>NC_141762.1:80896775-81260108 GCF_982258835.1 Parasteatoda tepidariorum
GAACTGCCAGTAAAAAGAAATAAAATGGAAAATATAATAAATGGCAAAATCGAAACTGGGAAAAACGGGCTATATCAGTTAGAGGCAGTTTTAGTTCAATTCCAAACGCTACGCAGATGTAATCTAAAATTCGTGTTTTTAACTCAGAAATCGGTATTTAAAAGAATGAAAGAAGACTTCAGAGCATTAAGATGAGCTAATGTGAGTGGCATGAAAAATGTCCACTTCTTTGCTTGTCACTACTGTTTCCCAGTATAAATAACAGTAAAGCCATTAATAAAAAGCCATATGTTAAAAACAAATAATATTAAATAATGTTAGAATTATAAGTAAGATGCTTCACTCTTCATTTTCAGGAGAAATAAGTCAATTTTCAAACTATAGATAAATGATCTCTGCATCTATTTTATTTTAAAAGTGAGAAGCAATAATATAGTAAGAATATTTTTATCACACGTCACTACCGAACACTACTATGTCTTATTTCACTTCTAAAATTGCATTTTTAATAAATCATTCATGACTCTTCTAAGAACTAAATATAGGAAATCCTTGCAAGTTTTTGAACTCTAATTACCGGAGAGACAAGCTACCGTTCTGTATACTGACATTCATGGCAAAAAAATAATAAAAGAAAAAAAACGTACTTCTGGTAATAGAAATAAATATATACGGTAATTAAACCATTCATTTGGTAATTTTTAAGTTTATATGGTATGGTTTACAAGAAATTATGTTTTTTTTAAAAATTATATTACTATATCTAACAGTACTTTTCAAAAGTAAAAATGAAAAACGGGAAAGTAAATTTAAGCAAATAAATAGTTTTCATACCATGAACTAAGGTATCATGATAAAATTACCAAATTCAACCTCATTTCCTAACATTTATGGCATATTATAAAGCCTTACTTTATTGTTAAATTTACGATATTCATTCTCAAAGTGCTCCAGTAAAAATAGCTTTGGTATTACCATAGAGCCAGAAACTCTGTAAATATAACCATATTCTGATAGTTTTAACCATACCT
Source organism: Parasteatoda tepidariorum (assembly GCF_982258835.1). Taxonomy (NCBI): domain Eukaryota; kingdom Metazoa; phylum Arthropoda; class Arachnida; order Araneae; family Theridiidae; genus Parasteatoda; species Parasteatoda tepidariorum. Next base: position 80,897,807 of record NC_141762.1, read on the forward strand.
TAGTTTAGGTATAGTCATGGCAACAAAATATTATTTTTTTATTATTTTGTCAACTTTGATTTTTAAACAGAATATTTTTTGAATTAGGGAGCAAGTGACTATTAGAGAGACTAATTTTAAAAATAAAAATATTATTTTTTAAAAAAAGTAAAATTAAATGTAACGATATATTTATTTATTCTTAATTTTAGCAAATACATTTAGCTTGTGGTATCACGAAATTATTCTTTATATGTTTGTATATGACAATGAGGTATGTGATTTATTTTATATAGTTTTCAACGGAAATAAATGTTCAACCATTACTGCCTGCCTCACAGATTTACCTTCAATTTCTAATAATTATAATGCTTACCAGCTGAATATGAGTTGATTTGTAATAAGAACTGAAATATAAGTTACTAAGATGCAAGATGACCTTCAGTATCCTTTATTAATTTTTTAAAAAAACTTATGGAGGATAAACTTAGACTTATCTGAAGTCTGCATTTATTATTATTAGGCATTTTATTAATCATCGAAGCAAAACAAACAAATGGTGTCTAGAAATTCTGCGACAAATGGTGACAAACAAATGGTGTCTAGAAATTTAACAAAAGGTCGTGTCTCTGGCTTTATGCATATCATTACTGGTAGATTATTTTGAAACAATTAATACAACTTGCCATATAAAAAAATTTCAATGTGTCGTTAATATTGCATCATAAAACTTCAATTGCTATTGGAGTTAATTTACTTCTAGAATTGAAAATTGCTATTAGATTTATTTTACTTTTAAATTTTACTTCTGGATCCACTCCTGTTCTCTAAAAGTGACTACTATCCTTAAGAAGAGTTATAAAGTAAAAAAAAATAATTATTAATTATCTAACAAATTTATTTAAAATTTCTTAAAAAATTACTATTCTTAATATGTTAAATAAGGGGATGGTTTGTGGAAAAATTAATTTAGTGAAATCGTTTTTTTTTTTCTTTAAATTTTTTTGAAGAAAAAAGAAATAATCTCAATACAATATGTAATGTCCGCATCTTAATTCAAAATATCGTTACATCATTTTAATCATTAAATTGAAGGGAATAATTTTGGACAAACATATTAAAGGGTGAACTGTTGAATGTTTTTTTTATTTCGTCTAAATATTTTTTAAAAGAATATATACACCAAATAATAAAAAATACTAAAATGGTCAGTAATAGAATGCTTCTCTCCTCAATTAACACATTAATTAATTAAAACTGAACAAAACTCAGCGGCACGACAGTCCATAGCCTACTGTGTCCATCTCAGTTTTCTTCACCTTGGGCTCTGGGGTGCAGGAGCAGATGTTCCAGTCAGGTGGTCAGCTGAACGCAGAACCCCCAATATTTAGTTCTCAAGCATGCTTGGTTATCATTTATCGACCCACTGAAGGGATGAAAGGCTGAGTCAACCTTGCCCGGCCCGAGGATCGAACCAGGGACCTGCGGCACGACAGCGCGAAACGCTACCGCTCAGCCACCGGGCATCACATTAATTAATTGCTTCATCAAATAAATGCAGCATCATAAATGGGCACTAGTAGCAAATTATTCAGGGCATTAACCAAATTTTTGCTACTGTATACCTTAAAAAGGGAGGTTTCTTCTTAAACACACACATATAAAGAATAATAAAAGGTAGCACAAGTGTTTCATTATTAGAATTTGTTTCAAAGAAGCAATATCGTTCTTTTTAAAACAATATTTTCACAATAGGAACATTTATATTTGTATCTGAAGTCAAGACACATGGCTTTTTTAAAGGTAAAGAGATAGCTTCTTGAAACAAACAAATATTCTTTAAAGTACGTTTTTGATACATAAAATGCCTGGGTTCATAAATGTCATAGCTTAAATAAATGTCACAAATTTAGGTTTTGTGCGACTGTAATTTTTTACTATACTTCACTTTTTCTATATTTTTTTTAAACTTAGATTACTTTGGTGGCTTATCAGCTATGGGTTAACAACAATCAACACTAATTTAATTTTGTTCTTAAAAATTAAAATACATTTAAAAAGTTGTAAGACATCTGTACCCACCCCCTTAAAATGTTAAATTTAAATAATAAATAATGTTAAATTTAAATATTATCTGAATAATAATGAAATGAAATTTTTCTTTTATGTAAATTTTTTCTTATACGTTAAATTCTATGAATGAAAATGCACCTTTAGAAATGAATCTCCGAAAATGCATACTTGTTATTTAATTTCAGTTATTTAAGTAATTGTATGAATTACAATGTTACCGCGTGTACTTGACAGATGCATTCATTGAGTCGGAAAATAGATTTCACTTAAGGGTAGATGGCGAAATTCGTTCTTTAGAGAATTCTAGAATAATTACGAAATAAATAAATAACTTGTTTACTATGACTTAATAGAATGATTTTATTAATATGATAAATTTGTTTTCATAGTAATTTCAAATCATCTCTAGACAAACAAATGAGATTGCTGTCTTCGAGTTTCAATTAAAATTGTGAAAAAAGAGAATTTTAATAAAATATTTTTCATTTAAGTATAGTAAAATACTCGGTGATTTTCTCTGAGGATTTAAAGTTTAAGAAAAATATGTGAAAGCATGTTTTTGCTCAAAATGTTGAAATAATTGAGCTCTTTTAAAAGCAAAGGATAAATCCTTACTTAAATATTTTGAATTTGGAAAAAAATGAATTTTTTTTATTATCTTTCACGATTAGAAATAAAATTGCCACTTTTAAATTTTGTTTAAAATGCATTTTTGAGAATGCCTACTTTTCTCTAGAATGTTTTTAATTTCAAGAAAAATGTTTGTTGTTGATAGCTAGACAAAATTAAAATTAATATTCTTTTTTGTACTAATTCTGCGTATAATCAACCTTTTATATCTTTACGCTTCTTGATGTTCGATATTTGACTATTTGAAAAATATTAATTAGGAATTCAATTTTTCATAATGTTTCTTAATCTAATTAAATTTAAAAAAAAACTACTTCTGAGAAAAATTTCAAATGTCGTAACATTGAGTTGCATTAAAGCGAATGGTAAATATGGTAATTTTAACTAAGCATAAGAATCTGTTTTATTTTTATGCTTAAATTATGTTTCTGTTTTAAATAAGAGGAGAATTTTATTTATGTTCAGAAATGAAAAAAAAAATTAGATCTCGAAATATCTTATATTATTAGAAATGTTAAAGCTATTAAAACTCAATATAAATTTATATACTAAAGACATTGAATCATAACGTAAAATAACTCAATAAAACTCCTTATAAAGAGTTGTTTTTTTAATTTTCCAAACTTGAGCATTAGAGTGGTATTAAAATTTTTTTATTTCAATTAAATATTAAGTTCAAGACGTAAGTATTTATTTAACGTAACAAATGTAATTACGATACACACGCTTGCAAATATACATTGGATTCTGATAAATATAATCTTAAAAATGGAATAAGAAGAAAAATCTGTAATATAACGTATTTAATATATCTAAGGTAAAAAAAATTCAAAAAATTCTAAATTTAAAGTTCTTGCAGTTTTTTTTATAAGTCGGTTTAAAAGTTGTTTTTTTCTATAAGTCGGAACCCTAGAATAAAAATTTACAAAAAGAAATTAAAATATAAAAATTAATTTTCAAAAATATAAATGTGAAGAGAATTTTCTATTTTTTCTCAGCCGTAATTATATATGTGGATGACCCCTAACCTGGCAACACCTTGTAACGTAGCAATTAGGCATCTTCCGATAGTAGAAAGGTAGTGCTCTCGACATCGTAAGGACAAATGGCTGACACCTCAGTTTAATGGACCATAAACGTCCTTTGCCCACATAAAGATTCAGGAGCGAACCGGATTATAGGAAAGGGTGCCAGAAGGTACCAACGCATCAGCTCCGGTCAATCCAAAATGTGGTTATTTGCAGAAATTCCATCAGTAATCCAGAGTCTAGCGAAATGTACTGCGTTGATTCAATTCGAACTGCATTTTGCTCTAAGTAAGAATACATAAGTGTTATTTGGGATTTATCCTGAATTGGAATTGTGCGATTTAAAATCAACTTACTAGATAAAAATAATCCGGATAAAACTTTTAAATGAAAGTCTTTTAGGTAATGTTCCAAAGGATCCATTATTTATTCACACAAGTAGAGCATTATTTTGTTAGAAAACATTAGTGTCTGACTATCATTAAAAATATCAACCCTGACTGAAAAGATGAAGAAATAGACAAATTAAAATTACAAACAGCACTATTAGCTTGAGAAAATCAAAATGAATTTTTAAAAAATAATATTTTTAAGGATATACTTAAATTTTTATCTTTATCGAAGGAGAATAATTATAAAAGAACACCTCTGGGATGTCATAGAAACACATTTCTAAGAGTCTTAGTTACAATATGTATATATATATATATTTGGTGTGTGTGTGCCATAATTATAAAAGATTGATTATTGCTGCTGACATGAAATATAATCATTCTGCAAATTGGTTCCTCAGTCACAATTTAATTTATTATTGTTTACTTATAACCCTTCTAATTAGTAATGTTACCAAAAAGTTACTAAGAGCGGAGAAAAAACGCACAGTAGTTTTTTCTTTCGAATTTATGTAAAGCCTAAAATAAATATTTCTTATTTACATTTATTTTTCTAATTTTTAAAACTAAACCAGAATGTTTATCAAGTATGTGTGTATATACCTTATATAAATTTGAAATTCTGAACCGATCAGCACCAAATTTCGTATAATTACGTTCCAAGACTGGGTGTACCCAACTGCTTATTTAGAATTTTCATCGATACCCCGTTCACGTGCTACATCCCGAAGAAGTTTTCAGAGGAATTTGATAAATGCCTCATCATAATATGATTGATTCACTAGTTTTCAATTCGAAGCAATCAAAAATTAGTTTTATTGGATGCTTCTTTTTATGAATTATTTGTGTTTCGTTTATTATGTTCTTATTATGTCCGAGTAAAATTCACGCTAAACTAAAGAGGAATGATGATGACGTAACCAAATTCATATTTTAAAAGGTATATGAAACCACTTGATAATGAATTAATAAAATAAAATTGAGGCTATCTGTTAAGCCATTCGAAATTTGTCACAATTTGCAATTATCGCATTTGAAATGGGATTATATATCCAGTTGATCTTTGTTTCTGAGCATTAAACTTCCAACTGTGATATTTACTATATATTCCACTGGCGTTTTAGCAAATGGGTGAAATTGTAAGAATGTTTCACTCCTATAAACAGTTTCCCAATTTACTAACATGGTAAAACCGGTTTTGGTTGGGTGTCAATGATATATATATATATATATATATATATATATATATATATATATATATATATATATATATATATATATATATATATATATATATATATATATATATATATATATATATACACTACCGGTCAAAAGTTTGCGAAAATTTTGAAATCTACAAAGAAAAGGTCTAGATTCAAATGTTCATAGAACTGCAAAAAATCATTCAAATTGCATGAAAATTTGATATGTTCTAAAGTGAACCCTCTACTGTTAGTTACATATGATCGAAATACAATACTTTATTTTTTGCGAACTGAATCCAGCTTTTCATCAAGGATTGTTTTTATGGTGAAAAAATTCGTTAAGTTTGAACACTTGCCAAAGTTGCAAAAAAAAAATTTTTGTACTTTCTGCTAATAGAAAATAGTTATTTGAACCGTTCTATGTAAGCCCTCATAATTTCAGATCGATTAAATTTTTTTTTAAGACGTTAAAGAATTTTGAAAAACATATGTACTTTTCTCGATTTTTGAGCATTCCACATATGCGGTCTTTTGGTCTTTACATCTTCAAGCAAAGAACTTTTTAATTTTAATGTTTTCTATTTTTTCAAATAATTAATATTGATTATAAAACAAATATTCTTATTCATTATTGTAATTATTGTTATTACAAAGAATTTATTATGAATATAATTAAAACAATATCTCATAGATGTCGCATTTCATCTAAAATTTGTTTGTTCTTGCAAACGATGCTCTGATATTTCGAATCGAAATCAGTTATGGGACATTTTACAACAGGAATGGAACTCTATATCACTTGAAGTGATTAATGGTTTGGTAGACCGAATGCCACGCGTATGTAAGGCTATAATAAAAGCAAAAGGTGGATGGTTCGAGGAATCTAAGATTTAAATGTTAATTTATTTAATTACAAAATGCGAATAAGAATATGTTAAATATTTGACCTGTTGTAAATAAAATAGTTTAGTAAAAATACAAATTTTTTATACTATTGTTATTATTTTTTTAGAATTATTTATGTAATTATTGTTATAACTTTTTATTTTAATTTAATGTAAAGTAAAAACATCACAACAAAACTAATACACATAAGCAATAAATATAAACAATAATAATTATAATAATGAATAAGAGTATTTGTCTTATAATAAATATTAATTATTTGAAAATATAGAAAACATTAAAATTAAAAAGTTCTTTGGTAGAAGATGTATAAACCAAAAGACTGCATATGTGGAATGCTCAAAAATCAAGAAAAGTACACATGTTTTTCAAAATTCTGTAACTTCGTCAAAAAAAAATCGAATCGATCTGAAATTTTGAGGGCTTGCATAGAACGGTTCAAATAACTATTTTCTATTAGCAGAAAGTACAAAAAAAATTTTTTGCAACTTTGGCAAGTGTTCAAACTTAACGAATTTTTTCATCATAAAAACAATCCTTGATGAAAAGCTGGATTCAGTTCGCAAAAAACAAAGTATTGTATTTCGATCATATGTAACTAACAGTAGAGGGTTCACTTAATAACATATCAAATTTTCATGCAATTTGAATGATTTTTCGCAGTTCTATGAACATTTGAATCTAGACCTTTTCTTTGTAGATTTCAAAATTTTCGCAAACTTTTGACCGGTAGTGTATATAAGAAGAGAGTGGAATGATAACACATAGCCAATCACAGAAGACTTCTGGTTAGTAACGCACAAAACAGCCAATCAAAATTGAGAACGCATGTGTGTGAAAAGATAATAATTTTTAATAATGCTGTCTGCAGAAATGTTACAACTAAACTTAGCAGCTAAATCTTGTTGCGATTTTTATTTTGTATTTAATACGTGAAATATATTGAACAGAGTTTGGTTTAAAATACTTATATCTCTTATGAAAAATGGATCAACGTGAATATCTTAGGCTATATCAACAGCGACATACGTCTGAACATAATCTAGCAGCACAAAATTACCGGGAAAACAATCGTAGTGTTATCAATACGCGACAGCAGAATGCGCAGCGAAGAAACGTCTTGAAGACTCAAGACATTTAAATGAAAACGAATAATATGGAAAAAAATTTATAAAAAATGTTGTATATAAGGAGGTTTTGTAAATTTTTTTTAATTTTATCATTGTTTTTCCTAACTTCTAATTGTTTTTTATTTACTTTCAAAAAATCGGTCAGCCAGAAATATTAATTAACAGTTCATATTTTTTTGAGATATTTCTTAAATAATGTATAAAAGTGCAAATCATTGGTACACAAAATGATGTGAAAAGAAAAATCAATGAAAAATGAACGTAGCTAGGTTTTGTGAACATTCAGAGATCTATTGCAAATAATTTTCAATTTTATTGTTTTCACCTTATTTTTTTATAACAATTCAGACAATAATGCTTATTGATCATTGTTAACATAATTATTTCATTTTACATTTGTTTTTTCATAAGTATTCAATATGACAAAAAAATTAAATTGCTTATTTTCATTTGTCGAATTTCAGTTAGATATGTTTTTATTATATAATTTGCTTTTTGTCTGATTGAAACTAAAATATTTTGTCGGTTGACAGTATTGAAGTTAATTGGGGAATTACTTGCAATGGTTTTTGTTTTTGAAATATTACTCAATATTACTACATGTTTTAATTTGTTTGCCATGTTTTAAAGTTTTTTTTTTCATTAGGTTTTAGTTTTTTCAGTATAAAATTTGAATTACTGGGGGGGGGGGGAGATGGAGCACCATATAGGGGAGTCCGGCATCCTATAAGATCAACAATGATTTGAGTTAGGAGTAAAAATATACTTGAGGGTGCCCCTTGGCGAAATTGGCGACTTATGCTTGGTGCCATTTCTGTTTTCGCGGAACACCATGGTAACAGGAATGGCTGCCAAAATATAATGATATTTCTGTAAAACATTGGAAAGTGTCAACAAAATATCGGCCAAAACTTTAAAAAATTGCAATGTACCCGATCTGAGTAAAATTAATATACACAATAAAATGCATTTTGAATTGAAATAAGAATTAATGGAGTAAGCATAGAAAGAAAAGGAAAAAAACAAGTAACTTCTTCGTTAAGCTTGAATATCCCCAGATTTAGGTGCACCGAATTCTCTCATAGCAGTTAGATACTGTCTAAATTTATCATGAATAGAATCTGTGTACCTACATCGCTTTATAAATTCGGCGAAATACGAATCGAAAATGTCGCCTGTGGTAGCGGACTGGCGATAAAAAAAATTTCTGAAGTCCCTTTTTAGACTGCCCACATACCTTCGATCTTATTGACCCGAGGCAAAAGTAACCTTACCAGCTGGTATCCAACGTAGAACTAACGGACCTCTGAAATTACATATACCGTTGAACATTTAAAAATAAAGCTAAAATTTAAGCCAATCAGAATCACTATCGGGTTTCAACATCGCCCAGCTTGGCGATCAACCGCGATCACAACTTGGCGAGAATCAAGGGGCCTCCTCAAATATAGTCTACCCAAGTTTGGCTCTGCCACGCGTGCTTGGGGTACGGAGATTAATCTCCGGCTAATGCCCTATAGTAATTTGTTAAATAATATTGCTTCCTCGCTTTATATAAGTTTATAATACTGTTTGTATTAAAATTGCTTTATATAAGTTTACAATGCTGGTATTAAGGACCTCTGACATTTTGCAATCCTATCATATTCTCTCTATGTGATGTTGGTGCAGAAAAATTGCCAGCTAATCTCCAGGAAAACAACTAATTTTGTTCGCGAAGCAAACAAAAATGTAATTGCATAGCAATTATCGGGGGCTGGCGAGCGGTAGCGAGTAGGGGGCGGAGCCCACTAGTATATATATATATATATATATGTTACTTTGAATGACCGTTATTGGTGGTTGTTGACTTGCATGCCGGTGAATGTTAACATTCACATAGTCACTTTGGTAAATGTCCAGGAGTGAAATGGACATTAATTATTGTGGTTTTATTCTAAAAATGTATTTTAGGTAGTTTCACTGGTATACAGTATATATCTAATTTTTGCAGTACAAAATTTATGTATTTCTAAACAAAATTAATGCAGGTAAATCAATTTCATTGCTCAGTTTAAGAATGTTCAGTGTCTTGAATATTCTTTTTCAACGAATAAAATGCTTTGCATAGGAAAATTTATTGCAATCGACTAATGTTTACTTCCCTCATAATGAGAAATATCCGAGGGAAGATATGAAAGATAATCTTGTCTACGAGTTTTAAGTAAAAAAAAAGGAAAGGATGTAATTTCGTTGAACATTATTTTTAATTTTGAGTTCCAATTTAATGTTTCCTTGTTCTTGTCTTTAAAGTTGGCTCAATGCCATTGAAAGATTAAGCTAGAGAATTGTGGCAAAAAAAAAAGGAAAGTAAATATTAGTTTGTTGAATCATATTTGTGTATTGTTTTTTACAACGAAAATTTTATTAAATTTATTACTTCTGAAAGTAAATTGTTTCCTCGAGCTATAGAAAACACAGACTGAATCTTTATTAATTTTACAGAGAATAGCGTTAAATATAAACCAAAAAATAATATTTTTTGGTTGAAAATAGTTTATTATATATTTTCTACATTTATTTTAATGCAATCATATTAGTACTAAACTTCAGAGTTTTCTTAAAGTTGTATGAATTCGCATTTAATGCTTTTGCAAAGTGCGTCGTCAAATGTTAGTTACGACCGACAAATGGTGAATTGAAGATGACCAACATAATAATTGAACTATGTAACTTGAATAATAAAGGGTCGTACTATAATGGATTAAACTATAACGCATCAAATTCTATGATTTCCTATAATTGAGTTAACGTACTGCATGATGTACTTTCATTGTAATGTTTTAAAATTTATATTAGTAATCCATCTTCAAACTTTATAATAATTAATATGGATTATACTGTATTATTGGCTGCAATGAATAAAAATGAAACGAAAGTAAGTTAGTTCTGGAAATTTTGAATTTTCTACTCAAATGTTGTTTAACACCTTTGATTAAAAAATTTATCAATTATGAAATTATTTTTTCTAATTAAGATCGCAATAATTGAGAGTTAATAATGTGAGAATCAAAATTTCCCACTTTACATCATAATAAACTACTCACAAATTTGATGCCATTTATTTTGGAGCTATATGATAAATATAATGGCATAAGGTCTAATATTGGCTGAAACGAAAAAAGATCTCTTAATTGAAGAAGAAATCATAAATTTAAAAAAAATGAATCTCTCAAGAAATTTTATTTTTTTAAGGAACAAATTATACTTAAAAATTTTACTATTTATCTTTTCAAGTATGAAATAACTTTATTTAGTTATTTGTTCGTCAAGAAGTATTGTTCAAATTTAACTTTTTTAGATAATTGACTACTTAAAAATTTCAAAGCGTGTATTTATATAAAAATGATGTATGTCGTTTTCGTCGGACAGGTTGTGAATTACAAGATATGATTTTAATATAACAGGCAAATTAATTTTCAATTTTTCATTTGATAAGTCATAAATTGTATAATATGATGAACAAATTTACAGATATTGTACATTTCTAACTTTCTATTTTACACTCTTTAAAATAATATAAGTTTTAAGAGAACAAAATTTTTTTGAAATGAAAAAAGCAATGTCTTGACAAATGCCATGCAGATTAATTAATAAAAACCCTTATTTTCAATCCTAATGCACCTATCAAAATGAGAAATTAAATATTCCGTTTCTTTCTCAATATGTATTTATAATATGTTCCATTTTTTATCTGATTTTATTAGAAATTGTTAGAAACCTATTATTAACTAATAATTGCATTTTTTTTAAATTTTATCTTTTTCAAATTGCATTCAATATTCACTAAAATCAGCTTTTTTTGGATGTATGAAATGATGAACGTAAATATTGTCCTCGTATAGTAATAAAATGTTGAATTTTGCTGAAAGGAGCCGGAAAAAGTATCAAATAAATTTTTTAATTCAAATTATTTTACGTATATTATTATACTTTATCCAAAACTTCTCTTATTTATTTTTTCTCCAATCTGGTACCAAAACTGAGTTGAATGTATAAAAGAAATGACTATTTTACTCGGTAAAGTTTTCATGATAACGACAGCTGTTGTTTAAGACTTATAGAATTCAAAAGGGAATACGTTTGAAAAAGTAAAATATTGTAAAATTAATTTCTGAACAGTAATCATGCTAAAATTTAACATTTTATTGTATTAAAAACCTATTCCTTGTTGTAAAATACTAAATAAAACGAAGAAAATTATGATATACATATTTTTAAGGTAAATGTTTAACATCTGTCATGCATTTTTGACCAACTCTACTCATTTTTGTATTGGTTTTTTATATCCAGTTATCTACTTTAAATAAACTGCGACTATTTCAATCAATTTTTAATAATATTTATTGTAATTAAAACTGCTTGTTAAGTCTTACAGATTTCTTTTTGGTAAAACACAGGTTAGAAAAATCAAAATATTGAAATAAAATGCCTAAACATCATCAATAATATGGTTAAAATTTAATTATAAATAGGAAAAAAAAACATATCCCTCAAAATAAAGATATAAAAAATAAAGAAAATTAGCAAATAAATTTCTTTAATCAAAATGTTTAACACATGTTATCAAATTTAATCCACGACTTCTTCTTCCCATTACAATTTGATAACCGAAACTGAGCTTGAATAAAGCATTTGGCTATTCTAATCAGTTTCCGACCTTTTTTTTTATCATTATACGCACTGAAAATATTCACTGAAAAAATCTTTCATTAGCATATTAGAATGTAGAAAGGTTTTATTTCCAGAAAATTACGTTTACGATCTAGGATGAAGAAGTTGAAAAAAAAGTTATTCATAAATAGGGCTTTACATATCTTTTCTCTGAAATTGCGTTAGAGCAGAAATAGCGATGTTAATTACATTTCTCTAAAAAAGGATTCGTTACATTAAGGGTAAATTTATAAATTCTCAAGTGTTTCAAAAAGGATGTTTAGAAGCAAGTTAAATAAGTTTTACGAAGCAAATATACATTTTGTCGATTATGGCTAGAGATTTAAATTGTCATCATAATAAGAATGTTTCTTAAAATTTTCATCAAAGACTTTAAAAAAGAAATGATTGAAATACGCCAGAACTATTTCGGAATCTCTAAAAAAATGGTGCAATTTAGGGTTTAAATGGTTTTTATTTTTTTTTTTCGCATCATGACTATTAAAAAACTGAGCAATTTTATTTTCGTTAAGGAAAAGAAGAAAAAACCTTATATTTAAATTGACCAGGATCAAAGGCTTTATGTTTTTTACTAAGTTTCAATAAATTATTTCAGATTTGTTTAGGATCGAATTATTTAAGCGTTTTGTTTAGTTAATTATTTTTTTCCTTTACAAAAATTCAGGCAATACCATCGATTTATTGAATGTGTTTTTGGATATCAAATTTATAAACATAACTTCTTAAACAATTATATTTATGCTTATTGTAGTTGTCTTTAACTTGTAATTATTTAATTTATTAGCATTACACGTTTTTTTATCAGATATCCAAAAAAATCTACCGTTTAAAAAATAAAATGAAAGGATATACAAGTTAAACCTCCAAGAAGGACAACCGTTGTGCAACGACCTCCTCTATTTACGGCAACTTTCGGGAGGCATAGAATATTTTTCCACAGATTTTGTGCTGAAGAAAATCTTCAGGACAGACCATTAAAACCTCTTCCAGTGACCGGGAGAACCTCCACACCAAATGAGAAAAAGCTCAAGTAACGAAATAAGGAAAAATATCAAGGAAAAAAATATTAACAAAGCAAAAAAGTAGATTCAAATGTGTTCAAAATATATGTCAGTGGCTATTATTCAGATATCTCTTTTTGATGATCTCTAAAAGAGATTGAAAAACTCAAATTGCAGTCAGACTGCACTAAACACGATCGTCTTTTCATGACATGAATGATATCAATAATTTATTTTTAGAGTGGGAAGTCAAAATATATGAAAAAAAGGTATTTAAGATAAAACTAAGTAAGTCAAACAAATAAACCTCGTATAATTTTAGAACACTAATTTTTATGATATATAATTAAATGCAAAATAAAACCAAAACATAATTGTTTATTTATTTAAAATAGTTCTGTATTTAATATTTGTTTAAATTGTTTTTCCACATTCAATAATTGTTTAAATTGTTTTTCCACATTCAATAATTGTTTAAATTGTTTTTCCACATTCAATAATTGTTTAAATTGTTTTTCCACAATTCAATATCAGTTGTAAAGAAGTCATTTTTACTGACGCTAATTTTATTTGTCTAAACGTTTTTCATAACGCCAACGCAAGTGGATTTTCGGGACCAAGAAAATGACGCTGAGGGAAATCAAAATCGCTTGCGAATAATCATGTTCCTACTTCAATGAAGGTAACCCTTTAGAAGGACCATTAGCGTCCATTTTACCGTGGAGCTGAGAGCGGTAACTCCTGAGAGAGAATGGTTCGTATTGTGTGGCAAAAATACTTTTGGTTAAAAAAAAAAACAAATTTTTTCTTATAAAACCAAAGTATACGGTATTTAAGCTCCTTAGCTCTGATTTAAACCATTCATATGATTATGGTTTCATTACAATTGGTGAATGTTTATTGGAAGTTCTGTTTTTTAAAAATATAAATCTTATTCTCACACATTTAGTGAAAATACAAAACTGAACCATAAATTTAGCAAATTAATGGTTTATAAGTCGTGATTTAAGGTATCATGATAAAATTACTGAATTTCACCTTATTAACCAAGTTTTAACACATAGTATAAACATTATTTAATTGTTTATTTTCACCAAAAATATTAGAAAATCGAGTCAGTGAAAATTATCAAATTTCTTGTTGTTTCCATAGAGCTAGAAACAAGGTAAATTTTATATTCTGATAGTTTTTACCATATTTCTTTTTCAATGTGCTAATCATCCTCATTTATAAAATTTAGAATGCTCCTAGAAACGTTGCGTTACCATTCCTTGAAACATACAAATGTAGTTTTATTTTCATTTATTTGCAAATAAATTTCAGAAATGCTAGATCGATTTTACTACTATAAATTCGTTTCTCTCAGTATTGGTTAAATGTTTACTAATGGTATTAGTTCCATATAATAATTTGAGTTTTGAAAAATTAAACAAAATCTAATGAATAATAAAAGAAGACAGAATCTAAAAATAAAATGTATATCTAGCTATTAAAAATGTTTTTCAATTCCATTTGCTTGTTTTTATTTAAACACTGAACGTGAAATTCAATTATTATTATAATTCACGAGAAATTTCAAACATTTAATTAAATGTTATAGAAATAAACATCTTATATTCAAGTGTATTATTGAAATCCAGTAATTAAAAAGCTGATAATATTAAAAAAATATATATTTTACTCAAATACACAAAATTTATTTCTTTAAACACAATCGCTGCTTTAATTCTCGGGGGATTGACTAAAAATGTTCAAAATTTCTCGTCTAACAGTAGGTTACGGATAAATATTCTGCTTTTAAATTCGGATACATCAAGAATTCCGTATAAAAAAAAAGTACGAAAAGAATACAATCTGAATAAAAAGCGACAAGAGCATTTTTTCTACGTTTTGTGATTCTGTGGTTCATATGCATTTCAGAGTTTGTCATCGAAAATCCATGTATTTATTGAGTCAAGAGTAGAGAAGGTCACGCTTGTGTAAATCTGGGTTGGAGAACAGAACAAAAAAAAAAAATAAAAGAATGTAGTTATATTTTGATTCGACGTCACCGCATCTGCAAGATTTCAGTTGTTGTTTGTGGTTCCTACATTATGATTTGCTTAGAAGGGAAACTAAAGTGAAGTTTTTATTGCAGAAGTTGAAAAAAAATGCAACAATATATTCCTTCTTTGAAAAGAGAAATATCAAGACAGCTGCTCGGATTTAAATGTAAAGGAAAAAATGCTGTTTGTTGGTATTAATGCAACTTTAAAATAAAATAGAAAGAGATTTTTTGTTTGTAAAAGGAGAAAGGCAATACTGCATTGCAAAAACAAATAGTTGAAATTGAATTTGTCAATCTTTATTTTCGTTCTTTTAGCCGAAACTTTGGAATATAGGGTATGCTGATTAGATTTAGAAGAAAGATTTATTTAATGAAAGAAAAATTTAATTCTTGTCTGATTTTGTTAAGAAATTTTAAAGTGAGTGTAAATAGAATTATAGAAATTGTTTTGAAATGCTGTCATTTTTAAGAGGAATTATAAAGAAAAAATGGTTAAAGTTCTTGCTGTTTTGGAAAAAAAGAAGAAATAAGAGGCTTTATGCAATAAGAATGAAATATTTAAACTCATGATAGTTATGATATTAAAGCATAATTAAAATTTACTTTTTATACTAAATAACAATTTATTAAAAAAAGAAATTTGTTTATCCATCGGATGCCTACTTTTTGTTTTATTAAACTGTCTCACTGGTACTTCTTTTCGTAATAATATTATAAAAAAATCTTTCTGAATGGTACTTTAAAGAGTTTAGTTCAATAAGTCTTTGGATGGTATTCGGTAAAGTTTGAAAGTTTTGTGTTCGAAATCATTCTAGTATCTTCTAGAGCAGTAAAACTTGTTTAAAATTTTTTTTACTGGAAATCTTATCAAATAGTAAAGGCTCTTAAATTGGTAGGCTAAAATTATTTCTTAAATAACTGTGAATGGTCATTAATTTTTAAATGTTTTTAGTTAAGCTAAAATATCATGCATGCATTGAATTATGTTTACTGAAATTTAACTTAGATCTTAAGAGGCTTAAATAATATTAAGGAAGGAACATACTTAAGCTTAAAACTCCTACAATTTTCTAATTTCTTTATAGAATTGTTCAAATTATCTCTAATTTTTCCATGATCCATTTTTTCCCGTAGAATATGTGGAAGAAAAAGTGAGCATTCACTTAAAGCCCCCTAAAATGTTTTTTCCAAATTTAAGAACAAGGCAATGAGGAGTTTCAATTCGAACTTTAAATTTCTACTTTTCTGATTATTTCACATATTTCGAAAGAAACACATTATATCCGAGAAAACTAGTTTATTAGAAAAAAGTTAAAATAATTTTTTTTAAAAACTTTTTGTTAGTATTGCAGAAAGTGGACAAAGTTATCTCGGGAATATAAAGTATTTAAACCGCAAAAATTTTAAGTGGTTTCTTTCACTCTTTCCACATTGTTAGAAATTTGTTGGAAATAATGGTTAAATAACAATTTATTTAATTGCTATGTTATCATATTCAAACAAAACAGCCAAATAAACTTAACTTAGATGGCAATAAAATTGTTAACTGTGAGAAAAACCATTTATTAACTGCTTTCACCATATATGCTTCAACAACCAGAATTTTATCGCACTAGCTAAGGCCATCTGATGAATCCACTAAGTTCTTAGCAACTGCGTACGTATTACAGCCAAGAGGACTAATCTGTCAGTCTCGTGACTGACTAAACTGGATTCGAGTCCCGTTGACACCACAATATTTCATCCATTTCCTTAAATACTTGAAGTGTTTCCAGTGTTTTTATAGTAATATTTACTCTAAAATCATTAAGTGGTTGTAATTAAATAAATATCGCTGAATAATTGCGATATAAAATTTTACGGTGAAATAGATTTTACGGATATTCCACTCAGGATGACTGTAGTTTTAACCATAATTTAGCAAAACCGTAAGTTAACAAAAAATTCGTTTATTAGCTTCCTCAAGTAAGCTTTTCATTTAGTATGCAACATTTGTAGTTCATTAGGTGTACAATTTTAATGGCTAATTATTAATGATACGATCATTATAATAAAGATAGTTCTACCTAAATGCTGTCTTATGTTTTTTTACGTAATTCAATATTCTAATTAAATCATTTGCGGACCATAGTTTGTTGTTGATAAAACCATTTTCTTCTTTTAATTTTTGCGTTATCGATATAATCTCTAATATTCGATAATACTCCACGCTATTCGATAATATATCGATATATCCAATACCGTGGTATGAAAACCATCAAGGGAATTCCTTAGGGATTGCTGCGCGTGAACATTTTACATGTTTAGATAACATATTGATTGACTTAAATATTAGGAGAGGTTTAATTTTAAATATTTTTGAAAGACCACTGCTTTTCCAAAAATTTTCATCATTCCTGTTTGCTTTATAAGACAAACTTTATTGATGAAAAGGTAATAGATTATCATTCTGTATGTTTGATTCAAAACCCGAATCAAGACTATGTACGTTAACTCTTCTAGGGCCTTTAATGGCTAAAATATATTAGGAATAGTTATCGTGAAATATACATTTTATTGATTAAGCACCTATTGTCATTTAATATTAACAATAATTTTTGAATATAAGTATCCAAAGTACTTGTTGTTTTGGATCTATTTTACCTCTATATAAATTGTAGAAAAGTTAAAAATCAACTGTGCACATGGATTGTGTGGGGGAGGGAAAAATATGAGTTACAGGGAAAAATACGTGCTACATAACTTTTTATAAACTATTTTGTCAAACATTTCTGATTGCAGTTGAGAATAAAGACTGACATGACAAAAAAATCACTTATTCGGTTAAATTTGCTTTTTACTTTGTGTTTTTTACTAAACGTGTAGTTACAAGAGCTATAAATATAAAAACTAGAATTCCCGGTAAACCGTTACCATATTTACGAAAATATTATCAATTGAACAGATTAAATATCGTATATTTTAGTTTTATTAACCAGAATGATGCTTTTTTTAAAACCAGAAATGTCATTACCATACAATTCATATAATATGGTATTATTACAGAATCTTTCTCTCCGTGTATCATTAAATATTAGATTATTCATTTTTTTTCTTCAAAAATTAAGGACACATGTCATTTTCCGAAAAGTTCCAAAATGTCATATTCTTAAAGTTTCTGCTAAATAAAATTTAGCCCATAAACTTTCAGTTACTTCCATAACTGAAGTTGAATCTCTTAATTAACAAAACATCGATTATCCGATGCTTTTAAATATCTGGATGTAACCGGTTAGATTTTAATTATCGTTCATTTAAACTCTCAGATCATCTGATTTATCAATGCGATTAATCGATACTGGATGACTGCCAGAAACCATCCGTGCACTTTTAGGAAAAGATCCTTAAACAAATAGTTGAATAATGAGTTCCATAATGAAATTTATTTATACGAAAAGCATGCCTGGTAATGAAATGCTTTTCAAACTCATAAACTTGGGGAGGATTAGATATCTGAAATAATATTCTTAACATTAACATGTTAGAATTATTTCTCCTTGGGCGTTTAGTACAAGTTCTATTTCCGTCAGTTGCAGATTGTGTTTTGGATAACATTATGAGGGATTAGAATCTCGTTTTAATTCTTAAAAAATAATGTTTTGAGTTTAAATATTGCATGTTTTGGAATTTAACAGAAGGAATCTTTTGAGAGACATGTTCAAGAACAACCCTTTTTAAACTAAAAAGCAAATGCATAGCTAAATATTAAGACTACGTAAAATTAAATACTTATTACAACTTATATGACTCCATTAGAATACTATTGTATGACTGAAATGACTCACGATCGCCAATTATCATATGAATGATGCCCCGGAATTCCATCAAGAATTTTATTTATTTATTTTTCTTTAATTCCATAAAATATTGCCAGTTAAAATAATAAGACATTTTTGCCACTGATAATAATATATATTAAATACTAAATAATATAGATAAATAAATATACGTTAAATAATAATTTGACGCAAATAAATATATTGTTTAACAATATATTTAGTTTTGTTTTATTTTTGAACAATAATTTTATTGATATTATTTGGTCGTGTACTTTCATGTTTTGCTGAAAAGAAATAGTCAGTAGTCGTAGAACCTTTGTCATGTATAGCAATCTAATGTTTACACAACGATATGTAATAAATAAAATGTGGAACATGAGCAATCAAATGTGATAAAACATAAAATAAAATTTGCTAATTAGGATTAAAAAAAAATTTAAATTTATCATGAGAACTTAAATTTTCTCACAGAAATAATTTATTCCGTTAAATTTACTTTTCAGGATTGCATATTACACTAAATGTGTGGTAATAAAAACTATAAGTCTATAACCAGAATTCCTAATAAATCGTTACTATATGAACGAAAAAATACCAAATGAATGGTTTATATATCGAACAGTTTGTTTCTTATACCAGAATTATTATTTCTATTATTATTATTTACTAGAAATGCAATTAAAGTAGATTACGGTAAATTCATCATATTGCAAGGATCCCATAATTATCTGAGTCTAAAAGGATAAATTTGAGCACTATATCGAAGAAATTCAGCTACGTTTAAAAAATAGCATTGGAAATTTTGAAAAAAAAGAAAAATCCTGGAATCATTTACGTGACATGCTATTTCACGCATAAGCATATGCCTGACAAAAAATTTTTTAATTAAAAACCCATTTTTAAATTCAAATTTCTACTTACCTAAATTTCGGAACATCTAACTTTATAATTCCTTTCATCGTTAAAACAATTTGTTTTCCGAATTTAGCGTTACGACTATGCTACGAGAAATACTTAATAAAATTTTATTTTAAGCCATAACAAATAGCATTTCAAATGAATACGAACTGCAGAAAAGGTCGATTTAGTTTAATAAACTATTTGTTACTATTTCAATCTATACGTTTTATATCCTTGTTCAATTGTTAGTACGACTGATTACACGGAAATTACGTTTAAATTTTAAAAAAATTATAAAAATTACCCCTACATATAAATTATAGAGATGTGAAGGATTTCAAAATAAATAAATAAATGCGTTGCATTGAAAGGGAATTTTAAGACACAAAGTTGCAGTAATTAAGTGTAAGTATGCATAAAGTAAGTCATGCATGAAGAGTAAAAATTAAGTGTAAGTAATATTGTACGCAATTAATAGTTAATAAATAATAGTTTAAGTGTTACTATAAACCATATCCACTTATTTCAGACAAGAGGTTCACTCATACGAAATCAAAAACAAACGAACAAACAAATATCAAGCAATGCTGTAATATCAATCTTAAATATTGTGTTGAAAAATGTGAAGCAATTTTGACTTAGTAAAATAATATTTCAAAACTAACATTCATTGTGTCACTAATATATTTTATTTATTTTCTCTCAGATGATTTTTCACTCTTTTTCAATATCTTCTTTCTCATGATTGATACATTCTGGATTTTTCCATGAGTCCCAAAAAATAAATCAATGCATAGTGACTATTTTAAAAACCACAATGCTATTGTTAAATATATGGCCCAGCATTTAATCTGCATAAAGATGCGTTTCTGAGCTGTCTCCATACTGTCGATATTTTCTTTTTCCCATTCAATGTATTCCCGCCTTCTTTATGAGTTTTAAACAATGAATCAATGCTTTGTGATTATTTAAAACTTGATGTTACTGCAAAATATATGATCCAAAATTTAATCTGCATAAAGTAACGTTTCTAAGCTGCCACATGCTACTATAGACAGCACAGCTGTTTAAAACTGGTAGAACTGTTTAAAACTGTACGGCTATGCTCAATAACAAGCGGCTCTTACACAGTCTTAGATATGCGTAAAAAAGCGACGGGAAATATTTCAAATTAGTTACGAGGTGACGTCTCACTTTAAAGAAATAAGAAGCAATTCTACAATTCTAGTATTTATTTATTTATTTTTTTATTGTTAGGAGAAACTTGCTCTCCGTATGAACTCACTGACCGTTTCTTTCACCCTTCGCTTATCTGCCAGTAATAACGAATATGAAAGCACTAAAATTTAAATATAAAAATTTCAAATGCAGATAAAATCAACCATCGTATCTCAGGTATCTATTTAAACATATTTTTAAAACCCAGCTGTTGCCATTTTCATTTAATAATAATAAACTTCAAGGAATATTATTTTTTCTTCCAATCATCGGATAATGTTGATTTTATGTTCAGGTGTATCCTGAACTTTTCTTTTCCTCTCGGAAAATTCATACCTATGTCTTTTAGTAACAAAATACAAAGAGTGTTACGACTCCTTTTCTTAATGTTTGTGTTATCCCTTAGCCGTGGTTACAGTTGTCCAGCAATCCAGAAGCAAGAACGATCAATGTAAAACAGAAAAACAATTGGAAGCAGTGATGGAACGTAAAAAATCTATGAACGTAGAATATCCCTTGAGCATCATGTATATTCATATTCATTTTCAATATATATCCTTAAGCACTACGGTTATATAATGGATATCATGGATTTAACAGTGGAGATATTCTACTTACTAGACGAAATATATAATATTAGTAAGGTTGGATTAATCGAAGCACAAACTCCGTGTAACATATTTTATACACAGCCTATACTACAGGCAAGAAATCAACTTTTAGAAACACGCCTTCAGAAGTACAGATATTACAACAACGGCAAAGTTAAAAATTTTGTTTTATTAATCCATTTTTTGATAGTTTATTGAAATCAGATATCTGTTTGAAATGCTTTAAAAAATATACAAGTACATGGGAGTTCCATACATTTTTCTTCGGATACTCCCTCTCAAAACGCATATAATGAAATTGGAAAATTCTAACAACTCATTTTATTGAACCTCGTTCACGTGGGCTCAATTTATTGACATCATAATAATTATTGTGCATGAGGCGAAACTGGAAGAGACTGCGAAAAGACATTTCATTTTATGTTTCCCAGAAGTTGCCAAATATAGTTCAAACCAATGCATACAGATATTTAAAGCACCTGTGAGCACACCGCCGTGCAAGCACGTGCATTAATTTTGGAAAGCAGGGTCTGTTCTTCGTTTCTAGAAACCAGTGGCGGGAATTTTCTTATGGAAATAGGCAGGGGGATTTCTTATAAGCGGGGGTTTCAAAATCAATGAAATAGTTGGCGGACCAATTTATTTCTGTGTTTTACTATTTCCGCTTTTTGTAATGTGAAGCAATGGAGCATTTGGAATATTTCTACAGTATTTTGAATCCAAGTTTTTTCTTTCATTTTATGTCTTCGAATTTGAATGGGTTCTATGTTTTAAAATTAGATTATAATGGGAATATGATTCTTATCCGGGGAAATTTATTTTGCATCGAGAAAGCACTTGTTTCAGGTAAAAAGAGTGATAGCAGTACGCGAGGGTTCTATTTTAAATTCTGAGATAACGTTGAAAGAACAAAATGAATTATTCTTTCGGGTTAAAAAGCATGCATGAGTTTGCATGAATATTTTTTTTTTAATTTTCTTCTGGAGAATAAATTTCTATTTATCTTTTATTCTTTCACTAAACGTTTGTTTATTTGAGACGACAAAAAATGAAATCTTATTATCATAGTAAGAACAACTCATGAAAAAAGCAAATCATTTTAAATTTCAAGCGCTCTTCAATTTTTTACAGACGGCTTCTAATAGTTAATGCATCAGAAATAATGAATTATTTGTCTAACTGAAAATCATTGTTCTTCCTTGTTGACGAAGACTATTTTTTTTCATTATCATTTTTATTTTGTAATTTAATTTTTTTGAAATTTTCTTTTTAGTTATATTAAAAATTATACATTTTTTCATGAAAAATTATATAAATATATATTTCCATATTTTTCAATTATTAAGACTTAATAATATTTATTCAGTAATTTTTTTAATAATTCCTGATTTTAAATAACAAAAATATGAAATTATATTAATATCGAAAAAATAAGTTTATTAATTATTACTAATTTGTTGAATTCTCTAGGTCAGGCTTTTGTAAAAAGAAATTATAATTGTTTAGTGTGTAAATAATTCTTGATCGGTGATTTGTTTCTATAAATGTTAATATTTCGTGGGCCAGATTTCAGACAATTTTATCATATTTAAAAATTACTATGAAGCTGATTAGAATTTGTTGAATGCCATTAGTTCATATTTCTCTGGGGAGGTTTTGTTATTCAAAAATGTTTACTTTTAGATTATTTTAATAAGGATGAAATAAGACAATGCACTTTAACAGCAGATATATTACAAATCGAAAAACTGAATTTAAAAATATAACATGAATGGTGTTATATTTACGTAATATTAAAGTAATATGAAATATAATTGGTAATATGAAAGGGTATACTAAATGTTCGTTATCAATGCTCTAGTATATTTCAGAACCACTACTTAAAAGTTAGCGAAAAGTGGTGTACAAGTCTGTGACTTTACACATTTATATTGATATGTTGTGAGAGTCATACGGCGAAAATTATCAATTTAGATGTCAAAAACTTTATTCAACTGGTTGCAAATCAGTCGACATATTTAATCGTTTAAAAAAGTAAAATGTATTGATCACTACAGAAAAGTGAAATTATCCGTACTACAAAAAATTTCGGATCAAATCACAGTATAAAGTTCCGGCAATTTGAGTGCACCACCAGTAAAATCCATTTTTCACCGTAACATTTATTTAATTATAGTGATTCAGTGATTTTATGGTAATTATTACTGTAAAAACTACAGTTAATCAGATTTTTTGAACCGTAACTTGTTCCGGCAAAAATAATTTTTACGCAAAAAGTACAGTACTTTTTACCTTATTTTGATCCGAAATTTTTTACAAAGCCTTTCCTTTTCAAAAATAAAAATCAAACTAAAATCAACAAGAAATTTTAATTTTATTCTTTCTCAGGGCAGGAAAAAGGTTTTGCAAATATATAAAATCAAACATTTCATTGATGTAACTATTCACGGTATTAAATTTACGATTATTAAAAACAAAATCCAAATTACACTTTTGCAGTTCCTAGTAACAAACAATACTCTTCCTCAATGTCTACGTTTATAAATTTTATCAAACAACATATTGGCCTTTAACCCATGAATGAGCGATATCCACATATGCTCAAACTATTCAATTTTCCGAATAAGCATGAGCCACAATCCGAATCAATTTTGCTTACGCCAATAAATCTAAAATCTGCATGAATTTTCCTTCGCCCTTTCGATATAAAGTGTATCAATCCTTAACCGTGGGGACTAAAGGCAAATGGTTTGCTAGAAATTCAAACGCAACGTTTCCTAGACTCCCCTCCAGTTTAGAAATCCATTAAATTAATTAAAAGCCATCGTTTCTGGCATCTTAATAAATCAGTTAGTCCCCTGTAAAGCGATTTACGGAAAATGTTAGGATATCTATTTAGGAGAAGAGAATCATTTGCTGAAGGGTAATTACAATTCCCGTTTAAGGTAAACAGGATTTTACATACAGCAGTTTATGGTGTCAGGAACACTTGCTGGAAGGTTGTTGTTTTCAGGGGCATTTTTATACGTTCATGGTATGTGCCTGCATATAAACGAACCTTCTTGGTGGAATTGAGAGGTATAATGAAATGAAGCAGCTGCTACTTGAATATTAATTCACTGAATGGTAAGAGCTTATTACCATAATACATAAACTATATCTTTACACAATGTGGCTGCAATTTTTACGTGAAAAATAGCTTTTAAATTATACTCTGGTTTTATAATAACCTATATAACGCACCATATAATGAATAGTTCATTTAAGTCAAAAGAACTCAACAAGAAAAACAATAACATTAGTAGTTGTTTTGTATTTAAACAACTATATTCGATCTATTTGCTTCACGAAATATGTTTTAGTTCAATTTAGGGCTCCTTATTTTGTTTATTAATTGTAATTTTCCAAGATGCGATGATTTTACATTAAACCAAGCTTTTTAAACATATAATAACATTTAATGACATTAACATTGCTACTATTCTGCATAAACTATAACATTCCAAAAGGTAGCTTTAATTTTTATTTTGAAAATAGGTTCGGCATTATACTTAGGTTTTATGAGAACTTTCTGGAGGACGGAATCTCTGTTTGCTGCCACTCACTTTGATAAACAAAAATCTGTTCAAAATACTTTACTGTATAGTAACAAAAATTCTGTTCAAAAAATAATAATTCTGGTTAATAAAACTAAAATATACGGTATTTAAACTGTTCATTTGGCAGTTTTTCCTTTCATATCGTAACAATTAACCGGAAAATCCAATTTTAAAAAATTGTAGTTTATATTACCATACATTTAGAGCGAAATCCTAAACTGAAAGTAAAGTTGACCAAATAAATTACTTTTATGCCATGCTCTAAATTACCATGATAAAATTACCAAATTTTATTACATATTATTAAACTATATATAACAATACGCTTAAGTGAAAAAAAAAGAAAACATAGTTCTATAAATATTTTCCGAGTTTTTTAGTGTTCCCATGGAGAAAGAAAAAATTACAATTTTCTGGTAGATTTGACCAGACTTGTATTATGGGAGCACCAACCTCCAAGGTTGCTTCATAGCAATTTTATTTCTTAACAGCAAAAGTTTTTTTTTTTTTCAAAAATAAAAATTATTAATTTCAAATTTATTTTCTAAAAAAATTCTGCTTTCTTATGCTCATGTTCCTCACGTCCAAGAATTTCTCTCGAGACACTTTTGTGATAAAAATTGTTTTTCTTAGTAACATTTTACCATAAAATTTAACCTTAGTTGAATCAAATTTGCTTGAGTGTGATTGCCATTGCAACTTCATCTACAATTTCGATCTTTAAGTTTCAATTGCATTTTTAGTTGCAATTAGAATAGATTAGATTTGGTTACGTTAAATGATTTTAGCCCAAGAGATTATTTATTGGTAATGCGAAAAGTTTTTTTCCTAATAGTGTTACAATGTTTTACAAATTGGCATTCATAATTTTCTGTGCATATAATAGGTTTACAGCTCATTATAAAGGTAATTACAGTATTTGCTAATTTATAATTATAAAATGGAATGAAGGTAATAAAATGTAAAGAAGTTTTAAATTAATATTTTGATTTTGAATATTAATCAAATCAAAAATTAAAGGAAAATAAGTCTCTTAAAAATTATGAACCAAACTGTTTTACAAGTAAGCAATATAATTAAAACTCTAAGCAATATCATTAAGACTTTTTCAATATTATGCTGATGGGAATTTAAATAGTTTTCCGTTGGTGTTGATTTTCATAGACACTAAATCAAGCTATATTTCTTTTTCTTGGGTAAGTTTGACGATGGATTTAGGGTTTTATGGCATAGTAAGATAAACACACCATAATATAATTAATTTAGTTGTATCAGAAGAACATAATAATACAAAAAAAGCTAAGAAAATCTTTGTAATTTTGGAAATAAACAAATTTAATTAACTTTTTTGATGAAGTACTTAATTTTAAACTTAATTACCTAATTAAGTACTTAATTCAGAAGACTTAATTTTACGTTTTAAAATATAAATATCTGTGACGTGATAGATTTTGTATTGCATTTTATTTATTCCCAATACCTATATTCATTTGAAATACTCTGAAATGCAACAGCTTGTTAATAAAACATATAAGCAAGTCTGTCGTAATGAAACTCATAATTTCATAAGAAAAATATCTTTTAAATTATGCTTAGAATATGTAATAACTCGTTTAATACACCTTTTGAAAACTAGTTATTTTTCTATAAAAAAGGAATAGAAGAAGAATCATAAAAATAAAATATCATATGTGATAAATACACATTTGCAATTCATTGTCTATTCTTTATTCTAAAATTACGTTAAATAAAGCCTGTTCATTTAATTAACTGCAAAGTTTATGGTCAATAACTTTTGTTAACTTTACGGTTTTGAAACCATTTACAACTAGTATGGTCATAAAACCATGAATGCCAAATTATACTGAATTTTAATCATTTACCACTAGCATGAAAATGCTAGACTTTTTTTGTTGAGCAGCTTAATGGTGCTACCATCTATGTGTCAGAAAGAGTATCGTATTCTAACAGTCCAGGGTCGCGAATTGAGGAGTGAAGGACACTAAGAACTTTACATATGTTGAGAGGAATAAAGGCAATATCGTAGTTTCAAAGCTGGGACTCGAAATCTCGTTCTGACGATCCTCAAATTAGCTTTCTCGACTATAATCTGTGCCCAACCCATTTGTAAATAAATAAGTGACTTCGTAAGGTAGTCTCAGTTGGTGAGATAAGACTCATGTTGTTTAACAGTATTAGGTGAAAGCCATTATTAAATGGTTTTTCTCATAGTTAACAGTATGAATACCATCTTATGTATGGTTATTTGACTGTTTTGTTTGAGTAATGGTAAAATAAAATTTAAATAAATTATCATTTAACCATTTTATCCGAGAAATTTCTAATGGTGTCCTAGTGTGTTACCTTCATATTAAGTCAAATCTTTTTAATGCACAACATTGAGTATCTGGTATTAATTCATTTATGTCAGATACTTGAATTATAAGAACACATGTGTCTTCATGAATTTTAATAATTCAGTTTATTTTAACATTTCATTATGTGCTATTTAACGTTGACTGAAACTCTTAACTGGTTTTCTTCAGATAAGAAAATAGGAACATAATTCTGGAATATTTCCGACAGATGATTTTTTTTTGCAATTTTAGGTTTTTTGAAATAATGAAAACTTTTAATACTGAAATTTAGAAGATGGCAAGTGTAGAGAATTTTTTTTTGTATGAAGGCTTGTTGACATAATATGTTTGAATAATACATTTGTTTGAAAAAGCTTTATTATTGAATGTGAATATTTCAACCATTAAAAAGGTTACATTTGCATTAAGAGATTTATTATTAATTGGTTATGGCTTGATTCAAAACTATATGTTTTAGAACAATCTAAAATATTGCGCAGACGCAATCAAAGCTGAAAATGGGTTAAAACGAAATTTATAAGATTCATAATGCCTAAGGAAAAAAAAACACTTTATGAAAGTGAACTTTGCAAAAATCAAATAGCAAATAATTTTTAAAGGTTTTAAAACATTAATTTTTTTAACAGGACATTTAGCAAGGAATTTTTAACCTCTAACTCCTTAATTTAAGCTCTGTTAAAGAGAGAAAACAGAAAAGTTGAAAGGGCAATGCTCATTTTTGATTAAAATATATGGTTTTGAGAAAATGTCAAGGATGCCTTAACTACCATAAATGTACTCCCTGAACCTGGGAGAGAGTAACTGTTCCCAACTCCCTAGTTTGGAAGGGGGCAGCAATGATATAACATGACAAACTAATTTCAAATATCAATGGTAAATGGAATGCAAATTAGAAAATATGGTCTCAATCACTGAGTTGGAGATTGATAATTTTAATTTAACTTGTCTTTTTTCTTACTTCGCTATATCTTAAAAACTTTTAAGCGTACATGATCATTGAATGATTTATCACTGCGGTGGCAAATTAATACAACTTCCTAAGTATCTATGGAGTGGAGTGCACTACTATGGTTGCTACGAGCATGCTACTACGAGCTCGGAAGATATTTGCCACGAATCCTTCCATAAGCTACTGAATCTCAGGCATTTCTCCCTCCACATTACTTTCGAAACTATGTATTTCTTTTAATTACTTTATGCTGCTTTAATATTGAGTACATGGGGATTTTAAATACGACTATTGGTAATTTCAAAGCTTCGACTATGGTTTTTCTTATTTCGCTATATAAAAACTTTTAAGTGTAAATGATCATTGAATGATTTGTCATTGCAGCGGCAAATACATGCAACTTCCTAACTGTCCATGGAGAGGAGTGCATATCTATGGTTGTTACGAGCATCCTACTAAGCCCGGAAGATACTTGGTGAGAACCCTGCAAGGAGCCAAAGAATCTCACACATTTCTCCCTCCACATTACTTTCGAGACTATGTATTCTTTTTAAATTACTATATGCTGTTTTAATATTGAGTACATGGTGTTTTCAAATTCTACTTTTGTTATTTTCGGAGCTACTTTGACGCATTTTTGCTCAGTTTTGAGAAATTATATTTACAGCGTACCTTGTAAAAATGTCTAATGCGAAATTTATCGCATTTCGATGCACAGACATAATTTTAATGACATAGTTTAGTTATAAGATGTTTAAAAGTCAATGCATAAAAAAAGATTAACTAAGAATAATCTCCGTCTTACATAAAAATTCAACATAATAATGCTATTAATCCTTGATTAATAGCATTAAACAAGGATACATGTCCTTTTTACCTAAGCTTATACATTAAAAATACTTGCTACTTCAAAATCAATTTAGTAATAGAAGCATCGGCTTTCAATTCAAATTCAAATCTGTCTAATTTAAAGTATCTATTCAACATTGCTTTTAATACTATTAATTTGAGTATTATTAAATTAAATAAGTTCATTTTCAATATATATGTCTACTAATAGTAAGTTATCCTTGATATCTGATATCCCATTAACATGATAAAGCAAAGAAAAATCGAATGTATTGTAGTCTATATTTGCAGCTACGATTAGTTTACAACACTAAGAAAATATAATTTAATACCCTCTACATGTAAGTAACATTGAATGGATTATATCTAAACTATTTTATCAAAATCGCAGTTAAAATGTCTATTGCTTTTATTTAAGTATAAAATTATTTGTATGTCAGATTTTAATAATATGAATGCACGGAAGAGCTCTACGGAATACTACAATTAACTTTACTGAATCTTTGAATAAATATATAAATAAAAACAGATGATGTATAACTCAATAAAATTTTATATTTCACAGCTACAATTTATATTATTTATTATTTTATGCAATACAATGTTCATAAAATAGTCAGCTAAATTATTCAGATTGTAATATAAGTTTTTAAGTGAGTTTTTTTCCTTTTGATCTGTTATTTTATGAAACTTATATGAGACGGCAATTGGAATCTATCCCACGTTAAGTTTATTACAAAATCAGCACTACATTCGACGTGTCTAGGAATGTTTTATTACCCCATCGGTCTTAAATAAGGTTACAACAGGGAATTTTATACTCAGCCAATTAGAAAAATCTTGTTTTCCAATGAATATGGAATACATAATAACTGAAATTCTTAATTTTTAGTATTTTTATATGAAATTATTATTTAAATTCCAAGTTCTTTTTAATAAAAGTTTCAGAACAATTATTATTTATATGTTACGCAAAATATAAATTAGAAGCAAAATGCCTTGACTAGTTGAAAATACGTAATTTAACCACGCAATACTAAAAAGTATTATAACTCATAAAGCTCTCTAAGAATATTAAATCAAGCAAAAGCATTATTATTTTTTTTCTTTCTCGTACTGCCATGCAGAAAATTCCTGACTAGATGCCGGATATTACCATGAAGACTTCAATGAAAACGAATTTCTCTCACATTTATGTTCCAACATTAAAAATAAAATATCACAAAAACAAGAATATGTGAGCCACCTGCCATGTTTCTGACTCTATGAGAACAGCGAAAAAGCTCGGTAAATTTCAACGAAGTAATTTAGTAAGGTAAAATTAACAATAAAATATAGTTTTATTATATTTGATAAAATTAGGCAAGAGTGGCAAAATTTGGTAATATTTTCATGATACCTTAGAGCTTGGCAGAGAAATAATTTATTTGGCTAATTTTTATTTTTCAGTATTGTAATTTCACTAAATGTGTGGCAATAAGAGCAACTATTTTAAAACTAGAATTTCCGGTAAGCCGTTACCGTATGAATGGAAAAACTAGCAAATGAATGACTTAATTACTGTATATTTTGATATTCTTTACCAGAATAAAGGGGTTCCTTAATATAAATGCCATCACCATATAGAACGCTAATTTTATCAGAAGTGTCATTACCATTACAGTACGGTAATTTTACGAGGTAGGTTATTATCATGAAGGCCGGTTGTTCTGCCAGAATGTTTTCACCGAAACCAATATTAATTGAATATTGAACCTATATTCATTGAATCAATTGGATCCTTATTCCATAATGTTCTTTACAGTTATTTTGTTGTAAGCAATAGGCTTTTTTTTAATTATCAGAACATAATTCATATCCACTTGAAGTAGTTGATAATTCATGCAATGAGAGAAATGATTTCGAGCATTTCACTTTTTTCCGATTAATTAACCACACTTAATATCTTTTTTAATGTTAAAAATATCAGGTAAAACTGGAGTTTATTATATCCTTATAAAGATGGGTTTTCGAACACGGGATATTTTACAATTTTACACATTCTTTATGATGATCCGTTGTGAAAGAATATGTAACCAGCATATATCAGTAATCATATATTATTAATTTAATGACTATATTCAAATAATTATTTTAATACTAAGTAAAATAATGGAAAAAATACTTTAAACACTCAACATTGTTATGCCACGCGAAAAATAAATTAAAAGAAAATGTCATGAATTGTTAAAGGTATGCAAAGGTAACCACACAAAGTCATGAAAAGTATTATAACTCATAAAGTTCTTAAAGAATATTAAAGCAAGCAAACACATAATTCTTTTTTCCATCGCCATATGCAAAAAAATATGTATCTGGAGAGCCAGGCCCAGCCATCACGACCAAAGGTGAGAACAAACCTCTCACATATTTATGTTCCCATGAATATACATAAATGGAAGTAAGGAAACCCTTAGTTTAATGCATTTTTGTTTCTTCTAGTACGGTAGCTAATATACTGAAAGAAACATTGTCGAGATTTTATTGTTGTAAGCTTTCGGCTTCTTTTCACTTTATTAAGAAATGAATCAAATATGCTTGGGGCATTTGGTTTATTTAAATAATTGATTAGTGATAGAAAGGATTTTAAATTATTTAGTCTATCTATTTAATTCAATATAAAAATCAAATGCAACTTCTCTATTGTTTGAGATAAATAAAGTATGCTATACACCAAAAGAATATTTTAAAATTTATCATGCTTCTGGCTCCATGGGACCACCAAAAATCTCAATGACTTTTACCAAAGTGCTTTGGGAGTGAATTCGGTAAACTCAACAATAAAATAGGATTTTATAATACGTGATAAATTTGAAAATGTGGTATAATGTGGTAATTTTATCGCGATATCTTGGCGCATGGCATAATTATCGTTTATTCGGTTCAATGTTCAATTCAGTTTTGCTATTTTTATTTTTTAACTAAATTTGTAGTAAGAAGAACTATAATTTTCAAAACCAAAAATTATGTAAACCGTCACCGTATGAGAGTAAAAATTATCATAAAAATGATTTAAATACTGCGCATTTTGATTTTATTAATCAAAAATATGTTGTTCATTTTCTTTACCGAAAATGTCATCAATATACGGAGCGATAAAATTACTAGATTTTCATTTCTTCGAGTACGTTTGGTTTAAATTCTCAATAAAACAGCAGGAGTTCAATTCAAAAGTGTGTGCTTAAAACATTTTCTTATTCTTTTAATAAAAAGTATACTTTCATGATTCGGAAATCTAATTATTAATTGCGCAAACGTACACGAAGAAATAAAAATCTAGTAATTTTATCGTTCCGTATATTAATGACATTTCCGGTAAAGAAAAAGAACAACATAATTTTGATTGATAAAATCAAAATGCACAGTATTTAAATCATTTGGATGATAATTTTTCTCCTCTTATACTGTGACGGTTTACGTAAATTTTGGTTTTGAAAATTATAGTTCTTCTTACTACAAATGCATATTGAATTCTCAATAAATCCGCGGGAGTTAAATTCAAAAATGGGTGCTTAAAAGATGTTTTTATTTTTTTAATAAAAAATATACGTTCATGATTCGGAAATCCAATTATTAATTTGCTTTATGTTTTCAATCTAGGTGGAATGTTCGAAATTATTATTGAGAAAATGCTTACATAATGCTGAAAACTAAAGCATAGATTGTGGAATACATTAAAGGTTTTATCTTCTAGATAGATATATCTCTGTTTTAATTAAAGTTATAATCAAATATTTCTAAAAATTTTATGTGTTCTTTATCGTGGAGATTGTGTTAAAAAACTGCGACATGAAATTAATAAAAAGTTTAAAAAAAAGAGAATTTTTGAGAAATTAATGTAATGATAAGTTTTAAAATTTTTACTTATTTATTCATTTTATTTATTGATTGATTTATTTACTTTTGCAGGGACTGAATAAGAGAACAAAAACATTGGAAAATGTCTACTGAAATTGCTAGTTGAGGGTTTTGAAATAAAACAGGCTGTCTACAAAGTTCTTTGCTAAAATTAAGAATTTGAAAAGTTTTAAACTTTTGCACCAAAGTCCCAAGACCATAATTTTAAATAGATGCGACTGTGAAAAACCAAACACTTTCAAATCAATGTTTATGTAATCAATGTTAATGTCGATGTTTATGTATTGGAAGATTATTTTTTTTTTAAAGAAAATCTTTCATATCAGTCTAAATATCTAAATTTATACTTATACAAAAATCATAATTTCTAAATAGTTACTATTAAAATTTAAATACTAATTTCTCGTTATATTTACTAATTTGAAGCAAATTCTAAATTTGAAATTAATAAACTATTTTGGAAATATAACAAATAATTGATTTACGACCGTGTGAAGGATTATAAATTGTATTTAACATAAGGAGGGAGAAAAAATAAAAAATAATAATTTTGTTCAGTTATTTTATAAAAACATATTTATAAACTAGAAAAAGAATAACTATTATAGAATTAAAGTTATATATTAATTAAATAAGTATTTAAAATTTGAAAGCGTAATTATAAATATGCATACAGAAAATGACTGAGTTTAAATAAATATGCACTTGTTATTCTTTGATGCTATCAATGCAAATTTTAGGAAGCAAACACAGTGCTTGTTTAAAGGTAATTAAAACAACGCGACACAAAAAAAGGTTCATAATAAATTATGTATTTATTTCGAACACAGTATTTAATAATAATGTTTACAAAATAAACTATATGGAAGAGCGCAACGAGAGAAAAATACCATTTTGACTATTGTTATTATTTACACTATAGAAAGCACTGAACACTTAGTAATCCATTAATTGGATTTCCAAAAATTTTAAAAATTACATTTCCAATTTCTTGCCTCAAAAATTCTGCTAAAATGAATTATATTTTATTTTCGTAACCCAATGTGATGGCTTATAAATTGGAAGTAATATTAAAAAGAAAAAAGGCAGTTGTAGTTCGTGTAAAATTTTAAATTAATAATGCTTCAAAATAGTTCAAAGTGGTCCTTTATTTAATGAATAAAAATTGGTTTACAAACAAATCATTAATTGCTTTTCAGATATGCGCATTTGAGATACGTAATTTCATGTTACAGGAATTACACTGTAAAAAGTCTGAATCAAATTATGGTATAAATAACCGGGGGCACTTAGGGTGCATCATCCGTCAAATCTATTTTACCGTAAAACACATTTCTTTCTGTAATTTATTATACAGTTATATTTATTTAATTTGAGTGATTCAGCGATTTTACTGTAATTATTACTATAAAAATTAGGGTATATTATATTTTTGTTCCCTAACATGTTCCATTAAAAATGAATTTTGCAGTAAAAGTTTTTCATCGCAATGTAATCGGGAATCGTTTTGCAGTATAAAACATAAATAGTATAGCAATTCAAGCACTTTCATGAAGTGCACTATAATGCGTTTGCTTTAACATAAAATCAATACTTATGGCTTTTAAAAATACGAGAAACATTATTTAAGAATTTTTACAACATACTTTTATTTATGCAATAAGAAAATGAAAAAGTAAACAAAAAATATGCACGTGCTTCTTAATTTCTGCTTCCTTTTCAAAAACGCATTTTTTTTATGAAGCGAACATTTTGAAATAAAAATTGCATAAATGTCATTCGCGTCAAAAACATTGAAGAAAAAACACTAAAAAAACCTTGGAATAACCATTAAAGATTCATTTAAAGCGCTTGCGTGTTTTTGTGAGAACAGGCTGTTTTATACATAACGATGAAATAATAGCAATCATTTTATCATTACTTTAACTGTAACCACATCTGCGTGGTTTATATCTTAAGCATATGCACATTAAACATAATATCTTGTTAACCCATGAAATCAAATGATGAAGCTATAGTTTAAAACAAAAGCTATAGAAAGGAAAATTGCAAAGAAGAATCAAACATTTAAATGGTTGTGTTACGAGAATATGGTTAGATAATACATAAATATTTAAGTGTTTTAGAAAAGATAATCTCATATTATATAGATTTCGTGAATGTCACTGAAGTATTGAATGATAATATTTATTTATTTTCTTATATGGTACTTACATTTAGTTCTTAAGGATGTGCAATTTGTTCCAATTCATAGTTTTTGCATATTTTTGAAACATAAAATAAATTTATTTACAAGCTTCTATTCATTACAATTTTACAAGTGTATTTTATTAGCATTGCTTGTAAATGGTACTTATAAATGTATAAAAAAACAAACTGTCTAAAACAAAAAAAAAGAACGTCTTTTGATTTAGTGATCGGATTTTAACATTTAACATGCGTATAACATTTTTAATGTTACCTTAAATATCCTGAATAATTAGTAAGAAATTTAAAGAAACGAAGACCTAAAATGAAACTTTAGTTTTTATGAATAAAAATTTCTTTTCCGATAATTTTGGATATTTTACATTTAAACTAATTGGAGGGTTAATCGCTGTCTGAAAATTGTGGTTCTAATTGAATGACAGGAAGGCCAAGTGACTGATTGGACCACTCAATGCTAATTGCATTTTAATGCAGTCCATTCTTATATTTTATATAAGAATTATATTTTATATAAGATTATATTTTTTTATATTTTTAGTCTTAAGATGTATTCAAGTCATACTCTTCAAATTTTCGATTAACCAATTTTTATGCAGCTTAAAATTACGAAAGTTAAAATCATGTAAAATTTGCGATTAATTTTTTTTTGCCATTAGTAAATTAAATGATAAAAAGCAATAAATATTTTTTAAAAATATATGTGGACATATGCTTAATAAACGAGTTTTACAATTATGAGTAAAAATTTTAGAATTTGCTTAACCATTTGACTCAGAATTTTTATAGTAATTATTCAGTAATTATTGATATTTCAGTAATTATTGATAAATTTTTAAACTTAATGAAAAATAAAATTCTAAAACTACTTATTTCATTTCATATTTAAATACGAATATAATTCTAATTATCTACTGAATTTTATATATATTTGTGCTTGTAATTAGAGTCACAGAATATATATATATATATATATATATATATATATATATATATATATATATATATATATATATATATATATATATATATATATATATATATATACCGGTGTCCTATTTGCGTCAAAGGGTTAAAACGTTTTAGAGATATGGTGATATACGCAAAAAGTGAATTTAGAAAGCGAACATTGGATCTCAAGCCCAACCAAAATATTGAAACCATGCTTTCATTGACTTTCCTTTCTCCCATACTTTGAGGACCAGGAATCCTATACCGTATAAAAAAATGCTTATTTATTCGTAAAAAATTTATATTCAGTCATTCTGTGTTTAACTTTGTTAATAGAAATTTCGACTATGGTAATTAGTTAGCATATTAAGACTAAGCCATCCAATCCCTTTATTACGATACACTCTGTTATTTAAATCAAAAATTACTCAAAGGCTTTCTTTTTTAATTTTTCGAACAGAATGCATGTTTGTATTATTAATTTCATTCAAAAATAGTAAAATATTTAAGAAACAAGTGGTATTTTTCTCGCTCCATTAACAAACACACCAAATTTTATATTCTCATTAACTTCCAAAGAAGTTATATATATTAAGAATGATAGAATAGCTTAATACCAAAAACGAATATAATTTTCTAAGAAAAAACTTGGTTAAAGCTTAAACTAAGCCGTTAAGCCAAATTTCTTTAGAATATTTATAGACTAGTTATAATCGTATTATTCTCGTCTCGACACAAAACAAAATATTTTGGAAGGATTATTTAGATGGTTACTAAATTTGGTACAGGAAAAATAAGTTTCTTCTTTTTCACATATGAATTTAATCCCGTTTAAACCCCTTAATAAATGTATGATTATTAAGCCCTTTTCATATAGCATTTAAAATATTAGTTTATTTTGAAATACGAAATTTCATTCTAAGAAAAGGGAAGGTAAAATGTAAAAATAATTTAGCTTAGTTGACATCGTGTTTCTGTAAGACAATTAAACATAAAATTCGCACAATGTTAAATTGATTAAGTATGTAAGTACTATTAATTACTCTTTTTAAAAAAAATTTTGGTATAAATAATTTATTTTTATTATAAATATTGCTCTTTATAAATTATGTTATTTAAAAAGGTAACAAAATACATTTTAATAAAAAGGAATTTTTTTCGTAAATAGTTTAATTTTTCTTACTTACTAGAGTTCAGGTATACTTTTTAGTTAAATCTAATTTTTTTCCTTAAATATCAGTTCAACAGATTTTTTCCCTGTAGCACAGCTACGCGATCAATTAAGTAGTAATTAAACGTTAGATATCTCCTTACACCTTAAAAAATCGGATCAGATTCCTGTATAAAGCATTATTATTATTCATATAAAATTACAATTATTACTGTAAAATTTATGGTATATCATTGTTTTGTTTCGAAATATTTTTGACGAAAAAAGTATTTAACGCTAAAAAGTACCAGCACCCTGAGTTTCGGTAATTTTACAGTAATTTGTTCCAGAATTTTTTACATTGTAAGTATTTTCTGGAGAGAAAGATTTCCTTTACTTATAGGTTGATAAATC
This sequence comes from Parasteatoda tepidariorum, assembly GCF_982258835.1. Taxonomy (NCBI): domain Eukaryota; kingdom Metazoa; phylum Arthropoda; class Arachnida; order Araneae; family Theridiidae; genus Parasteatoda; species Parasteatoda tepidariorum. Next base: position 80,935,853 of record NC_141762.1, read on the forward strand.
TCTTTCAAACTTGAATTTCGCTCTATATTCATTTATTAAACCTTCTCAGAGGTTTTATTTCAAAAGAAAATAATGAAGTATAATTTTTTTTGTAAAAATGGCAAAGCATACTGTTTATATTTTGAAATACTATTAGAAGTGAAACTTTTCTATCAAATTTGAATTTGATGACTCACAAACTGTAGACTAACTGTTATGAGAAAAACGAATGACAAAAATGTTTCAGAATAATGTAGGATCATTAAAAAGCCCAAAAGCTTGAAATATGATTTAGTATTATATGACATAAGACTAAGTTTTTGTCGTGTTTTCAATCATAAATAGTTATAAAATTATTTGAATAACGTTCTCACGTTTTAATTACTTTTATAAAATTTATTGATTTTAAGCCATATGTACAATTTTTTCTAATGAACACAAGACATTTTTGTCGCTGTAATATCCTGCAGAATTTTGAAAACTCAGTACAAATCATAAAGTATGTATCTGAACTTCCTAAAACTATGTATTAAACTATGTTAACCGTAAGATAAAAACATCTAAGAGCATGATTTAGCTTTTTTCAAAATACCTGAATATACTGTTTATTCATCTAATTTTTATAAAAAACTTTTTCTTTAAAATTAATCAAATTTAATTCAAATACGCAATGTCTTTTCTTTAAACTCTCTTAAACACAGATTTTGGTCAGTAACGCGTATATATACGGAAACGTTTCACTTTAATACGAGCATTTCTAAAAGAAATTGAATTATTTGTCAAATCTACGTCGATATAATCTATATGTACTATCTACATGGATATAATCTAGGCAAATAATTAGAAATAATTTTTTTTCAATAACAGATGAACATATACTTGGAAAAAAAGTAGGCAATTAATTACAATTTTCAATTCCAGAAAAGTTACACATTCAGTATTTATTAATAAGCTGTTAGTTTTTACCTCAAATGGAAGACACGCAATCTATTTATCTGCAAGATTTATGAAAGAGGGATATCATTTATCGCAAAAAAAGGTAATATGGAAAATGTATTTTAGCCACTGCAAAGGTAAATAATATTCAAAGCAAATAATCTTTGAGCTCCTAACCCAAGAACCATCCATATGTTCTTTCAGTTATTATTAATTCAGTACAGAAAGTAAGGGAAGATAAATGAGAAAAAAAGAGTGGTACAATTACCAGAGACGTCCCTGAGGTGAGTAAGACAGAATATCTGCGAAATTGGTTCTAAATCTAAGAAATGTTACTTTGTACAAAATAATCCAAAAACATACCCTTTTGTATTTTAAATGTTTAAATGTAAATTACGCTTTTCTGTTAACAATTGCAGAAACCTACATTCAAGATTGTTTTTATATGGCTTAAAGTAGATGTTATGTTCCTAATTGTTTTCACTCCTTCTTTCAATCTAATTTTAAGTTAATTTAATTTCAGTTGCAATAAGTGCTACTAAATTATCTAGCTACAACATGCATAAAAAACTACCCTGAGAAAAAAGTATGGTCCAAACTAGAATATGGTTATAATGTGTTTTTGGATCGATGGGAAAACCAAAAGATTTTTACTGAAGCATTTTGGTAATGATTTCGGTGAAATCAACACTAACATATAGTTTCATAATATGTGTGGTAAATGTGGTACAATTGACATCTTTTTCATGATGCCTTGGAGCTTGGTATAAAAACCATTTATTTGGTAAAATTAACTTTTGATGTTTGTATGTTTTACTAATTGTGTTCTTATAGGAACTATAATTTAGATAACTAGAATTTCAGGTAAACTCTTTCCATATGAAGGAAAACATTATTGAATGGATGGGTAAAAGTGGCATATTTTTTAATGACAAAATTATGTTGTTATATTTTAACTAGAAATGTCAATACCGTACAGTGCGGCGATTTTACTTAAATTTTTTCTCCGAGAACTATTATAACCTCCCTGAGAAAAAAAATTTTTCTAAATAATTTATATTTATTTGATACTTAATACAGTTAACTAGAAAAATTTCATGTTTCTTTGAAGAAGAAAAAAAATAAAAATAACATCTGAAATTGTGATTTTTACAAAGTTGACTGTCAATATTAAACTTACATGAAAAAAATAATTCTACACATATGTATTCCTTCAAAAATGCAGTTTTCAACTCTATAAAAATAATCAACATTTATTTGTTTTGCGCATTTTTAAACGATTAATCTTCGTAATTTTGGCATTTTTCATACATGAGACTTCATTTAAGTTATATGTCATGAAAAGAAATAATTTGCAATTTCAATCTTGTAAAAATAGAAGTTTGTCTTACGTGTAGCAACATTACAGCGGAGCATTATTTTGCGTATTTTTGTTAAACGTAATTAAATAAATTAGAGATCTAAATTTAAATAAAGTCATGATAATTATGCTAATTACATGAATACAAACAATTAACTTAATTTAAAATATAATAATAATAATAAAACGGTCGGAGTTATTTCTGAAAAAGTTTTATTGATATACTCATCGAGACATTAGTTAGTTGTGGGACTATGTTTTTGGTTACTCTCTCACAGCAGCATTACAGCAGAGCATTGTTTTACATATTTTTATTAAACGCAACGACAATATTTTTAGAGACGCAAATTTAAAATTATTTCATGATTATTATGCTAATTACATAATTGCAAAGAACTAACTTAATCTGAAATATAATAATAATAAAATGGTTGGAAATATTTGTGAAAAGAATTTGATGATATACTCATTAAAATTTTAAATAGTGGTGGGACTATGTTCCCTGTTATTTATTAATGAAAAACTTCAATGAAAGAAATTAAACCAACAAGCTCCATTAAGCTTACAAAAGGCTTATTGTGATTTCCATTTTATTTTTATTTTTTGTTATATCAGCAATATCTGGCTGCCTCAGTTAAATCTGCATATTGTTTGGAATGCTTATTTCACAAACGCTATAGCATAGTATTATGAACTGTTTTTAAAAGAATAAAATAATTTTACAGTTGATGAAATTGCACTTATATTGATAAGCGATAAAAAAGGTTATTTTTGTTTTATTTGTTTTTCGGAGTAAAATTTTTTACTGGTTTAAAAACATTCAAAAATTTTCCTAAATCTCGAATTAAATTTTTAGAATAAATATAATACATTTAATAACATTTAATAGCTTTAACACTCAATCATCATTGCTTTATAGTATTGAAAATATTTTATTCAATATTCAAACATTTCCAGTTATTTTGAATTAAATATAAATTTGCTATTTGCATTTATCGAAAATCATCGATGTATATTTGCCTTTATCACCATTATACCTTCAGCAATTGCTCTCAGTATTTGAAAAAAATCTGTAATAAAAATTTAAAATTAATTTTTAAATTTTTACAAAAAATATCGAATCTTTTTCTAACTTTTACAATAAAAATTGAAGTATATAAGTTAATATACAACAATCTGAAGGATAAAAGTTTTGAATTTTATGGAATAATCTTTATCGTCAAATTATTTCGATGTATCGTTTTAAAATGTACAACAAATAAATAATACAACGATTCTTTTATGTAACTTCGTGCATAGTAATGAATTTTCAAAGTTTAATACAGTTCATAGTTTCAATGAATCCAATAATGTAAATGAAATGCTGTAAATTATTTAACATATTTTTAAAAACTGATTTTTAACTAAAAATATTTCAAGACAATATTAATTACAAATATAAATTTAAAAATGAAACTTTAAAATTTTCATTTAAACTCATATGAAGTTTTTTTTTTGGTCAAAACAAGTCGTGATCAGTCATTAATGTGGAATTTACCTAATTTATATTGACATATATATGTAAAATTTAATTAATTTGGATTCCCTTATCTAAAATAGTTTCTGCCTGAGAATCTCAAAAATACTTCACTGAGAAGCGTGTATTTCATCTAAAGTAATATTTTTGACATAAAAAATACTAGATCATTAACTACAAAATTAGTAATTACAAAAATATTTGTTTGGAAAATTTCTTTCATGCCAACTTCATTTCCAAAAAAAGAAGTATTTCAAAACTGAAAGTACGATCTTCTGAACTGAGTGATGGACTATCAGTATCTTAAATCAAATTATTAAAGTCATCGAAAAATCAATACTTTTACATTTAACAAATTAAACTATTCTTGCATTTTAACTTGAATTTTCTTTTCCTTTTATCGCTTTATCTGCTGTTTCAAAACATCTAAATTTTGTAGACAAAGAAACTTATATATAATTACGTAGAAAATAATATTTGGCAATTACAAATACTTTTGAATGATAACTAAAATACTTGAGATTTTCATTGATAATTTTCTCTACTCTTCAATAGTTATTCTTCAAACAAACTAGTACACGGATTTATGTAAGCAGTTTGGAAAAGCAATTTTCAGGTTATAGAAGTTCGTGGCTTTTATATTTTGAAGAAAGTCCTAACAAGTGAATTTACAATAAGATTCAATGCAGAAGTACCAAACAAAATACTGCAGAATATGTATTCATTCGTATATTGCAGAAATAGGGCACAAAAGTACAAAAAGTTTTCTTAATTTTTAATAATAATAAATAAAAATAATGAATTTTTGTTGCATTTATTATCATGAAAATCTGATTTATTTTTATGAAACAGATTTTTCAAATATTTCATCTTTTATCACTCAAAACTATAAAGTTCCCTTTCTCATGTGCAAGACAAATTTAGAAATGCATTTATACTTTCATTTTAAAATAATAAAATATTAAGATAACTGCTGTCACATTTTATTTATTTTTGATAAATTTTAATAGTAGTTAAAAATGATAAAACTTCCATTTAGCTAAAAGTAGCAAAAACTTCAAGTAATAATTTCTTTCTTACTCTTAAGGAAATTTAATGCGAAATAAAATGTATTAAAGTCTCTTTTGGTGACTTTTAGTTTCCATATATTTAAAATGGAGCCATCATAGAATATGATATTTCCCTTTTTTAAACAAAAAATGTAATTTAAATTAGAAATAATGGAAAGACTCATGCAACTCAAATATCCTTAAGTGAATAAATTCTTTTCATGATTTTGTTGATCCTCTAAACCAAATAACTAAAGTATCTGTCAGTAAACTAAATAAAACTGTGAAATTTCATAATTATGATCAGATAAGTATGAGTAGACTTTACATATTTTATTTATTCTTTGAAGCAAAATTTAAAAACATTATATATTAGTTTATGTATTTTTTGAGGAGGCGGCGTTTTCTATAATGACTTGATATTTGGTGTTAAATATCTAATTTAATAATGAATTCAAAACTAAAAAAATATTCATGCTAATTGCAGTATTATACTTATTAAGATGGAAATATAATATATTAAAATCGATTTTTTCAGAAATTTTAAAAAATCACTAAAGGAATGAATTTAAGGATAAACAAGAAAATTTAAAGTATCTGAAAAATCATCCGTAATGTTGCTTTCGAATATTTAATTTTTCCTTTATAATAGTAAAAACTGACTTTTAAAAAGACATTTTCAAAAATAAGTAAGTAAAAAAAATAGTTGTGTAATTCTATTTGAAAGTATTATTCTGGGGTTTTTTGTATGCCTGTTTTGTTTTCTACAGTTTTTATACAGATTGAGAAGATATGAAATTATATTTTTCATAATTGTTTTTCAATAAAAAGAAAAGTTAAGTAAAGCAACACCAGAAAAATATTTCTTTAAAATTACCATTCTCTATGGCAATGACATGTTGGAAAAAACTTATTCTGTTTAATCAAACCAAGATATACAGTATTTAAACCATTCATTTGGTAATTTTTGCTTTCATATGGAAATGGTTGACCGGAAATTTTGGTTTTCAAAATTAAAATTCTTAGTACCACTAATTTAGCAAAAACTTCAGAAAAAAGTAAATTTAACCTAAGAAATGGTTCTTGGTTCCTACTCTAAGATATCATAATAAAATTTGCAAATTTTATCACACATTATAAAGTTATATTTTTTGCAAATGTTAACAAAATCAGTATCAAAGCACTTCTGCAAAAAATTACCTAGTTTATTTTTTTAATGTTTTTTTAAAGAGCCGGAAAGATGGTAAATCATATTCTGGAAGTTTTGACTTTAATTTTTCTAATGAACACTAAATAGATTAAACACAAAAACATTACTGTCTTGTGAGACTAAGTTTATTACAGTTTTAAGGAACATACACTGTATAGGGTACCGTAATACGTGCAACATCCGTAAAATCAAATTTTATTGTAAACTTTTATATTGTAAACAGAAATTTATTCAGTTACAGTGATTCAGCGACTTGACAACAAATATTACGGTAAAAATTGCGATTTATCAGATTTTTTGTTTCTCAAAAAGTAAAATTATTTTTCAGTTTAAAGTTCGGGCGCTCCTTGTGCCTCTATTCCTTACCGCAATTTTATTTGGAAATATTTACAGTGTCACAAGGCACATAACACAGCCTTCACACGGCGCATAATTTTTACAAAAATAATGAAAATATACTTCTGCTTTTCTCTATTCCTTTTAAGTATTCCATCTCAACGTTAAATAATTTATTTATTCTAATACTTAAATTTCTGGTATTCATTTTCCTAGTTAATGGTCATTTGTGGAATATCTATAAATCAGAACAATTTTTCTTGTCTTAAATAGTTTTTTCCATTTCTTCTCAGTTTAATTTAATTTCTTAATTTATTTATTTGTTTTACTTTTAAGCTTTTGCTTTTTAAACGTATGATGTCCAAATAATAAAAATACGTTTAAAAAATAATTCTCTAAAATAAATTTTATAATTTTCTGGTGATCGTCTTAGATTTTTTTCTTAATTTTATTTCTTTAAATAATTATTAAGCATCTTATGATTAACAATGATTGAATGATTTCGAATATGTTTTAGCAAAATTGGTGATAAAGTGGCAGTTTGAAAATAATGTTCAAAATTATAACGCGAAATAAAAAAAACATGTTACTGTTACGAATTTTGTTTTATCCTAAGAGATGTTGGTAGTTTTCTTATAGAATACTTGAAGTAAAACTCTAGATGTGTGTAAAGTTAATAAAATTTAGGAAAATGATACTACGTTTTGCTTACTACACAATAAATATTCTTTGATAAGTTTATACTTGATATACTATTCGCTATGTTCCAATAATCACCCATTTTATAAAAGTTAGTAAAATGTTATTATCCTCATACTAACACAATAAATACAATTGTAATATAAAAAAGAAATGAATATATCTTCGTTTTCTATTCTGAAATTCATGAGTAGTTGTACTTAACAACAAATCATTTAACAAAGTCACTCGACCTTAAAACCATCAGTTTTTTCAGATTTAGTTTCCTAACAAAATACTTCTTTTCTAATTTTTATAAAACATTCAAGAGATGTTTTACTAATATTTTGGTTATTTTTTTCAATTTAAGAAGGGATGCAATACAAAAAAATTTAGAATGCATTATTAAATGTCTTTACATACAGGTTAAAAAATTTAGTAAAATTGCCGTACTGTATCATAACGAAATTTTTGATAAGAAAAAATATTAAATCTGGTAATAAAACCAAACTATAAACCTTTCATAGGGCAATAGTTTCCATTCCAATGGAAACGACTTCTACTCATATGGTAATGGTTTCCATTCATGTGGAAACGGTTTCCATTCATATGGTAACGGTTTACCGGAATGTAACGACATTTTGTATTTCAAAATTATTAACACACATTCAGAAAAAAGAAATACTAAAAAGTGAACTAATCAAATAATTTGTTCTTATGGCAAGCTCCAAGGTATAATAAAATCATCGAATGTATCAAATTTTCTTGCATATTATAAAAAAATAACAGTATTTTATTGTTGATTTTACCAAAAGTCACTACTAAAAAGCTTCGCAAAAATTACTGTATTTTTTGGTGTTCCCATAAAGCCAGAAACACGGTAAATTTTACCATATTTTGGTGGTTTTACAAAGAAAAATAACTTTTAAATCTAATTTCTACTTTTAATTCAATTTATTTAAATTTTTCAATCGTCTTAATGTTCATGTCTTCATACTTCACTTTTGCTTCGTAAATCTTGAAGAACAGTGTTTAATAGTTTTTTTAAATCCGAAGAACGGCTTCACAAAATTTTCTGTTCTCTGAAAATTGAATATGTTTTTTCATTTTATACTTTATCTTGGAGATCCTAAAAAAATTAAAATTTGGATGTGAAATTTTAAAAAAAAACTTTAATAGAATTCTACGTACCTAACAGGCAAAAGAATACGAAAATATATCCAAGACTGTAATAGTTCATTATCAGACCTCTTCCAACTTTCTCTTTAGTTATTTAAATTATAATTTAAATAAATTTGTGCAGACATTTTTTTAAACAAAGTTCAGATTCAAATTTGAAAGCAGTGTACTAATTTCAAAAATGATAGCAATGATGTGAAAAAGTTTTTTCTACTATCAGTTGCGTTAATTAACAATAATATGACTAAGTTTATGATTTTATATCAATAGGCAATATGGTATTGATAGAGGATATCGACTTCAGAAAACACCATCCAAACGAAGACGCGAAGCGAGAAATGAGATTATAAACGGGCGCTTAGCGGCATTCATGCATCTGGCGCGCGCTTTCCAAGCATGCGCCTGGACACGCCTGGACATGCGCCATAGGATAGCACGTGGCGCGCGGAGGCGAGAAATCACATTATGCTCAGAGTCTCTTGTTTTTACCCTGTTTTCGTTATATTCCAGACGCGGCCTGAGCCGATGAGCTGTATATGGGAGAAAATGTTATTTGCTTGAATTCACTTGGGTTACAAGTTATTTGAATTTCAATGTTTATATTTTTTTTTCGTTCTTTTGTTTTATACTTTTTTTTAACATTATTTATTCTTTTAAGTTTTCACACTTTTTGTTTTCTAAAATCCTATAAGATGCTCAGTAACTTGTACGGGTATGGTTAGATAATATTTTATAATAATAATAATAATAATAATAAATAGGAATTAGTAGAGGGTTTTGACTTTTTTCTTCTTTTTATACGAAACTACTCTACGATGTAGTTTTTATTTTAGATTGTACAGTCACGTTTGGAAATAAATTGCTAGTAAACCACTTTAATCCTATTTTTGCCAAATGCGTTGCGACATTATATATAAATTACTTAAAACGTACGGTTGTAATTAATGAATAAATTAGACTACTTTTAAGCACGGTAATACAAACAAAATTCTTAAAAAAATAATAACTTGTAAATAAGTTACTTGCATTGAAAAAGACATTGTTCACCAATTTTGATCATATTTATTATATATATATATATATATATATATATATATATATATATATATATATATATATATATATATATATATATATATATATATATATATATATATATATATATATATATATATATATATATATATATATATACTTTATAGTTATTTTAAGTGCTATTGTCTTCCCCACACTCAATATGATTTTTTTTTAAGTCTTAATGTGTTAATATCATGTTTAAAAGCATAATGCATGCATAAATCAACAAAAAAAAAATTCAAAACAAAATATTTAAAAATGAGGCTCTCAAAACTGCATTTTTTCTTAAATTGGACAGCAAATTATTTTAATCTTTTTTTAAAGTAAACGAATGTATCAAAAAAAAAACTTGCCAACTTTTAATAAATGAACTGCATTATTTCATTTTTTCTGTACGATTGCATACTTTCAGTTCTTATACTCTTAATTTAAATTTAAATCATTAAGAAAATCAATTTAGTTGTTTTAAGTGTTAAGTCAGAAGAAAAATGTGTGTATATTTTTTCCATTTTTTTTAACGAAGAACTGTTGGGAAACATAATAAGATCTGAAAATAAGTGTGACATAAAAAAATGGTTCGGAAATAAATTCGAAACAAATACTATATAATCAATGCAAAATAAGATGATATAAAAAGATAAATAATATACACTTATTTAATATAATTGGCATTATTTAAGAAATAAAATATAATCATCCGTATGACGCAAGATAATCATAGTTACATTTTACAAACTTTTATTTCAGCAAATGAATAGCAACTTAAAAGGCAACAAAAAACTCAAGCAATTTCGTACTCGAATTTAAAAATGCAATAACTGAATTACGAATTTTTTTTTTTCGGAAATAAAAATATTTGAATAATAACGTGAATGTTATTTAGATTTAGCTTCACACATTAAAGTGCAATTATGAGATTTAACTTCCATTAAAGTGTACATGAGCTCCCGATTTGATGTTTAAATATAGATTTCCTTCCAACAAAATTTTATAGTGTTCATCACGAAATTCAGAGAGATATTACTTCAAAATTTATTCGGTGTGAGGTTATGATTCTTTTACTTACATAGTGCAGTTTTTTTACTAGTACATCACCATGTGACATAAATTTATTATAATTATTAATATTATTAATATTCACACTTTTTAAGTAAAGAACATCCTCTCAAAAGAAGCAAAATTTTCGCTATTTTTCCGTTACTTTCTGAGCCTTTATTGCCTTAAAATTTCCAAATATGCAAAATAGATATTTAATTTAAATATAGATCGACATTGAGAGAAAAAAAGTATGGTAAAAATCTTTACATACCAATAAAATGCATCGTTTTCTGTGAGACACCAAAAAGCAAGGTAATTTTGACCTATTTGAATTCTTAAAAGAATTCATTTTTCAAAATATTCACAGCCTCTAACGAGGCTGAACTAATTCAGTAACTTAAATCCGTTTAATGTTGCTCCAAAAACCTAAAATGGCAGAGAGGAGATAACGGGTATGAATCCCACGTCAACCATAGATGCATCTAGAAATAAGTTATTTATATGCACATAAAAATGCAGACTAGTAAGCTTCTTACAAACTTTGGCTTATAAGGCTTCTTTAAGTCTAAGAACTGATAGCAGAAGATATAAAAAGGCACCACAAAGTTATTTAAAAGGATAGGGCAGGATTCGAACTTGTTGCCTATACACGATACAATGTATGCATTTTTGTAATGTTCTTTTCTAACTTGTGCTATCTGTTCTTCAACTTAACAATCGCTCAAAGAAAATCGTATTTTATAATAAAGAAGCATACCAATATATGTATGCGTAACAATAAGCAAATAAAGTAGTGGTAGAAGTAGTTATTTATTTACGTCACACTAGAGTTGCACAATGGACTACTGGCGACGTGGTCTGGTTAACATCTCTAAGGATGATCCAAAGATATGCCATTTCGATTTTGATACTCTGCATAGCGGATAACTTCCCCGTTTTGGTAGCCAAGTGACCTGATCGCGAAGTCGAGCACTACGCGGTAGAATAGTTTAACAAGAACCAATACCGTGCACCTTCGGTCCCTGTGCAGGCTAATCAAAGTGGTTACCCACCTACTCACTGACCACAATCAGTGATACTTGACTTCTTTGTTTTACGAGGAACCGCATCTTTTCAATCAGTTTAATTAAAACACAAACAGATAAAGAAACTCTCAAGTGGAGACTTTTATTATCATTTTTATTAACAGGGGCCTCTTTGCACTCTCGCCATTCCACCAAACGCTATGTACCAGACTAAACAGAAGTACCAGATTTGTATCAAATAGTAGCAACTGCATATGTAGCAACAACTAAATAAATTTGGTTTTTAAATATACACAGGCCCCGATGCTTAATGTAAGGAATTACCTGTCTTGCAAGACACAGACAAGTCTGTGTCTTGCAAACTGTAAACGCATGGGAAAGGGAACTGGTTATAGAGCTATGTCTACCTTACTTAAGTTCAGTAATGCAAGGTAACCATAGATAGTAAATCTGACACGTCATGATGCTGAAGCATCTTTCTTCTAATAGGGAAAAGGGACTGCTGGAATGCATACCAAGACATCACTGCTACTTTTTGCTCATTGAGTGATTGTCTTACTCAGCAGACTGTGCAGAATATGTTGAAACTATTGGAGATGTTTATTGTTTTGCTACATAAGTAGTTTTGATGCAAGACAACAAATAATTATAATAAAACATAGATCCATTGACAAACTGCCTCTTTCGCAACGTGTTTTTTTTTCAGCATACAAGGAGAGCTGTCTGTCAGGCTGGCTACTGATAGTCCCAACGATAGCAAAATCTGATTTAAATAAACATTACATATATTATTAAAAATATCATACATCAATGAAATTATACATAATAGTTTTAATGTAACAATACTCTTATTAACAAGAAATCATAATGATTGAGAAGTTAAAGCAGCGGTCAGTGAGCGAAGGGAGCAGGTTACAGGTATTGATGAAAAGAGAAAACTCCAATACACGGAATATCTAATTTTCGCCATTTATTTAATTGATGTGATTCATAATTGCCAAATAAAAATTTTAAAAAGAGCACATGAAAAGATTTCGAACTTAGCCATTTTCATTATTAGATAAATCATAAATTTCCCCAATCGAAATTTAAAGTTTCATATGTGTGATATATGTCGACCGAAAAGCACTGAAAATTGGCAAAAGTAAAAGAAAGGAAGTGAATATAAGGAAACAAATATTTCCTGTTACTGAGAGAACATTATTATAACAAAAATTCCCCCTGCTTCATTTTACGACAGGAGAAAATTTTTGCACTTATTCTTTTTGAATTAAAATAATATTTCTAAAAAAATAAAATTCCTATGCCATGCCATTAAATTATGAAATAGCAAAATATACGTATATGTTCGCTCTATTTTTTTTTCTCAATAGAAATCAAATTCCGCAAAATTCGCTTACATTTTGAAGATTTTTTTAAAACACTAAAAACTTATTACTACACTTTTTTAAAATATAATCAATATGCATAGTTATTTTAACAAAACTTTAACAAAAATATCAAATTGAGTTTCATGAAATTTCCAAATTTATTCATTATAAAGATAAAATTTTATATGAATCCAGATTGTTTCGAAAAAATAAATCTCAATGTGAAATGTACCATGAAAATTTGAAAAACTAGTCTAGTGTCTCGAAATAATTTACTTATCTAAAGAGGATATAAGTAAGCCGTTTTAATAAATCATTAATGCAAAAAACATTTCTTTTAGGCATGGTTACATCAAATTAAACCATGTCATATTTAATTCACATTTTTCGAAACCATTTATTAATGAATCCTTGCATCTCCAGCATATTAAAGAAGAATGAAGAATATGCACTTATTTCGTATTATTTAATTTTTTCTCTGAATTAATTATTTTATGGTATATTAGTTCGTTCAGAATTTCATCAAAACAATATGAAAAATATTTCAATTTTTTTGCAATCTGCTGTTTACTTTTAATTAAAATATTTTTGTTAAATATATATATGTCAGAAAAGCCTCTGAATATACAAAATAAATTCTTTCGTTAAGCACATAACTTAATTAAAAATAATCAAAGTTTCTTGTTTCAGTCTATTGAAACATGATTTTATGTTTAAAATTTGAAAATAAAGAATTTAAAATGAGTAAGCTTATCTTACCTAACTGTCTTGATATTAAATAAACAATCAAAAGAAATTTGAGATTCCATTTCTCTCAATAAATTTCCCTGCATTCGTTTTCTGAAAAAATATTTATTCATTTCAGTAATAATTTAAAATTTTCAGCTGTAAAATAATTCATTTATCCGTATTATTTAATTACGTTTTATTAGCTAACATTCTCGAATGCAACAAATGTATATGTGTTTGCTTTTTAGTAACATTTTAACAAAATAAATATAAGCTCAGGTAATGATGAACCAAGGTCTTAACAGCAACTTATTATTGATTCGTTAAAATTAATTGCTAGAATCTGCGAAAATAAAAATGAAATATTATTTAGTGTTTTTATCAATAATATTTTGATCTCAAAATTAGATTAGATATCTTAAATCACTAGTTTATCTACTTTGCTTTCAGAATAATTTTATCCACAATGTCTTTTTTTTGAAAATTTTAAGAAAACATTTTTTCCAAACGTAGTTACTTATTAAGCATAAATTCTATTTATTGTTAAAAATTATATATATACTTTCTGATTAAAATGTTATTTTGAGTAAATTCTTAATATTTCTTTGCATTTGCCTGGACTTAGTTTATAGGTCTATAATTTGAAGCTGTAGCGCACCAGCAATATTATAACGGTCCCAGACCTAACATGCCAGGTTCAGTTTGATTATTGTTTAAAGTTTGTAAGTAATTGCAAGTAAACTTGCTAATTAATAAAATGTTCATAGGAAATACAAAAAACTGAATTTTATAGTAAATTTAATGTTGCACGTTTAATGTTTTGTTCAATGTTTTAATGCAATGTTTAATGTTTTGTGAAGAAAGACTTATAATCTGTCTTGACACGATTTCTTCTCATACAAATTGATCAACTTTTTTGTCATATGTATTTCACTGGTTATTAGGAAAAAAATCTTTGGATGCAGTTCATACAATATGTTTGAATATTAAGTAGGATAATGAGCAAATAAATCAAAAACACCCACAATATCTAAACTCGGGGAGGCAATAAGATCAACACACCTTCAAAATTTTTAAAATAGCCCCCAAATATTGTGAAAAATTAGACCTCCGCTTTGAGGAATTAATTTAAAGAAACGTATTAAAATAAAAAAAGATAATATGATCTGTTTATTTATTTATATTGGAATTACGTACATTTACAGGCTTGTATGCTCAATTAAGACTTATAAACCTTTGTCCAACAGAAGTACAGATAGAACAGAGAAGGACAGCACGAAAATAGATCCAGGGTAACTTCGGGATTCGAACCCGCTACCTCGACTCCCTGCACAGATTTTGACTGGTGACACCACTGGTCTAGGGAGGCCCAGCTATTATATTAAAATTGAAATAATCTGAATTGTTCTTCAGTTCAGTTGGTAATTTATCCGTTACTTCATATTTCAATAATCTCTAATCCATACTCTGTATGTTTCAACATAAAAATCTGTATATTTTTATTTTACAGTATTTACAACAGCTCTATAAGCAAATATTTTTCATCAAATCAAAATAATTGGTTAATTATTTTGTTTATACGGAACTACATAACGGCAGTTTTTAGTAATATTTTATTCAAATGATTATTATTATTTTTTTAGATGATTATTATTTTGACTTTTTATCGGGTAAATCCAAAAAATAATTTTATATACATATTCATAATCTTTGTATCTTCATAATCTTAAATATAATCTTTATATATATATATATATATATAGTATGATTCGTTACTGGAAACAAGACTTGAATCCTCATTTTCTACAATCACTATAACAGTTCATTGTTCACTTTTTCTTCTTGGATATTCTTTAAGAATAGTCAATTCCGCTGGCTTAAAGTTAGTCATAAATTTAAATGTGGTGACATCCATTCTTCAGCATAATAAGTGTCTGCGTTAAAACAAACAAAAAAAATGCTAAGCCAGCGTGTCGCTTACAAAGCGTCTCACGTCAAACTCAATATGGGTCAAAGAATAGATAACCAAAAACCGAACGCGAATTCGAGGGAAGATCCCAACAATTTTTTCCAGGCTCAAAAAACGTCTTGTTCAATTCTCGTCACGTAGCGACTTTAGGCTGATGGAATGTGTCCCAGGAAACAGTGTGTTCATTCTATATGTGTGATATTGGCTATTAGAGTGGCGTGTTCTTTGTTTTTGAGCTCGCTATCATGGTTTCAATGAATGCGTGATAGAGTGTATTGTTTTGATTCAAATGGGAAAGAAAGATGATGGGAGGTTTAGAAATGTTTGCCACATGTCCGATTTTATATTGTTTCGATTGGGTGTTTGATAAAATGAAATGGTGGGAAAGAAATATAGGAAAAATGTTCTAAATAAATCGGGAAAAAAATGGGGATAGGTTCTGAAACTGAAAATATAACGTTGTTGAAATTGAAAATTGTAGGAAAATGACTGGGTATATATAACTTCTTAATTATTTTAAACATACATTTATTACGATGTGATACTCATATGGTAAAAATAAATTTTTTTCACTCATGTTTTTCAGAAGAATCTATGTATGCAATAAATTTAAAGAGTTACAACACAGATCTGTGTTGTTTAGTTAAGAGGCAAAATTTACTAGACAAAAGTTTATTCGTGGACTAAGCATAGTTTATTCGAGATGGCATCCTTACCCGGTTGAATCAAAAAATTATAGGTATGTTTCCTCCTTCCTCGCTTTAATATACATGAACAGTCAGGTGAAGTAATGGTCGATGCGAATTTTTCTGAGTGTATATATTTCAAAAACTGCTACTAATAAAATAACTCAAAAAGTCACTGGCTTTGTTTTTCAAACCGTCATGAAACTTTTGGGTTAACGAATTTAGTTTGCCACCGAGATTAAAAAGGATACGAGTATTTCATACATAATTTTTAAAAATTCGAAATTCCTTTGTGTATCGCTAAAATTGTCTTTAAACAATTGTATAACAATGGTTTAACAAATTTTCAAACCCTTGATGTTGATACTGTTTGGACACTCTCCTTT
Source organism: Parasteatoda tepidariorum (assembly GCF_982258835.1). NCBI lineage: Eukaryota > Metazoa > Arthropoda > Arachnida > Araneae > Theridiidae > Parasteatoda > Parasteatoda tepidariorum. Next base: position 80,952,376 of record NC_141762.1, read on the forward strand.
ACAATTAACCAAAGGCAAAGGTTTATTAAATTGGCAAAATTATCAAAGAATATTAGTTAATCAGCGATTTTCTAAGTATTTTTAAAAATAGTAACTAGCATACATTTCTTAATTAACTATGGGTATTTAGCGGTAAAAATTAACATGCAACATGTTTAGCTAATTTAAGATGTGTAATCTAGCTTGTACTATATCATCTCCATTGTAAAAAAATTCAGGATCAAGTCATGATATAAAGTACCGGCACATTGGTTGTATCATCAGTAAAATCAATTTCCATTCTAAAATGAAATGCCATTATTTTTGCAGAAATATTTAGTTTATTAAAGTTATTCTGCGACTTTACTCTAATTATTACTGTAAAAATGACGGTATATTAGATTTTTTGTTTCGTAAGATGTTTTGGTAAAAATAAATTTCACGTTGGTAATTTGATCTGGAATTTTTGAATGTGTAGTTTGATAAGCTTTAGATTTGTTTCATATATATTTGCCAAGAGCTGTTATGTTTAAAAGTTTATTTTATAGTTCGTGAGATTAATAAAAAACGCAATTATTTTAATCTTTATGAATAATAATACCATATTTATTGCTTACCAAATAAAATCAACTTTGTCAAATTTTTAAATATGAAAAAAAGTAATTATAATGTACTTCTTGAAACAAATATAAAAAAAGACAAATAAATGAGAGTAAGATTAAAAAAGAGTAACTTCCTAGTCTTACAATAAAAATGTGCTTGGTAATACAGTTAGAAATGCCGATGATTTGACTTAACTCTAAACCATGTATGATGAATACTAAGCAAATTTGACATGTTCCGGAAATATGTAAGCGAGGAGGGCCATCTTTCTTGGATATAATTTATGTGGTAACAATTCTCGAAGATCTACTAATTCTTCTATGTGTACTCTCGTAACTTTTCACATAGCCCATTTTTGTAAAAGATCAAAGGTTTGCCGAGTTAATTACTTCAGAAAGTTAAAACAATCATCTCTCTAATATATCCAACTAAATAATCCTTTTCTTTAACTCATCACTCAAACAATAGTTTTGTTAACCTTAACAAGACAAACTAAATTCTTCCCTAATAGAAAACAAACATTCTTAATTAACATTAAGGGTTAGTTAGAGCTTTAATATCCGTCATATGTGATTATGCTTTAATCGCAGTTCTGCCAATCCAGCAGCCAATGTGTACACTCAAAAAGCAGAGTTTCGATGTATAGAGTTCATCTTAATCTCCCATTCATTTATCTCGAGTCATCCTAATTAACTTAAAAGTATGTTTGTGGTGCAACAACAATAACATGCGTTCAACTCCCAAACCAGTAAGCCAATCGCTAATGAAAAGTGATTACTCCTCTCCGTCATATGTTAAAGCGCGTGACTTCACCCTGTTTCCTTCTCGCAGAACATTAATACAGAATCTTTCAGCCTTGCACTTTATGCCAGGAGTATTTCGAGTTGTGGGAGTCAATTCAGGAAAACATTGGTGGTGGAATGCAGGTGTGGGGGTGTTTGAGTGAAATAATTTCCATGTGGTGCTATAGCTAATTTCGTTTACTGAGAGACGGGTTAACGAATTAGGATGAGATTTGTGCTTGTTAGGAAAACAACGGTTTAACCAGATGGAAAATGAGAAGGAATTCATTGTAGCTCATAAGTCTTTGTTATAGGGAAAGGACAATGGGATTTATTAATTTGATTATTTTACGCTACATCAAGTTAAGTCGCGTGATTTATATAGGTGTAAAATTTTCTCGATTCTTAGAAAATAAACCACGTTAAAATTAAACTAAAAATGTTGATAAATTTATTTTTATAGGAAAAATAAAAAAATTCCCACTGTCGATAACTATATGTTTCACCACAAATAATTTCAATTACTTTATGCTTAATTGCATGCAAATGATGATATATAAAACCAAATATTATTCATATTTTATAATTGTATACTACGCATATTTAATCAAATACTATTTATATATAAAATAAAGTATTATGAATTAATTGTATTTTTATTGTCAAATGTTTTCTCTTTCAACTTAAACAACACAAAAAAATTACGTATTTTTGTATCATATGACTGATATTGGTCCGCCATCTTTTATGAAAATCAACCCAATACAATTCGGAAACAGCTGCCAAATTGCAATAATTTTAACAACCTTAGCTGCTGCTATATGTCTTGAATATAAGTCCAAGTGGTCTTAATAAAAGTGTTTAATTCCTATTTACGCGAAGCCTGACTTCACACACGTGACACCGAAGAGGTTTGAAAACCCGTTATTTCACCATCAATTCCTCTAGCCTGCTTCAGCTAATATTTGTGGTGGGCAGACCTATCTTTGTAGAGCGCAGACCTATTTTTGCCTATCCTAGCATAGATGGGTCCGACTCAGGAAGTTTTCGACTTCATGATTGGTGTAATTTTGGCTGACACTTCTTTCAGGTAAGTTAAATCAGAAAACTACTCTTATTGGATTTCTGGATGTTGCGTAAACGGAATGCTAACATCAGTCAATGAGCGAATTAGGCATTGGACAAAATTGACTTTGAACAAAATTCACAGTCAATACTTCTAGCCTGCTTCAAGCAAGCATTCCAGAGCGCAGACAACACCGAGTCTGTCCAGAACTCAGGCGATGGATGAGTGACTCTACTTCATAGGGTTATTTTTTACCCATTCTAGTGAAGAAGGGTCCGACTTAGGAAGTTCTCCACTTCGTGAATGGGGTAAATTTAATATGCACTACTTTCAGGTTAGTTCAGGGCTCGAAAAAACCCAGAAATTTTACCCGTCCCCGAGGACGGCTTGTCCAACAATGTACCCGTCCTCCTTTGAAACTAACCTGTCGCTTCTAAATAAATAAAAATATAATTTCTCTTATTTATTACAAACATTTACATAAATTGCACAATGAATTAGTAGTTATACTAGGATTACAAATACTAGGATTACATTATGCAGTAATACGCATTACATTATATAGTATATACTAGGTTACTAATAGTAACCTAGTATTTCCTTTATGAAGTAATTTAAATGACAAAGGTCAAGTTATCTGGAATGTCAATTTATCCGAGGGTACTGCGCTTTTGAAATGAATCAAATATGACGTTTGCCAGTTCCACAATCAAGCCAATGATTTACAGAGGTTTCTGCATAGAAATCTGAAAGGGGTTTTCCATTTAGGTAGATGTTCATAACTAAGCTAAACGCTTCTTGTTTAAGACCAGTACGTAATGTGTCTTTTTGTAAGTTCATTGCTGAAAAGCTTCTTTCAACCGCTGCAGTACTCCCAGACAGAGAAAACATCAATTCCACCATGAGCAGTATGTTGCTGTATTTCTAGATTAGAGGGTCATTTTAGAAGTGAGGCGCTAGACTCTTGTAAGATAACAAAAATTGGAAATGTATCACGAACATTAACGGGAAAACGGCCGTCCGCGCGGACGTCGGATTCTAGAAATTTGTTGTCCGCGGGGAATTTTTGACCGCCGAGGATGGGCGGACGGGCTGTTTTTCGAGCCCTGGGTTAGTTATCTCAGAAAAGTGATTTTACTGGTTTTTTGGTTGTTGTGTAAATGAGATGTTGACATCATTCATTGGAAAAATTACGGAATATGCAAAGTTCAATTTATGCCATTGGGTAAATTATGTTTTTGCGAGATAGTCCGGCTCAATTTTAATTTTGATGCTAGCGGCACTGAATGGTTCAGACATATCTTACGGGATAGGACTTGCCATTATACTTCTGTTTTCTTATATATATTCTTATATATATATCTGTTTTCCTATATGTTATATATATTCTTATATATATATCTGTTTTCTTATATGTTATATATATTCTGTTTTCGTAGATTAACCATAAATCTTGTAGCAGTGTTTCTCAAAGCACTGTAACCGTAAATAGGAAAGTCTCGATAAGGAAGGTTAGAGCTAGCTTTGACCAGAATTTCAAGACTCGTTACTCGTGATACCACAATGAATAATGTTATGATAAAATTACACCATTTCTAACCATTACTTTTCCTAACATATAAGCGGTGATAAATACAGACTTTAAAAGAAACCCTACTTGGGTTTCTTATAACTAACCTTTTATAAGCATTGTCGGCTTCGCTAATAACCTGAAATTCAAACCATATATTTCTCATCTAATACGTGTTTGATACTTTTTGCTGTGTACAAAAGCATGAAGGTCGAAATTTGACTTTTTACTCTCAAGAACAGGTTACGTTTGGTGCAATACTCGATACTACTCGATACTCTATACTATACAACACCTATCATCAAAATTTCTAATTAGTATTTCCATAGTGTTGGAATTAATTTAGTTACAAAAAATAAGATAAAATTATAATGAGTATCCACAATCTAGTAGCTTAAGACGTTTTGAGTAATTCTATGTTGAAATTCGCTTCTTGTGGGCATGATTATATAATCTGGAACATTAAGAAATAAGGAAACAAAAATAAATGTTATTCTGAAGTTAATTTTTACTATTCTCATAGTTTTGATTGTTAATCTTGAAATTATTTGCCTTGGAGATAAATTCCTAGAACAAATCGATTCGTTGGTTTAAAACAAATTTCATAATAACTGAGAATGCTCTACAACGATATAGATGGATTATAGTCTGCCAAACGTAGAAATTCTGATACCAAATTTTGCTTCTATGTAACAAAAGTAATCTCATGCAGCTCTTTTTCACTTTATTTTACCTAGAAATTATTTTATGACTATAACTTCTGCCACTAGAAATTTAAAAAGCATGCAGTGGTTATATGTTAGTACGTTATATGTGAATTAGCATAATTTCGAATGAGTTGTTGGAAATTTGCATGACTTATTATTCATTTACATTTGAACATTAATGTATTAAATATAAATAAATTTGTCTGAATATGTCTTGCATTCTAATCATTATGTTACTTTCCAAATTAACGGTTTTAATATGAGGAGCCAATTGAAAACTTTATAAAACTATATGGATTTACTTAACCATACAACATTTACAAGAACTATTTTTGTATGAATATATGAAGAAGAAAATAAAATATCCCGTTTTGAAATCTTTAGCACAACGTCTAAAACTCTATACATCTTCACTCCTTGCAATTCCGAACAATTTGTGTAAAGCTGAGATTATTCCTTGATGTATCATGATTACCCCACATTTTCATAGTTGATTTCTTTTACTTGATAATGTGTCTAACGAAATAGGTATTCCAACCCCAAATTTAGCTGCTAGATGTCTCCAAAATGTTTTCTTTTCATATATCTCATAGCTTCAATATTATAATTAGAAAACCACTTAATAATTAATGTTGTCGAAAGAAGATTAAGGTCAATGTAATGTTTATAAGTTAGAACAGTTAATTTTTATATGAGCACTAAGTTTGTCGTAATATTATTTCACGTTATTAATTTTTGCTTTTACAATTTTCAGCAGTTGCATAGTTAATACAAACACGTTCTCTTAATCAGTAAATTGCTCTAACTACACTGTAAAAAATCGATTCTCAAATGCCACAGAACTTTCTCAGATTTTAACGAAACAGAGCAAAAGTTAAAAAGGAAGCTAACTATCATTACTTCTTCGAGGAAATGAATTTTGTTGAAAGTAAAGAAATATTTCGTCATTCTATTTTTTTCTAAAAAAGAAAAAGCACTCATAGCGCTTCATTATATATAACGGGTGTTATTGCTTATCCTTTTTTCGAGGCTGCCATGTAGGTAGATCAACCCTTACAGAACAGAGAGATAAATTGAATCCATGCCCGAAGTGGTACTTGAACCCAAGATCTTCCTGGTGTGTTGTTAACACCTTGATCGCCAAACAGACCATTCGACGTGTTTTGTCATTCCATTTTCGATCTTCTAGTCTTTACTTGATAACAATCTCTCATAATGCACTGCAAAGATGTTACGCACTGAAAAATATTTAGCTAAATATTTGAGACGTTTCATCAGAAACCACGTGATTTCGTTACGAAACTATTCTCAAATTTAGAGAAATACAGCTCAAGGATTTCTGAATCTTCAAAAGCGAGAGTTTTAGTTCTGAGAGTGTATATATATATAACTGTAATAATAAATAATTAAATTAGATCTAATTATATAACAAATTATAAGATAATTCAACGATTTTGCAATATTTTACATAAATTTATTACATTCTCGAAAACTATTCCTTGTATAAACATATAGAGTAAATTAAATATTCATTATGTTATTCTTTAGTGTAACATTTAAAGCTTTACACATCTTCACTTCCAACCTTCTTCAATGACGCAATTCCTTAAATATTACACCGAAATCTGTTCGGGACCGCTTTTATGTTTCAAAAGATGATAAATGCGCTTTTATATCTAATCTCGTGTAAAAGGCTCTCCATCACTTGTCTTGAATCATCCATTTTGATCTGGGCCTTCAAGAACGCGTAGAGAGAGGTTGAATAGAAACTTTGGGATGAAAATGATGATATTGTGCGAAGATGAAAATATCCCACCGCCGGAGACTGTGAAAAGCTCTAATTTCATGAAAATGGTAAGAAAGATGCTCTTTTTAAAAGTGCATTTTTCCTGAAATGCATTGTGATACAAGCAAACTCATCTCATCAAAACCACTTCAGACAAAAACATATTCTGAAACTAAATGGTGGTAAAGAAATGAGATAAAGCATGTACTTCGCTGTAGTGAGTTTTTATTCCTTCGCTAAAAAATGCGTTTTTAGCTTGGATATGAAAAGTTAAACATCGCATTAATTTCACACTTTTAGGGAATATAAAGTTGCTTTTTTTATGATACACGAACTATTTTGGAAAGAAAATATGTTTAGTAATTTAAAAAAGCGCATTTAATGATTAGCCGTAGTAAAAAAAAATTATTTGAATTAAATTAATTTTTATCATATTAATGTTGATAGTTTATGTAAATTCGTAATTGCATAAAAAGATATAGAGATTGAATGTGAATACAGGATCTAATGGGATTGAAAAGAAGCTGAAGATACATCAAACTGTAAAAGAAATGAAGATGCAGATATTTTTATTTTAATTCTGAATTTTAAAAAAATATCACTCATAAATTCAAACTATATTAGTTATTGGCTTGGAAAACTATTATTAATTAAACCCTAATAATTATGTGAAATATCATTTAAGTGAAAGTATTTTTCCAATTATAGATGCGTTCTTTTGGTTTGAAACTAGTAACTAAGTGCTTAAATGTCGTAAAATGATTTTTTTCAAATGAATTCTGATTCTATACATGCATAAACATATTACAGAATATAAATAAATTGAAAAATACATCGAATAATTTAAAATAATTCTCATTTCCTTTTTATTTTATTTATTTAAATGAGACCATTTCTATGCATTTATTGCAAACAATACTATGAATATTCCATGCACCATCTACCAAACTATTAAAATGATGTTAGTAACTAAAACGTCTATATGTTACCGGCAAATTATGAAATCCGGCATTATATATAATGCCTAAAACTAGCTGGAAAAGTATGAAATGATTTATATTTCACACATTGCCTAGGCATTATATAATGCAGGTAGCTATTTAGACAAAGTGTGAAATAAACGTCCTGATGAGGTTATTATGTAAATGATGTGCATGTTACTGTGAATGAACGAAATCGGTGGCTGTTGACTTTCACCGGAGAATGTTGACAATCACATAGTCGCTTTGATGAATGTCCGAAATATTTATTACATCCGATTTGATATTAATTTCTTCGTGGATATAATTACATTTATTCGATATTTTAATACTTACTGACGATAGGTTAGAAGAAACATCAGTGTTAGGAGAATCGGGCAAATATATACCGGGCAATGATACTTGACCTTACAAAAATATCTGTGTAGGGTATACCGGGCAGTGGCCCTTGACCTTAAAAAAACATCAGTGTAAGGTATAACGGGCAAATGTATACCGGGCAGTGGCCCTTGACTTTGAAAAACATCAATGAAGGGTATACCGGGCAAATGTATACCGGGCAGTGTCCCTTGACCTTAAAAAACATCAGTGTAGGGTGTACCTGGCAAATGTATACCGGGCAGTGGCCCTTGACCTTAAAAAAACATCAGTGTAAGGTTTACCGGGCAATGATACTTGACCTTACAAAAATATCAGTGTAGGGTATACCGGACAAATGTATACCGGGCAGTGGTCCTTGACCTTAAAAAAACATCAGTGTAGGGTTTACCGGGCAAATGCATACGGGGCAATGGCACTTGACCTTAAAAAAACATCAGTGTAGGGTGTACTTGGCAAATGTATGCCGGGCAGTGGCCCTTGACCTTAAAAAAACATCAGTGTAGTGTTTACCGGGCAAATGTATACTGGGCAATGTCACTTGACCTTTAAAAACCATTACCCAGTATACATTTGCCCGGTATACCCTACACTGATGTTTTTTTAAGGTCAAGGGCCACTGCCTGGTATACATTTGCCCGATACTCCAAACATTGATGTTTCATCTAATCTATCATCAGTAAGTATTAAAATGTCGAATAAATGTAATTATATCCACGAATAAATTAATATCAAACCGGATGTAATAAATATTTCGGACATTCACCAAAGCGACTATGTGATTGTCAACATTCACCGGTGAAAGTCAACAACCACCGATTTCGGTGATTCACAGTAACATGCACATCATTTACATAATAACCTCATCAGGACGTTTATTTCATACTTTGCCTAAATAGCATCCGGCATTATATGTAATGCCTAAGAAAAGTATGTAATTCTCCTCATATTTCATACTTTGCCTAAAAACGTCAGGCATTATATATAATGCCAGCATTTCATACTTTTCCGTTCGCATATATACTAAATAGATTAGAATAAAAGGGAACGACAAAGTTATTATAGCTATTTTAATTTAATACTATAAGATGTCCCTTTTAATTTTAACTGAAATATGCATTCAAATCAAAGTTTACAGCATTTCATGATGTTAAATTTTATGTGAACTTTTAAACTCTAGAAAGAGCAGAAAAGTCATTCTGAAACTGCTATATTGCATTCTTCATTTGAAGTTTGATCTTAATTATTTCTTGTACGATAAATTTCAAGAAGGGTTTTGCTAGGTAAAACGTATAAAATGCTGCAAACAAGAGCCTAGTTATTTTAAAAACACATTTATTATTTACTAAAAAGCAGTTTCAATTAGTCCAGAACTGTGTTGATTCATATATCTTGTCGTAGCAACCACAACATAAATTAAAAATTTAAATATTCTATTTTCTCTAGACAACAGAATTAAACTTTCCTTCGTAAGAAAATTAATCATAGAATATTTTTAATGGAATTGTATCGCTTTCATAAAGAACGATGTTTATCTTGATTGGGTCATTTAGATTATTTCAGTTGAAAGAGAATAAACCAATTTCTTTATTTATTATGATAGAATATTTAATGGCGTTCGGAAAAGAAATTCTGTGCAATGGTTTATTCATTTTCGTAAACTTTAAACTTTCCTTAAAATCTTACACTTTTCATTCTCTTTCAAAAATGTATATGCTTCTAATTATTTAATTTTAATAATTTAAGAAAAATATATTTAACGTTTTAGAGTATATATCAAATTTCAAAGATCTATCTTTAGTTTTTGAAACTATGGGTAGTTTTTTTCCGACAAAATGGAAGAATATGATATTGATAGAATCTAATTACGGTATTGGATTTTAAAATTAAAAAAAACTATCAGTATAATTAATATAATGTACAGACCATAAATTGAAATTTATATTGTTGTGAAAATATAATAATCATTTCAATCTGTGAATTTGTCTATGTATTAATAAAAGCGGGAGATATATTTTTTCTACTAAATAAAGAATTTGATATGCATTTTAAATAAATCATTCCTTCAACCTATAGAATGTTTCGTCATTGCGAAATAATTTCTAAAAAATTTATCAGATAATTACGAAAACAATTATATATTTCGATCAATGCTGGACATCAATATGTGAAATATGTAATTTTGCGCATTCACACATAAACGGAACGAATATTGAAAAACCGTCAAAGATGTTCCCCTTACTGCGAAAGCGCTTTATAGAATGAATAGTGAAACATCAGTTAGGCATCTAATGAATCATATTTCTCACATTGCATAGGTGGTCTATAGAATAGATAATGAAAACCCTACAGGAATTCTATATAACGACCACGCAAAATATATAAAAAATCGCATCTTTCTTAGTTCTTAAAGTATGAAAGATAAGGATAGCATATAATAAACTCTAATTTATCTGTAGTTTGCACAATGAACGTAAGTATACTGGAAGTGTTTAAAATATTATACCCTGAAGAAAATCTGTGATGTTATTTTATTATTTTTGATTAATTATTTAAATGGCAATCACTCTAATAATTCATCAAAGTATTCGAAAAAATTTTTACAAAACATTTATGTTAAAATATTTTCTTTAAAATGAATTAAATCGTATGTTTCTACAACTTTACATGGGTCACAATATTAACGCGCTTGATTCGCTACATCCTTTTTTTTTTTATTTTTTTTTATTTCCAATGAGCTGCACAATCGGCCTTGCCGATGAGCAGACCTATTGCGTTCTCCAGAGGTGGTATCCACTCTTTCAGGACCACCACAATGGGTGAGATACCGTTGGTCATGTTAATTTGGACGTCTAGTTTCTGCCACACTAGATGGCAGCACCGAGACTCTATTTGGATGCTAAAATGCATTAGGAATTTAATTTTGCCGGAAATGCCAAGAGCCAATAAGGCACTCCAGGGATCTTTTACATGCCGCGTAATCATACGACATGGCCGCTGAGGAGATTCGCTACATCCTATCTCGTTGTTTTAATCTTCGCAGATAATTTTTATCTCCATTTATCAAAATATTTCATATATTTATATCAATTTCATCCATTCATTTCAATTTCTTATATCCAACTCAATTTTATATATTCATTCCAATTTTAAGATTTCACATTCTTTCGTGCATTATAAGGCTTCTATGAGAATTTGAATCATCTAATTTTTATTGATCACATTTGCTAGAATTGTACTAATATATTTTGATCATGAGCATCATGTATGTATTTTTTAGTAAATACAGGAAAAACTCAGAAATATAACTTATATAATCACAACTTAGAGACAAACACACAAAAAAACTAAGTGCATTTATATATATCAATAAAAACCAAGAATATAATAATCATAGCAAACCTTCATTTGGGAAATAGTTTTTTTCAGCAAATCCATTATTACGTAAAGTGATTTGCAAATTACAAACTCCATTTTTTAAGAAGAAAAAAACAAATATTTTTAAGGGACTCAGTATATTTTGAAATTAAGTAAGAATTACAATTTTTACTATTTTTAGAAAAAAGCAATTTAGCAAAGTATGTATTTTTTGTAAAGATATTTATAGAAAATCTAAAAAGTAAAGTAGAGCTAGCTTTTCCTAAAATAAATTTAGATACAATTATAAATAAATTATTGAAAAAAACCTGAACCAATAAACAATTGATAACGCAGTACATAAATTATAAAATTTCTGCAAAAGACTGCTTGAGAAAAATGCAAATAAAATGAAAAAGAAACCTCAATTTATATTTTGAAATGTAATTAACTGTCAACATACTTACCGATACCTATCTATTCTAACAAGATTTTCCTAGGTTTTTTCTCCAAGGATTTTCCTCCGAAGTTGTTTTTAAAAAAATTCTATAATCATAGATCTCGTTTAAAGAATATCTTTAAAATAAACATAAAAAAATTAAGAAAAAAATTGTACCTTTATGTTTACGCAGCTCTTACCGAAGATTGAAATTTTACTACTTTTTTTCCCTCCATATTCTTTTTAATTTAATGAATTGCTTTCTCAAAGACCTCATCTTTTGTCGCAACCTTATTACTCTTTGAGTACTGAGATGACAAAGTTAAAATTATTCATTGCAAGACCATACCACTTTGTTGGCTTTTCGCTAATTGCATGCGTGTGTGCTTTTTCAACTTAAACTAAAGAAAAACTGACGTAAAATGGAAGAAAAAAACCTGAAAAGAAAAATAGTATTTTTGGAAGGGAATTTATTAGGATACACTTCACATTTCCAGCATCTTTCGTTAGATTTTTGATCTTTTCAACGTTGCTGAGATGATATGCTTGTCATGATTCAGCTTGCAATGACAACATAATCTGAAATCAAGAAGTTTTCGGAGAATCTGAACTTTTAGATATATATTTTTTTACAACCGTTATATCATTCTTATGGATATTTTTTTTATTTTAATTTCAAATTGCTTCATATCACTGGCCGGTTTTTTCAAGCCCCACCTACATATGAATTAGGTAACTATTAAAAAGAACCGGACACAGAACCAATATAGTTTATGTTTTTAAATTATCACCAATTTAATAAAATATCTCTTTTTTTTCATTTTAATATATTTTAATTTATTTTAACATCAAATATACTAGCTTTTAAGTACAAGAAATAGTGTAAGTGGAAAAACATAACTTTAGTAATATAAACTTTTTGAAAATACCCACTTACTTTTTTGTAGGTTTTGTTGAAAAAATGGAATCACAACAAATATTTCTGCTATTTTTTTCTAGTTTTATGTATATTATTTTATGGCTATTATTATTAAGCATATTATTATTTCCTTCATATATTATTATAAATATTACATTAATAGTATTTAAAATTCATTTTAATTCATTCAATGTTAACACCGAATAAAATCCCTGAAAAGCAAAGCCTAGTTCTAATAAGAAAAAAAAAGGATTTCCATGAAAAAGTATAATTGTATTCCTTCACAAAAATATTGCAACGACTGTTTATATTATTTTTTTTCTATTTTCACATGCATTCTTAATATTATTCTTTCTTTACTTATGGCCATCATTTACATAAAAATTTCATTATTGAATGTAAAATTAATTTTAAATGAATAACACGGTCTGAATTGGAATAAAATGCCAATAATGAAACAATTGTTTTACGAAGACCTAATCCTTGTAAAGTTTTCATCTAAAAATTGCATTCAATCACAAACATATTGCAACAAATATTTATGTTAAGCATTTATTTCACACATATTATTATTACTTATACAATTATTATTATTACTTATACAATTATTATTATTATTATTACTTATACTATAAAGATTATACAATTTTTAGTTTTTCAAAATTCATTTCAACAAAATTTATGAGCAGAAACCACAAACGTAATTGAAAGAAATGATCTAAATAAACAGTGCATTAAAAAAAACTCATATCATTACGTTCTATCATAAAAATACTGAAACAACTATTTATGTTACGTTATTATTTTCACACATTATTTAATTATTTTTCACATGCATTGCATAATATTGTCGTTTTAAAATCCATTTAAATATCGAATGTAACCATTTGAATAAAAAAATCAGCCTTAGTTACTTATATTGCACTACTGACCGCTGTGTGCCTTGGCCTGCCAATCAATATCGTACCAAGCTTACCCATATTTAACTTTTCAGCTTCAATTTTTTTCACCTTCAAGGTGATTAGATCTTTAGTGTCATCGTTCAACAATTTCTTCTTCGGTCTTTCTCTTGGACTTCAGTTTAAAAGTTTCTCATTAAAAAGTCATTTTATACTACTATCATTTAATCTTTCAATGTGTGCCAGAGGTGCCAAACGTCTGGATTTAATAAATCGAATTACGTTTTTTTGGTCAAATTCACTATTGTTTTTTATTCTCCCCTGCGTATCATATATACTGTGATCGGTCTGAAAATTGGTCAACATTTTTCTTGTGTGACAACATTACAAGCGTTCAATTAAGCGAGCACGTCATCGAGTTATCAAAGCAGAGGAGCGATCCCCTCTGCAGAGTATGAAAAATGTGACAGCATGTCTTTGGATCATTCTCAAGGAAGTTCAAAGACCGTTGCCACTAGACCATTGCGCAGTTCTAGTGCGAAGTAAATAAAGTACCTACCTACAGAAAAAATTCAGTCTTGAAGAGAAGATAATGGCTTAAAAAAATCTATTTTTCTAAAAAATCTTACTTCGTGTAGGTTTTTTTTCGAATAATTATAAATACAATTATAAATACGATTATTTTTCATTATCTGGCAATTTTTTATTTTCCATGTTTTATTGCATTATAATTTATATTAATTCCTTGCTACTACCTTTTTTTAAAATTTCTTTCTCGAAACAGATTTTGCCCTTTCAGCGTGTACAGTTAAATAAGAACAAGAAGAAAAAAAAAAACAAATTCTATACTTCAATTTCAATAAGAATTTTTGACTATTTTTTTTAATAATGTTTGACTTTATCTCTATTTTGGCAATGTTAAAGATTAAAGTTTAATACTAGATAGTAGATATGCATTATTTAAGTTCCAATTTTTGAAAAGCCGAAGACAACTTGCAATTAAAATTTGGTAAAATTGAGCCGTTGAGGTACGTTAGATGTTTATGAAAAAAAATTCTTAAAGCTCAAATTTTTACTACTAAAATATTTTTCGAAAAAAATCATTGCAATACAATGCATAACAAAATCAGAAAAAGGAACCAAATTAAAAATTTCAACATTTCTTCCAACAATCCTCATATGTTAAATATTTTCTTAAACTAAAACCCTAAATAAGTCCAAAATGAGTTATGTTAAGCTCAATAGCATCTTTATCAACTCCAAATAATATTAAAATATAATTATTTGTATTTCAAGTGATGTATTTTGAAGAGCCGATAAATGTGCCTTAAGTCACGTCATATAATGGGATCAACCTGATCAGTTTGTTTTAGATAGCAAGAAATGCATTTCCTCAAAATATCGGAACGTTACATTCGAATCACATCCATGTTGACTTAATCGATTATCGATTTCAGAAATCGAGCCAAGATCAACAGATGGGGTGGAATATGACAGGATTTAAACTGTCAAGGAAATTTAAACCAGTTTTGAAATTTGCAGATGTCACTGAGAGGAATCGTAAATAACTATATGTTGCGGGAGTCCAGTGATCAGTGAAAGAATAAAACAGAAAAGAAATGGAATGTGAATCAGACTTTTTAATTTTAGGCAAACTTCATTATAGCATTAAATACTTTGCGTAGCTAGCTTTGAATTTAAAATGGTAAAGCTGAAAGAATTTAGACTTGCAATTCTTATTTTACAATAATTTTGAAAATATTCATGAGTGTTTCAGACTAGTCATGAACCTACATGGAGCTTAAAATTTAGGAACTAAAAATAGTATAAATAAATTAATTAAAACATCTGCACTAGGTTGAACAATATTTCAATTAGGTTTTAAAAGTAAACTTAAAACAGTACTTATGTAATTGAAAAAAAATCAAGAAAAGTAAAATTACTAAAATACACTATTAATTTACTATCTAACAAAATTCTCTTACAATGTGATTCTAAAAGAGAATAAATTTTTAAAGTATAATGAAACTTAACTATTAAACATTTTCTATTAATGGTTTTAATTAGAATTAACTGGAGTTATTATGTTCTCAAAACTCATTAACAGAATTTAATTTTCTGTTCAATTATTCACACTATAGAATTACTCAGTTTAACATGGTAAAAAGTTATTACATTGTATTATAACAATTTCTTACAGTTTGTGGAGGAAATGGAAAATTATCCCATTTTAAAAGGTCAAAGTAGAATGGCTGTGGGTTGCCTCGTTGTAAGAGGTGATCCGTGAGATGACCAAAATTAGTTAATAAATGCGTATTGTTTTCTTTTAAGAGCATTTTACTTAATTGACAGTCAAACAGAAATTACAGTCCTTTTTATACAATAATACTTTCTAAAATACACATAATTCCCTCCACTGGGCTTATTTGGTAATCATTAATAACAGATTGTACTACTATAATGATACACGATTAGGGTAGATGAGGAAAAAATAATATATGGGGACCACGATCAAGTCTATACTAGATAATAGTACTTGATATTAATGAAGGATATTAAATGAGTGAGTCTGATATTATTGGTTTAGAGACCCCGTTTTCCTTTAAAATAAAAATATATTTTTAAAAAAAGTTACTTAGAGTTCAAAATACCGGGGCAAGTGTAAATTGGGCAAGGTCAAATAGTTACCTGCCTTAATATTAATTATAATAACTCCTTTATTATCCTTCATTTAATACACTTATATTTTCTTAAGGTATTATTAAAAAAAATCAGGATAAAAATATCTCAACCTGCCTAGAAATGGATTCTTATTTTAAAGAATTTATAAATAAGAGACAATGTAAGATATTTCGTTGTGTTATATTTGGAGAAGCCAAATTATAATTTGCATCGTCTAACAGGAAATCATAGACTTAAACGGGTATACTAACTAAAGAAGTCATTTTTATCTCACAATTTGAAATTAATATTTTACCACTTCCACTAAAAATGACTAAATCAGGACATATCTTTATAAGAATTTTTTATCGTCATTAAAAGGAATAATGACAAGAAAGTGCACCAAAATTTGATAGAAAATTTATCCTTAAATATTCATAAGTATAAATTATTATGATATTTGTAGCAATTCGTTTTTTATTCGTAGTTAATAGTAAATAGAAATAAAAATAACAAGAAATATATTAGGCTGTAGGAGGTCCGCTTTCAAATGCTCTTATGAATAAATTACAAAAGACTGATTTTCAAGAATGTGGTTATCCTTTCCTTACCTTTAGACAATAGGTTTTGATAAACGAAAAGTGAATTTATCCAGAGGAAAAGTATTTTTGCGCCTTGACTCCAATTTTAGTTAATAATTAATCAAAAATAATATTTTTTCCTTATCAGTATAAATAAAAATATTCCCACTTTCTCTTAATTTTTCTATAATAGAAATAAATCAACAATATTTAAGAAAATTAGCTACAATTTCAAAGAATGTTTGGAGATTTAAATTGCAATTTCCAAACTAACTTTATTATCAAGATAACTAATTTATCAAACTAACTAATCTAACTTAATATAACTATGTTATTAATTAATTATTAATTAATTTAACTAACGCAATGACTAGTTTTCCACGGAATTAAATTCAAGCTTAAATTCAGCTTAAGATTCAAAACAATTGAAAAAAAATTACAAAAAAAAGGGGAAAATCACTTATTTGTAAAAAATTTCATATATGATTTTTATAACTACCGATAAATCCGCGTAACTGATAAAAAATAAACTGAACCATTTGCTGCATAAGTTATTAAAATAGATTTTACCTCATATTCTCCTTATAATTAAAAAAAATGCGATTAAACCACGATGAAGAATGTATTTAATCTTTAATCATATTTATTGCTTCCTGGGTTTTTCATAAATTTTTAATGTTATCATAAAAAGAATGAATTGTTAAGGCATACGTTTTCGACAAGCACTTTCGACTTTATCATAATATTAGTAATTGCGCAGAAAGCGAAGGGTGAATGTGTGCTCTTTGTGCAGGTCTAGATGCGAAATAAATTTCTTTCTTAACTTCTGCTTTTGCAAAGTAGAAAATTAATCAAGATTAATATCGCCAGTTACTTATTATTTAAAGAGAAAATTGCTTATAACGTTTATAAATATGCAATGCCTGTATATTCCATTTTTTATTTCGAAAAACACAGTTTTTTTTTCTTGGCTTCGCCTTTCAGATATTCTCACAACGCCAGCACGTAAGTAATTACTAGTTTTTACTCGAAATAAAATCCATACTCATTACAGCAAATTTTAATTACGTTTCAAACGAGGTAAAAATAAAGTAACAAAAAGTAAAGGTAAAAAAAAAAAAAAAAAATATTTCGAATAGATGATTTCAGGGGAGGGTTAAAAAGAAACGAGTTGAAAAAATATTTTTAACTCTTTTCTATCTTTAAAGAAGGATCGAATGCCTTTGGAGATGAGCCAAAGAAGTTCGACTTGGTTCCTTGTAATTCACAAACGGTGGCTAAATAGACACCTGGGATTAATTTCTATGCGGTGGCATCAGTTAGAAACTGGCTCATTAGCATAAGTTTTCCGGATGCTGTATAAATTAAGATTGCCCAAGTAAACCTATTCCACCCTTTTTCTCCACCTAAATTCAATTAGGGAATAAAAATCTGAAGAACAATTTTTGAAGCTCTCTCGAAATGGCAATGGGATAAATTAGAGTTAAATAATCGTTCCAGTTTCAAATGCCTTTTTACGAATCCCCATAGATGCACCTTAAGAGTTTTGTTCTATTGAAAACACTTGAGTATAATTTGTTTCAGTAATACTTGGGTTATCTGAATAAGGGTTCTGTTCTGAACGTGCTTTTCTTTTTAAATGGATTGTATTGGTATGAAAAAAACTTTATTGAGCGAACATTTAGACCAATTGATGAACAGTTGTTCTAGTTTGAGTACTTAAATTGGTCAAATAACAATTGTTCAAACTCAAGCAGTGAAACCAATTACTGATCATGTTTTGGGGATTAAGCAAATTTGTCAAATAATTATTTATTCGGTTTACTCCGTTTTTATCGTTTAAGTTTCAAAAGCCTTTTTACTTAAAGGATGTACCTTTAGAGGTTTGTTCTATTATAAACACTTGAGTATAATTTGTTTTAGTAATACATATGCTATCTAAATAATTGTACTGCTCTGACCGTGCTTTTTTTAAATGCCTTATATTGACAAGTAAGGAAGGAAAAACTTTATTAAATGAGCATTTAAGCCGATTATTTAACAGTTGTTCTGGTTTGAGTATTTAAATATGTCAAATAACAATTGCTCTGACTCGAGCAGTGTAACCAACTACTAAGCAATTTTTTGGGCTTAAACAATTAAATCAATTATTTTTTTTCGATTTAATAAAATGGAAAATAAAGTAATTCATAATAAGTATCTTTTATGGCGGCCTGAATAGAATTGGCTTCTAAGCCAATGATGTTCGATGGAAAAGTTTAAAAACCACAAATGATCATTATTATTGATAGATATTAGATGAACTCTCTTTGTTACAGCATGAAACGTCGCGTATATTTAAAAGCATTTCCACGAACATTCTTTCTAGCTCTTAGAACATAGAGATTGACTATTTTTTTTCCAATTTACCAATGAAATAGTAGTTTTATTTTTAAATTAGCAAAAGTATTTTTGAAATAGTCCTTATATTTTCTGGAGAAATCTCTAGAAATATTTCAAAAATACCACCCTATTATTATTTTATTATAATAAAAAAGAAACATTATATGTAAGGATACTTTTAATCGAAGTGAAAACAAAAGGTTCTAACTTGTCTAATTTTTAAATATTCTATCTATTGATAAGCACCAATTTGCAGCACTGTAGTAACAAGAATTACGAGTTATTTCTGCTTTATTAACTATTTGGACCTACAAAAAATCATATGTTATATAAATTTCACAGATAAGAATATTTTATTTTTTGCAAATTCTTCTCCGTTGTGCCATTTGTCATAAGCATACATAGAAGTTTGAACTACCTGATGTTCTAGACCAATGAAATAAAGGTCGGTAATCTCATTGTTTTTTTAACTAACTATTCAAACGTGCTTTTTAATTTTATTCTTCAAAATGACTGACAAATGCAGATTGACTCATCGTGCCAACCCAAGGATTTTGGTAGGTAACCCTTTCAAAGAAGAATCCAAAAAGATGCACAGCAATTTAAGAGAGGAAACGTAACAAAATATTTAGAAGAAAGCCACGAAAGCAGCGAAAACGCGAATCATAGAATTTTCCCTTGACAGTTCAGTCTGCTGACTCAAACTAACTACATTTATGAATTGCTGTTCAGTTTATTGTTTTTTATCATTAAATAAATATATCATTGTTTTTTTTAAAAAAAATACAAAGTTTGCCTGTAACATTTCTTTTAGAATATAATTCAATAACTGTTATCTTTTCTCTTGATCAGTCCTTTCTCAATGCTGAAAATATCACTGTCAAGAAGGGATGTGTTACCTAACATGAACACTCTTTAAATATTAATTACTAACTGAATGCCCGTTCTTCGTACGTGTTAAAGTTAAGAAGTTAACGTGAAAAAGTTAGCAATCAATATAACATTAATGAACAACACTACGAAATCCTGCAACAAAACTAATACTAAACGCAAGTAATAAAGCTAAAATAGTTCCATTTTTCAAATTTAATGTTATATTTTTCCATTCCTCGTGGCTAAGCAAAACGCGTTTTTAGTTGTTCATCCCATCAAAAAGATAATTTATATCCAGAATCATCTGACAGGATGCGATTGCTAGAGGCTTACTCGTTCTGATAATGATAATCAAAATTTGCCACAATCACGTGATTTTCCATGGTATTTCTCCTTTTAGACGGACCGTAAAAAAATATTTTCCCAGTATCTCTATTAAAGTTGACTACAATTGATGCAGTTTTTAATAGGTTTCTATTATACTAATGTAATATATTGTACCTATATTTGTTTATTCTGTACAAATTAAAACTGCACTGATTACAATAACACAGACAGTACCTATTACCAAAATTAATTAAGCATTATTGGTGCCAATATTTTTTTTTTGTGTTTGCTAATGGCTGACACTTGGGTCTATTTCCCATTGGCCTCAGAAATGCCAGAACTGATACATTCTTCTCGTTACACAGTGAGCACCTATGGCCAAGCCACGGCGGTGAAGCAGCGTCGCCCACGTCGCACAACCACAGACCCGTTTACAGGGCGGGTCACATTCACACAATCACACAGAAGAAAGGGCATAGAACACAGAGAGAGAGAAGGAAACATTCATGCCCTGAGCGAGATTCGAACCCGCAACCATCGGCTCCGCAGTCAGGCATGCTAACCTCTCGGCCACCTGGTTGGCTTATTGCCTATAATAATGTGGTGTTTTTTTAATTTTTTCTAAACTAATTAATGCCATTTCTCTATAATTATGTTTTATGATGCTTAGAGTATGTAGCTAATTTTTTTATTTCAATTAGAGCACCATTAGCGTTCTGCACCATTAGCGTCAAAAATATTTTGGCTATTTTTTACGTTTCCCTTAAACGAATAAGTACCATTTCTTATGAATAATGCGTTTAATATAGCTTATTGGTAATTTCAATAACCAAAGTTATTGATATAGTTATTAATATAATTAATAAAGTATCAATAGCGTTAATATTAATATAGCGCATTTTTATGTTTTTTTCTGAATGATTCAGTACCTTTTCTCCATTAATTTTTCATTGCAGTTAGTATTTATTACTAAAATTATTTAAGCATCATGTACTGGCTTTCTATAATATTTTGATTTTTCATGTTCCACTCGAACGAATTACTGAACGATTACTTGAACGTACCATTAGTCGAATAGCAATTTTATTTTTGCAAGAATACAATGTGCAAAACCATAAAATAATTGATGAAAAGTAAGAGCAAGTGTAGAAAATAACAGCAGAATGATTTGAAGAAGAGATAAAGTTATATAACGGAGGGCAAAGCCGCATAGCGAAAACTAGAATTTGATATTGAATTGACAGTTTTAATCAGTTTATGATTAGGGTTAAGGACATAAAAAAACTATCTTGTAAAAACAGCTTTAAAACTGTAAATATATAGTTAGAGTCTGTAAAACAGCGCGAGTCTGCTTTTTACAGCTCGAAGGTAATGATAAAAACTATAAAACAATCATTATGTGTCTTCCAACAGTTTTTTTCTGTAAAAAATACTTTTTTTCGATAGAACTTACAGCTATTTTTTTATTGTATAGTTATCTTGACATTCCGTTTTAAATTGCACACTTCTGTTTACTAAATTCGAATAAGCTATCCTGCAACTTAGTTCAGTGCAGATGTAATACGAATAAATATATATTTAAAACTTAAACAAAGCTTGGTGTTTCTAAAGTGATTGAAATCGGAAGAATGCATCAAGAAAAAGAGAAAAAAAGTAAGAAATGCAGAAGTTTTATTTTTCCGCATTGAATTGTTCTTCAACTAAACTTGTTCAAAAAGGCAGAGACGATATTAAAATTCTTTTGAGGTACTTCATAAATAAATATTTTAAATAAACACTTTACATGTATTTGTCCGTGGCTTAAACGTAAC
The DNA here is from genome assembly GCF_982258835.1 of Parasteatoda tepidariorum. Taxonomy (NCBI): domain Eukaryota; kingdom Metazoa; phylum Arthropoda; class Arachnida; order Araneae; family Theridiidae; genus Parasteatoda; species Parasteatoda tepidariorum. The sequence continues at coordinate 80,974,476 of NC_141762.1, forward strand.
CGAAGAAAAATACGAATTGAATTTAAAAGAATAAAACTGTATGCGACAGAAATTCTTATACGTGAATTTAATTTGAACTTGTCAATCTCTCGATTTGCTTAGCAGTTTATTATTTAAATTTTATGCAGGAAAAGAAACTACTGGACAACATTTTTGTGTTTCTCGAGCGTTTACTGTTAAAAATATTGAAATAGATTATATTTGCAACATTTTTTTTAAATAAATTCTTCAGAATATTTAACTAAAACTTTTTATCCGTTTAGAGAATATTATTGTTTCTGTTGAAAATATATGAGTTAAGAATGACATAACAAAGATTATTTCATTTTCTAGTTGAAAATTTTGAACCATATATTAAATGCCTGAAATAATTAGTATTGAAAATAATTACCATGAAACAAAAAGTTCAAAGTTAAAATATTTACTCAAATATATTCAATTCATAAAGGTGACAGATTAATTTTAAAAAAAGTAAATCTTAGGCATATGAAATTAAGAAATGATTTGGCAGTGGTTTGAATTAATTCTTTATGATAATTTTGCTTTATTTTCGCAACTAGTGTTACCCAACTGACCCAATTTAGAGTATACGACTATCTTTGCTCAACTTCATAATCTTGTAAATTTGAGCCCAAACAAGAAGGCAAGGGAACACCTGGATCAAACATTGGAACAAACTGGCCTCCGTGGAGGACTTTTTGATGGAACTAACCCTAATTTAGAGAAACCATGAAACCATCTCGTGTTTAATATGATGCAAAATTAACTCTAACTAATTAGCTGTCTACCACTGAAGATATTTTAAGTCAGCATTGCGATTTAAACGAACCGAGAAAGTTAATAGAATCAGTCAGCCCCCACTGCCATCAAGGCCCCATCATGCTGATTTAATTTAATTTTATAACGATCGCTGAACAGCAGACTCAATGTTTCAATGAATCTACTAATGTTAAACTCCATAGCCCTATAATTTTGAAATAAGTCCAGAAGACAAGGGAACTTCTGGATCAGATATTGGGAGAAATTTGCCTTCGTAGAGGGCTTTTAGATGGAACTAACCCGCATTTGCGTTACATGGAGAGGAAAACCACTAAAACCTCCCACGGTACACCCGATGGCAAGGGGACTCTAAGTCATGATCCGTCAACCAATGAGGATATTTTACGTCAGCACTGTGGTCGGTGCAAGCCAGGTGCGGAATTTGAAATGACCAGGTATGGCTGGGATCGAACCCGGGTCATCTCAATCTTAGGTGAGCTCTCTATCCCCTGAGCCACATGATGATTTGAAAACAATTCTGGTGCATGCTTGTTCTATACGCTGCCGCAATTTAGATTTAGATTAACGAGCAGATAATTGTTATAATCACCGAACCTCCATACCACGCTCCTTATATGAAAAAGAATCGGGTTACGGCACAAACTGAAGTAAACATAATGAATAAGTGTAAATCATGAGCTACAAAGACACGATCGAAGAAATTACTGATCAGGCAGACATCCAGCTTCTAGCTCGGAGAATCAAATCACGATCCAAGCCATGGCAAGTATTGACTAAACCCACCTCATCGACTGGTAGACCAGGATTGCATGAAATCGCAGCCGTTGATGAAAAATGTATGTTACACCAGAAACGCAAATAGCAGAATGATATTTATTAGACAAATGCATTCTAGTGGAAAGAGCAAGCGAATAAATTTACAGAAAATGAGAACTAATAGATCTTGAGAAATCAATACACAAAGTTTCCATTTCTGATCAATTCAAATTCAAGACTATGCCACAGTTTATTAACAGTAATGGTTGTTGTGTTTCCGCTAGGCAACTTTCTGCTGCTCGTTTTCAATAACATTTGCTAACATACAAATTTCAATAAATTGATAGTTTTTATAAATAAAACTTCCTGGTTTCTTTAATTAAATAAAAGTTGTCTGAGTCACAACGCCATATGTCTGAAATTTGTTCATTTATTAGATATTGTTGATGTTTAGAAAAAATATTCATGTGTTGTTTTTGTAGCATCACTTATTGTGCTATGCATGAGATAATTAATCTGCGAAGCAGTTATTAGAAGAGAAGTTTTAATATATTTTTCGCCCATGTGATTTACAATGTTTTGCTTGGTGTTTCCAATTCATTTTTTATACCATAAAAGATTTTGCTGTGTTTTATAAAAAAAATACGAATAAATAAATAAATCACTTTGCAAAAACGCGTCACAAACGGAAAGATTTCTGATTGAAATAAACAAACTTTACTTGCTATCTAAACATATTTGTAAACTGGGTTAAAAAAAAACATTGCAAAATTTTTTTACACCATTTGTAAGGCAAGTAAGTTACTCTGTATAGAAATATAAAATAAATTTAATGAAAACTTTCATCTATTTGAAGTCCCAAGTATTCCCAAAATTTTTATACACTGCATCGTATCATTTCAGAATAGCACAATTGTTCAGTTTTGTAATCAATTTATGAAATGTTAAATACAACTTCATTTGAGCTGAATGTTCGTGAGGAGCTAACTTTTATCTGCAATACTCTGGTTAATATATAGCTATAAAATCTAGGCATTTCCTTAAAAATATACCAAATTCCGACGTTACCTCATTCAAATAAAATTAATCATTCCTATATTAAATATATGGATGTACTACGCATTGAGCAACGTGGTTACAAAATACCTGAAGCTCTTACTTCGCAACGAGTTAATGTGCTTAGCCCCCAAACCAAATATCTAAATTATTAATTCTTTTCTTCACAGTCCAACAATATTTATAACTCTCATATTTCGGTTTAGACCTTAATATCTATCTATCTATCTATCTATCTATCTATCTATCTATCTATCTATCTATCTATCTATCTATCTATCTATCTATCTATCTATCTATCTATCTATCTATAGATAGATAGATATTAAGGTCTAAACCGAAATATGAGAGTTATAAATATTGTTGGACTGTGAAGAAAAGAATTAATAATTTGAAGAAAAAATGAAATATATATGTGAAATAGGGTAAGGATTAATAAGGTAAGGTAGAAAAAAAAATACTAATTTGAGGAATAAAAAAAATATAAGTGCTGCTTGATCAAACAAAAGAAAAAACTATTCTGAATTAGTTTTAAATTTTTCATTACTCTTACTTGTTTTTCTTAAAAAAAAGCATTTTTAACATTTTTAGTAGTTTTAATTTTTAAAATTCGTATAATTTTAATTTTTAAAATTTTAACAATCTTAAATAACTAATTTAAATTTTTTTATGATTAAACTCTCCTCTGACTTTCGCTTTGAGTAGGTGATACGAGTACTAGGCTGTGTCGTCCTAGTACTAAAATTTTTGAATTTATAATTACATCTAATTGTAACTAAAACTTTGTGCTGTTAAATTCTGGATAATTATATCGCAATTATTGTCTCCAAAAAATTAAATTTATGCTGGAAATTAATATGTCCCGAATGGAAACCTCAATTTTTAGACAGTCCCTTTGAGAACAAAAAACAAAGACGCATAAAGTGTCACATTGAAAGCTAATTAACCCTCACGCGCGAGGCTGTCCTCTCACACCTCTGAGTCTGTCATCATATTTAAGCCTCCTTGGCTAGACTTTCAGAAGTAAGAATTCCTTATTTCTTTAATGATTGAAACGGAAACTTTCCCCTACGGAGGGATTTCTGTTGTCTTAATGTTCGTCCATTTTCCCCATCAACTGGAACGTAATTTAACGTTTCCTTGCATTGCCTTCAAAATTTTATTCCACAATTTTTATTTCGCTAATTTGATCACGGTCAATCCTTAATAATTGTGAAACAACGTAGTTTATTTTTTTTAAGAAACTGAAGCTTTCATGATTCTTGACAAAATCGTATTGTTTCGGTTTTATTTCATTTTGGGCAATTATCCCCTTTGTTTGTATATATGTAATTAAAAGTATAATAAAAGAATTTTTGAAATATCTCATATAGAAGATGGAGCTTGAACTAATTAAACATTTTCATTTACTTGTTTCTTTCTGTGCTTCAGTTTTAATGATTAAAAAGTTTTATTATACATCTATTCACGTGTAAGATACTTAATGCACCCTGATTAAAGAACTTTCCATTTTATACGAAATTTTTATCGCTTCGAAACTTAAATTTTTTTTTTGTAAGTTTTGAACAGCTATAAGTTTCTTGAATAAAACACAATTCTCAGAAAAAAAGAAGAGCAATACCACATTGATGGGGCAATTAGTAATTATAATTTACACATATATGATGCCATTATAGGCATTACATACTTCCTAGTTTTTAAAATTTCTTTAATTTCATAAATTTAAATGTTTTAATCATTCTTATAATCTTGTAATACATCAATTATTTCATTTCTATCACATTACCAATATAAATACTTTTATTATTTCTTAACAAGCAACGTAACAGCTAACTTTGTAATTTAATACGAGTGTATAACCCATTAATTCAGTTTCTAGACCAATCGAATACCAAAATCTATTTTAAACTCCATTTTTCTCTAAGTTATTTATTTTCCTTCAAGACAAAATTGTTTCACTTATAGTGTTATATTAAATTCCAACGGCCTTTTTGATGATTAAGCAGAAGCCAGATTATTTAAAATGTAATATTAAATGGCCGGGATTGGCTTTATGTTTGGCTTTATTATCTACCTATAACTCACAAAATTTTGGATATCTTCCCTAAGTATCGGTGAGTAACTATTCATTTACTGGAAATAAGATCTTCTTATCGTCAGGACTAGGGGTTTTTTGAATGTCCGATGGCCCCTCATTCGGACCGTTAATTAGTTTCACAAAAATATACAAAACTTTTTTCTAATAAAAAACATTCTTCGTCTCTCTAAAAGAGATGCAGCTTAATATTTTATTTTGTAAATATTTTTTTACAAGTTTTGAGTATGACCACATTTGTTTATTTATAAAAGTACTCCCTAATAAATCAAGATGATGTTCTTTTTTTGATATATCTCCAGTTCAGTATCCCTCTTTCGGTACAGGGGTAATGTAAAAATGTAATTTCCACTATGACCAAAATGTACCAAAATAACATATTATTTTAAGAATTTGAATAAAGTTATTTTTAAGTATGCACATTTATTACCAGGATATTTCAGCTGTATATACATGTTTACACAAAGTTTTTGACAAATACAATAATTAAAATTAAAAAAAATATCTTAAGCTTTCCATATGTTATTCTAGTATAGTTTTAAGACATCAATATCTTGAAGATTGTTTAATATTGCTCAGATCACATTTTAAATTTGTCAAAGCTATCTTAAATCACAATTTTTGTAAGGAATTTCATCCTGCTTTTGCTACTTTAAGTTTTTCAGCTTAATATTTTCTTATGTCTACAACTGACAATTTCTACAACGGACTATCCTTTGAATTGTGGGTTGTTCGAGAAAAAAATGAATGAATAAACTCTAAGCTGCCGAAAAAATACATAATCAAACATAAAAACAGTTATATATTTTCATCGCAAAGTAAGAAACAATTTTTACTTAATTGGTAATTTTTTTAAACGCAAAAATTGTGATATTTTTACAAAAATAAATAAATAATATAAAAATAAAAAAATAAAAAAAAAATAATAATAATAATAAAAAAGCAATAATCGATAGGAAAAAAGTTACGTTTCTATTCTTCTTGTTTTCAAATAGTTGAATTGATTTTGAATTTATATTTTATACACTTCATAAATCAACTTTAATTAGACAGATTTTTTTGCGAAAAATAATTATAAATTGTTTAAAAATAGTTCACCATTTCTTTGATTCCCAAGTTTGTGAAATTAGAAGAATTATTGATAGGGAAATAAACACAATTTCTGAATCTAATTATTTAATATAAAAACATTTTATTTGCAGATTTTTCCAAACAGAAAATTCTTCATATTATATCCACTCAGTCTTTGAAGAAATATATAATTCATTTTATGTAATTTTGAATACAGATTACGCAAGTTAAGAATCACTGCATCTTTTGGATCCAAAAGTAATTAAATAGTATCATGAGTCAGTAAACCTTTCGTGGAGTCAGATCTTTTGTAGATTGAAGATTTGCCAAAAATGTTTTTTTATCAATCATAGCGCTAATTGTGCCAAATCAATGGAAACGAAATGTAAGTGTTAAATAATCTGCCGGAAGGTAAAACTTAAAAAATCTAAAAATAAATAAATAATTGGGCAAATATAACGGATATTTTTTTTGTGCTGGAGTATAGGCAGAACTACATACCATTGTTTCGAAATTGGAACCTAGACTTTCAGTGTCATTTTTGAACAGCAAAATATAAGTTCAGAACCGAAAAATATAAGTGAATAAAAAATTTTCACATTATTTCTTATTATTTTATAAAGTTAATTATATCAATATGACATGATTCGTTTCATATTCATTGAAATCTCAGGTATTGTGCAAAAACAGAACAATGCACACTGAATAACTTTTAATATTTTCATTATCCTATTCATATATTCATTTTATCTTTACATTTATTTTATTCATTTTACTTCAATGAAGTGATTGATTTTTTCTTTATGTCAGGATTACATCCAAGACTTATTTTGTAGATTGATTGCATTTTTTTAAGTGAAAATTAGCCTTTTAAAAAGCACAGTTATTTTCTTTTTATCTCACACAAGAAACTTCCAATTTCCTTATTGGTAGTCATTCTTGGACACATATGACTTATGTTTTAAGCGAATTCTATCATCGACTTCTTGAAACAATTGTACGAGTTGAAAAAAAATTACACAAGTTCATCTTATCAATATGACTGAATAAATATTAAAAGCTTTAAAAATTACAGGCTCTGCACTTTTCTTCCTTCGTATTATTATTATTTCTTTGTTTTTTATTTTTGAAATCTTTATTCAATACACATTATTTTTTAAAATCTTGCTTGCGTCTTTTGACATCACTAGGGAATTCTTGGAACTCTCGGGGAATTCTCAAGTACTTGACAAATACTAGTTCTGTAGTCCCGAAGGATTGATTGTGTTAGTGTCCATTAAGCTTTTATTGATATCGGGAAGTGTTATAAAGATATTTTTTTAGTTTCTGAAAACTGTATTTTGTCTCCATGGGCTTAAGATTTTGATTTGATCGCAATAAAGCAAGGATGCCAAAAGAATTTTAACGGCTTCGTTGATTTTTTTTTTTAGTTTCAGATCTGGTTTTCGTCTCAAATATGCATTTTTTTGCAATATATTTTGATATACTAGAATGTTCGACTGTTTTTAATTAGACATGGTATAAACATCGCTTAATATACTACAAATAAAAGAACCACTCTACAATTATAATAAACAAGGAATGATTAAGTAAAAAAAGTTAAGATGCACTGTTTTTTTAAACATATTTATCCACAATGGAATTAAAAATCAAGAAAATTTTCAGATTTTGCCATGGCAGTATTTGAAAGAACTTGGTATGAACATATGTTAGCATAATGCAAAGATTATAGAAACACAATAGTTATAATACACACGCATGCACAAGCATATAACTCATCATAATCATCACAGTTGCCACATAAAAGAAAAGAAAAAATGGGTCAATACGTAGTTTGACCTCCTTTTACAGATGTGCAACTCTTACAACGTGTTCCCTATAATTAAGGAAGTTGAAAACTTACTGCTGCAATAGGTCAAACTGCTTCAGGAACGCTGTTGTCTCTAATCGGCTCATAGATACGTCCAGTTTCAATATGACCTCCACTTAGCATCTGCACCATACTAAATATGCTTGAGATCTGGTGATCTGGCTGGTAACATGTTAACCTTTCAACAGCAAAATTTTAATTTAACCCATCATAAGGGTTGATTCCTCAGATATTATCGGGTAGAGTACCAATCCCTGTTTTTTTTCAATGAAAATATTAACTAATTGAAGTAAGAACCCATTTATTTGCAATTCAAACTTTCATTAATTGTAAAGTTACAAACTTCTTATTTAAAATTTGCATGAATGATTCTCACAAAATTGTTATTAAAATTAAAGGAAAATAAAATTTTAAAGAAATCTTTTAAAAGTGTTTAATAACGTGATTGCTCTTCTCAGAAGCTTCATTACCATCTGACTGGATTTGAAGATTATCGTCTTATTACATCAGAGCATCAGCTTTAACTAAAACAACTTGTTCAGAAAATATTTAAGTTGATTTAGGACATAACCTTGCAAATGATGAACTCTTTTTTTATTTAAAATTATATGCAATTTTCTTTTAAATAAGGAATTTCAGTTGTACAAAAAATATATAAGGGCATCCTAGATATGAAATAAATTTTGCAAATTGTAAGAATTCTTTTATGCTTAAAAAATAATACAGTTGAATATTTTTTGAATCATGAATTTCATTTGATCAAAAAAAGTTTGAGATAATCCGGGACTTAAAACTTTGAGAAGTTATGAGCTTTTTAGCAGCTTAATTAAAAAAATTTATTATTTTAATAATTAAGAATTTCAATTACTAAATTATTTTAATAATTGTGAAATTCAATTTCTCAATCATTTTAATAATTGTGAATTTTACTTTCTCAATTATTTTAATAATTGTGAATTTCAATTTCTCAATTATTTTAATAATTGTGAATTTCAATTTCTCAATTATTTTAATAATTGTCAATTTCAACATCTATTTAAGAGGACCCTAGACACAGAAATCGTACAAATAGTGGGTTTTCTAATAAACTTAAAAAATAAACAATTATTTATTTTCCGAGTTGTAGAGAAATTCATGTTTTATCTCATTTGTGACTCGCGAAAAGATATGACTTCGTTACGCATCCATATTAAATCTTAAGTGATGCTGAAATTGTGAAAGTTCATTTTGGCAATGTTAATTTTTCTTGCATTTTTTTAGAAGTTTCAGTACAGCACAAATTGCGTTTTCTATGGTGCAGCAATATTAAATTAGTCAAACCAAAATATGTGTTTATTGGAAATAAAACAAAAATGTGCCCTTCACCTCACATACCTTTATCTTACGTAATAAAAAATAAAAATAGTAAATATAGTTTAGTATATTTACTATTTTTGTTTCTTATTTTTGTTTATTTACTATTGTTTATTTGAGTAAATATCATTGTTTTTTATTCCCTAAAATAGTATGTTTTTACAAAATAAACTGCAAGAAAAATTTATAACATGTTTCTACATGTAGTCATATGTTATAACAATTAAGAAAAAAAATATGAATATTATATGTATTAAAAAATGTTATTCAATTACACATCAAAAATCGTTATTATTTTTTTTTAATTTAAAATGCTTTAAGGATCAGTGTAAGAGCGATACTGTCTGTGTTTACATAGTTGTTTTGAACTTGCTTCTTTCGTGTATTTATCAAAAATGGTGATTAGTGAACTCGTTGAGCACAGAGAATCATGGATGACATAATATCATGTACCAATACATTAACATTTGTTTTCGCTTTCCAGTTAGGTTATCTTGGATGTAAAAAAAAGAAAACGAAAACTAAATTAATACATTCTTCTTCAAAGAAGAATCGTTAATCTAGACATCATGTAAACAGCAAAAACAAACTCCATTGACCTCTCCCCCCTCTCTCTAACATTTGAACTATCCCCTCTTGCATCTCACAGCCCCTAAACAAATGGCATTGATAAAACTCCTTTCTCTATATTGTAACGGTATTGAGACTTAAATTAAACTGGATGTGGTCTATAGGGAACTCCACCGCGTCTGTAGGGATATGGGGTGGAAACAACGGAAAGCATACGGAATAGGGTTCCCGTTACGAAATACTTTTCCCCACATGTGGAAGAGTAGGAAGAATATGTGGGAAAAACAGGAGGAAAAAACAACAAAGAACAAAATGAATTAAGGAAAAGAAAGATCCATTCTCTCCCTCCATTAGTATTTGGAGGTATTTTACGGGGAAAAGATCAGTTAGAAAAGGGGAGAAATGGAGGAAATGGAAGACGCAAGAGGGAAAAATGCATGACTTGTTGAATAACAAAGTAGTAGGATTGAGTCAAGTGGTGCTGCCCTATCTTAGATACACTAAGGTGAAAGCATCGTATCCTATTATTATTTCTTTTCCTTTCACCCTGAATAGAAAAAGAGAAACAGGCAGCTCCATTCCTGCTTCTCTTATTTGAATTTTCCATACACTTTTCTATCAGAAATGCAAAAATATACTGTATTTTTCCCCGAACCCATCACTGAAATGAATGTGAATATTTCATTGCCGTGCAATTTTTCAAACTTTTTGACGAGACATGCGTATAATTTAAATTTAACACTGTTCTGAGATTTACGACTGCAGACAACTTGTTCTCAAACTGAAAAACAGATACTTACTTCATCAAAATTTATTGTTTAGAATCTCATAAGATCTATAACAAAATAATCACATTAAGAACAGTAAGGAGAGGGGAAGTAAAATAAAAAGCCCGAAATAATTTAAGAAAGGTCACCGCAGAATAAATAAATAAATAAATATAATAAAATTTTTAAAAAATGGCTCACTGACATATTTTGAGCTTTAAAATACTTTCTGAAATTCAATTTTAACACTTTAATTTAGATATTCTACACTATATATATAAAATTTTTAATATATTTAAGAGAATCAATTGTGAATACTATGATGTATTTGGCATTTATGGTACTTTATTTAATTGTTGTTTCATTCTTTTCCTTATACTTTTCCATCAGTAAAGCAAAAATATATTTTTTTTCCATCACAGGAATAAATGTAAATATATCATTGAGTCATATTTTTTTTTAAATTTTTGACGCAACATGAAATGTTCAGTTTAACACTTCAGTAATATATATATATATATATATATATATATATATATATATATATATATATATATATATATATATATATATATATATATATATATATATATATATATATATATATATATATATAGAAGAACCATTCCATTATGACCACCCTCCATCTATAACAATGGGCTCGCCCTGATGGTTTCTCGCCCAGGAACAATGTTTTCATGAGGCACATTAGGACCCATAATCCTCATAGAACAATCCCTGACGTCTGTAAGCTACTTGAACATAGTTGCAGACCAGATCCACCCATTCATGGCAACAGTTTTTCCTGCGGGGGATGGTGTTTACCAACAGGATAATGCACCAGGTCATAAGGGTCGAATCGTCGAGGAACATTCTAGTGACTTTCAAGTCATGTCTTGACCCCCAAATTCACCTGACTTTAATCCAATAGAGCATTTGTGGTCCTACTTGGAAAACCAAATTCGTGCTGCCACGCTACCTCTCCGCAATGTGAGGGAATTGCAGGACCAGTTGGTGAGCGCTTGGTACCAGATACCTCAGACTACATATCAGTACCTTGTGGAATCAATGCAACGGCGGGTGCTGGCAGTTTTGAGAGCTAAAGGTGGTGCTACATGTTACTAACAGAGTGGTCATAATGTTATATATATATATATATATATATATATATATATATATATATATATATATATATATATATATATATTTAACGGCAAGCCTTTGTTTTTGTAGGCATGCAAACTTTTAAACTCAAGCCCTTTCGTACTCACTTGTAACTCAATGCTAACTTGAAATAAAGTATTTCATCTCACACTGCTTTGGGTTTCTCAACATCAAATTCAAGGAGCCTTAACCCCTTTGTTTTTACATTATATGTACCATTTTTTAACAATCGTACATGTCTTTGTCTTTCAAATCAATTAAGTCAGAACCACCGTGATTTGGTCATTAACATTACACTAAAACTGCTCAACTGATTATTTTAAACTTAACATAAAAGAACATTAATTTTTTGATTTATTTATTAATTTTGATAATAAATTTTTATTTATTTATCAAAAGAGGCACGATACTGTAGCTGTTTAAAAAAATGCATGATTTTTTTTTAATATTTATTTGAATTTTTATAGTTTGAATACTAGCTGAATATCAGTCTTCATACAAAACAAAATTAAAAAATTTAAATGGATCGGTATTCACCAAAGCTACGAAGTCTTGCACAAAACTGAAAGGCTTACATCGATGCAATTATTTTTTCAAAAATAATGCTATAATTATTTATTGTGCTTTACGGTGGTTATACGTTATTAGATAGAGAAAAAGTCATATTTAGAAGTTTATTTAATCCAAATAAATATGAACTATGCTCAGTATCATTTGGCTTCATGATATTTTTCGACCCAGCTCATAATAGTTTTTAAATTTTCCGCAATTAAGTAATTTTTTTGAAACTTATACTTTTTGATGTACCGTAAACTATGGTAACTATATTAAAAACCTTTATTAGTAGACCAAATGAGTACCTAAAATTCTAACATAATAATTATCATTCTAACATAATTAAAAATATGTTTGGTACCTATTATACAAGCATCTATTTCCGCAATACCAGTTGTATTAAATTACCAAAATTAATTATTCATAAATAATGCTTTGCAAAGTCTGAATGGTGCTTTTTAAAGTCTCCAGAAACGAATAAATATTGTTTTAACATGAATTTTGATTTTTGTTCAAAGATGGTTTTTGTCATTTCAATTACCGTTGATTTTAAGCTTTTCAGTATTATAGAAACATAATGCAAAAGCGTAAATATAATCAAAATAAAATGTGTTTCCAGACACATTTAGTAATACTAATTCGATGCCATAGCTTTTCAATGCCCTATGTTGATTTAAAAAAAAATTATTGCATAGATTCTCCTTTTCAAAGCATAACAATAAACAAAATAAACATATGGTTTTAAATAACTTTAGAAATACTAATTTAGTGGCGTAATCCGTCAATGCTACCATGCTCTTGCTAACCATTGAGTTTGCCGACATAACGAATACAAAATAATTTAACATTAAAAAACGTACAATAAACTATTTTTTTAAAATTGAACTGGTAGCTAGCGATCACGGTATTATCTTTAAAATATTTGGACGTAAAATTCAGAATTATCTTAAATTTAAAGCTCTGACATATTCTAAACGAGTGAGTAAAATTAATTTTTTAACCGTTTACTCCTAACGATCTACTCGAAATTTTTTAACGACTTCTTAGGATCAGGGGCTGCAATTCTAACTTTCAACTGATGTCCAAGTTTCGGGACAAACAGTCCATAAAGTGAGCCTCTTTTATTAAGAACATTCGCAAACTTCTCATTTTTATTTTTATAGATATTAGAAAGAGAAATATTTTCCTTAAGACCATGACATCTATACTTGTCAAAGATTTTCACGAGGCTTCATTATTCAAAATAAAAATGCCAATCTCTATATTTTCATTCATTTTAAAAAGAGAAAAAGTTTATGACACAATCAAATTTCTTAAAATACTTTTTATTATGGTATTGGCCCAGTTTCCTTCCTTAAGTCTTAAAATTTAAAATGTTACAAAGCTAAGTGAACTAAAAAGTAAATTATATGAAAATGGACAATACATATAGATAATCAAATTATTAATTTTTTTTCTGAATTTGGAAAAGCATTACATTTTAGTTCGATTAATCAAAAGCAACAAGCTACAGTTATTGTTTATTTATGTATTGCATAAAATTTTAATAAAATTTGTGCTTACTTTCTTAAGCTCGTTGATTAAATGTATGAAGAAAAGCAATTTCTCTTATGACTATCAGGCATACTTGACAAAGATTTTTAATGGGCTTCATTCTCGGAAAATTTATCAATCGCCATCTTTCTCATTCTTTAAGAAAGACATAAATTTTATGCAAGTAATTTGCTAAAAACACCTTTTTTAATTATTTTATACTGATGTTTAGTTTTATGTTTTAAATCTTTAAATGTTATGCAAAAAGTGAAGAAGAGGAAAATGGACAATGCACAAAGATCTATAAATGATTAATTTTCAACATAATCTTAGAAAGAAAAAACATTATATTTCCATTTAATTGATCAAAAGCAGCAATCTATAGTTACTGCTTATATACATATTGCATAAAACTTTAATAACATACACGCTTACTTTCTAAAGTTCTTCAGTTAAATATATTGGCAAGAAAAACAATTTCCTTAAAACCATCACGTATACTTGTCAAAGGTTCTTACGAGGCTTCATTCTTTAAAAAATTATCAATCTTCATCTTTCTCATTCATTAAGAAACATAAAAATTTATAATACAAGTGAATTTCTGAAGACACCTTTTATTATTATTTTTTTCCGATGTTCAATCTTAAGTCTTAAAAGTCAAAATGTTACACAGTCAAGTGAACGATGAAGTAAAGAAGATGAAAAAGGGAAAAAAAAGGTAAGACTTCGAATATTTGGCGCAGAAGGCTATAAAACCATGCTCCTGCCTCGTAAACAACAATGAACGCGGTCCAGAATCTCAGCGATATTGAATAGTATCTTTCCCAAACTATTTAATTATGCATAAAAGGGATGCAATGGAAAAACCATGTTATCAAACTGTATAACAACCACGACTTTTGAGACTGCTGTTTATGACGAAACCATGTGAATTTTAGATCAGCTTGTTTTATTTAATCGCAACATGAGTTGAGTTGTTTGAGTATTAAATTTTGTGAAGATTCGATTTTTTTTTCTTATATGAGTTCCTGATTTAAACGCAATGCTGGAAATATTTTGATACATTGTGGCTTAGTTAATACGCTTAAAATCTTAAAATCCCTTTGATGGTGGGACGACTCATTGAAAGTTTCCAATAAAGTTCATCATGTTTCGTAATATATTTATTGGGTGAGGTAAATAAGGCCATTTAATTTTAGATCTTACAGTTAATGCAACTTAAAGATAATTTAAACAAGAAACTCATTATAAAATTACTTAATACTAACAAGTACAAAGTTGCAGTGTCTCATCTAATAAAAATATTTTGTATTTATTGAATCATGGCTTGTCAGTTTAAAATTCAAAATATAATAGTTAATTTAAATAATAATGTAATGTTTATTCAAAAAAATTTCAAGTATTGTTTTATATATGTTTGAATATAGATTAAAAATGTAAGTATTTACATTGAAATCTTACCCCTAAATTGTGTTCATTTTAAAGGATCAAAATGAAACGTAAATATTATTCATCTGCTTACTGTTTCTCAAAATTCCTTAATCCCCTTCACTTATTTAGTATATTGCTCCAATGGCTATAATTTCGATCTAACTTTACTATAGCAAACAGTTTTTCAGAATTACAAAGATTAGTTCAAAATCCATCTAGTACCTTTTTCTCAGATTCGAATTGTGTTTTCAACAGTGAGTTTTATTTCTAAAGAGTTTTGTATAATATATTAATATTCCATGATTTTAGTGAGGTAAAATTTAAAGACTAAAAATTGTTTTTTCAAGGAAATGGATACAAATAGAATTTCTCCTTCCGATTTGTTCAGTACTGTGTGAACAAGATTTTACAAAAAAGTGCATCTTTCTATTATTATAGAGACGCAATGGTAATATAAACCACTTTAACGAGAGAACTACAAATAACATCGTAAAAGTGTTTCGAAAAATGAAAAAAAATTCTTTATTATCGTGTATATAATAATTAAAGATGTCACATCATTACTATCTTTTATATTTATAATTTTTTCTGCTGTAAACTTTCATTCATTTCATTTTATTGTTCTGTAATTCCCTTAATAAAACTTTCTTCCATAAAACAAAAGAATCATATTGAGAGATTACGTTTAAAATTATACATATAGGACAATCTTTAATTTTTTTTCTTAAAAAAAAAAGCCAAAATATTTCTTTAGCGATCATTTAGATTGCAATGCTATTCTTATTTTATTTTAACCATGTAAATTTGTTAAATCATCAAAACATCCTTCCTCAGCCTCTCCAAGATTGTACTAATAGCAATAAAAAAATATGTATTCTAAAGACACGTATGAAGGTTTTTCGATGAAAATACCCAAAAAATAGTACTTGGGTCTAAATTTATCCTGAAATATAATTATGAGGATAACAAGTTGTTAATTGTTTGAGAAAAGATATAACTATCTCATATTACTATTACTGATATTACTATGCACCCTCAAAATGCTTGGATTTTTTAAGCAAAATTAAAACCTTTTCACAACCTTGATTTTTTAGTTTAAGAGTCTTAAATATCAAAATCCTAACATATTAAAATTTCTCTATTTAAGAACAACTCAAGATATCAATGTGACGGCATGGTGAGTATAGATGATATTTTCTATCCAAAACGTGTCTGATTGGATTGTGTTTTCTCCGGACAAGCCTTAGTGGTTTGAAAACCATTCTAATTTAAAACCGGTGGTTATAGAGCAGAAACGGTTAGATGGTTGGGGAACGAAATGTGGATACAGGGTGCTTACTGTCATTATTTCACTTCCGATCTAAATTGTGGTAGTGAATTATGCACATGAATTCCTTCTGTGCTTGGATCATCATTAAAGAGGAATCCCAAATCGTTACTAATAGTTCAATAGTGTTGCGGAGATGCTGGAATCAAAGAATATAAAAATTCTCCACAAAATGACTTTGATACTTTTTATCTCATTCTTCTTTATGTTTTTATCACACGAACATAGTCATCATACAGATTGGCTGTTGCAACCTTTTAAAATTTTACAAGCAACCTCTCAAAAAAATATCTTCAAGTAATATCATATAACCACTTTCCTAGAATTATGAAAGAGACACTTTAAGCTTTTGATGTTATTTTGAATTTCTCACGAAATACTTAAAGGATTTTTTTTAATAAATTTAGAAAGATTTAGTACATGCGATTTTTCAAACTTTGCAATAAAATTTAAAGCTTTCAGAGGTTTGAGAGACCGATAGTAAATTATGAAAGAAAGAAAGTATTTTTGATCACCCTATGCCATACAATCAAGCAATAAACTTGTATCGATTACTTTGGCTGTTATTTGCATAAAATTTCGTTAATTTAGCTTAAATGTTTATGTAGATATGAGTATTTTAATAAAAAAGTTATTTTTTGTCTGATGTTTTGTTTACTATAACTTGAAAAAAATTCAGTAAAATAAAATGACATTTTTGGGGCAATTTAAAGATAATTATAAAATTATAGCTATAAAATTTGAAAAAAAAAATTGTTAAAAAATGGCAAGATATGAATATTTAAAGTAGTTCATTTGTACTGTGCATACGCGGAAAAAATTTAAAGTTATTTTTTTCATAATTTTGTAGTAAATCGTGTTTGGTGACTAATTGAAAGAAACTGCTTTAAGTATCTTAAAAATGCAAAAAGTTTGAAGCAATTTTCAAAGTAGTTTTTATATTTTTTAAAAGTAAGCTTAAACTGATCAGGAGCTTTTCGCAAAATTAATATGCAGTATTGCAAATTACACTACCCTATAATGACTTAACAGCATGAATAAAATAACATATGTGGAAAACCCTTTATCATTTTTACTTTTCTTTTAAAAAGTACAAAAACTACTGAGAAACTTGATTGGAAGCTTGTACGGTTTTTAGATATTTAAATGAAATTTTTCCATTAGTTTCCAAATACGATTCACTATAAAATTATGGAAAAGTAATTATAAATTTCGTCCTCGCATGCTCAGTACAACAGAACTAATTTAAAGGCTTATATCCTGCGTATTTCTTAAAAAAAAATTTTCAAATTTTAAAACAGTAATTTTGTTATTTATTTTAAAATTGCTCCAAAAATTTTGTTTAATTTTACTGAATATTTTTAAGATTATACCAACAAAAACATGAGACAAAATATAATTTTTTGATAAAAATGTTCATATCTCTATAAATATTTAAGCTGGAATTACTAAAATTTTGTGCAGTTATTGCAAATAACAATCAAAATAATTGGTACAAGTTACATGCTTATTGCTTTATTTTGTGGCATAGGGTGCTCAAAAATACTTGTTTTTTTTTGTAATTTATTGTCGATCCCGAAGACCCCTGAAAGCTTTAAACTTTATTGTAAAGTATGAAAAAATGCATGAACCAAACACTTCTAAAATTACAAAATAGTCCTCTAAGTATTTCTTGATAAATTCAAAACAATATCGAAAACCGAAAGTATCTCTTCCATTATTGTAGGGTAGTGTATACCCGTTTATGTTTCATCAATAGTTAGAACTGATACATCTAAGTTGTGATCTATTTTCCTTATTGTATCTCTCTCAATATTTCTGAAATCAAATAACTCTCCTGCTTATAGACAAACTTAAGAAAGTATCAAAAGGAAAATACTGGAAATTTTTTAAACGAATATTTCCGTTTGTAGACATCTCGAACATTCTGGAAGCATTCAAAGCGTAAAAATGAAAAATATCAAAATAGGAGAATTAACTTATATGTAACATCGTGAGATAAACTTAATGGATCAAAATAGAAGTTAACAAAGTCAAAATGCTTGAATAGGGGGTAAAACGAAAGAGGTAAAAGGAGAGAATGTGGGATGAACAACATCACGAGTGTCATTCTAATACGAATTTAAAAACCAAATTAAATCGTTAAGTTAGTTTACTGCAAGATATATCGCATCAATCAGATCTCTAATGCAATATTTGAACTTTAAAAAACATACGTTTTCCTAAGCTAAATAAATCTTACTATTATCTAAAGGCCGGCCAGATGGCTGAGCAGTTAGGGTGCCTAACTGTGAACCGAATGGTTTCGGGTTCGAATCCCTCTTTATCTTTTATCTTGAATGTTTCTGTCTGTGTTGCCCTCTGTGGTGCGATGTGTGAATGTGTCCGACCCTATGAACGGGAATCTCTGTATTTCATTTTATCCAGATAATTGTTAACTGAAATCACGATAAATTTCTTGTTTTTGCTTACAATAAAACATTTTAAAATTATGACAATAAATTTTGAAAATCTAACTTCAAGCTGAGATTGAGAAACGAAGTATTAATTCTAAAACCGAGTAAAAACCTTTTGACTTATTGTTCTTGGAACAAATATATTGAGCAACGAATTTGCGATACTGTTTCCAGTGTTACAGCAGAAAAAAAAGGAAATAAAAAGAAATAAAAAAGAACGATAGAAAACACCTTTCATCTCCTCCGTGATGTAGTTTCCTCTCTTTCCAATCTCTCTCACAATCTTCTTCGCTTGGCAACAAGAAGTCCAGAGAAACTCTTTCAATTTTTAAAACTCTCCTCTCACTTTCAGTATCAAAGTACGTGAGAGCTAAAAATCACCTGCATCAATCCCGATCCCGATACGTGATTCGTCAGTTTCCGAAATCTTTGCTGACACATTGCCACGAGCTCCGGTGTATTTGATTTAGTTTGCTCCCACTTGGACTATTTTTATTCGAAAGTCTTCTCATATAACACGTTATGAACAAAAAATGAAGCTTTTGGTATGTTTCAAGTAGTTGCTGAAATCCTTAGAGATTATTAATGTCTACAGATTTATGTTTTCTTTTTTAAAAAAAACTTGGATATATTTTGTTGTGAAATTGATTTTACTTAAATAGAATACCGTTACACGACAGCAATGCATAGTTAAGACAAACACTGTAAAATATTCTGGAACAAATTATGGTATAAAGTATAAGCACTTTGGGTGTATCATCTGTAAAATCCATTTTCAACGTAACATATTATGTCGTAGATTTCACCGTAATATTTATTTAATTAGAGTGATTTAGTGATTTTGCGGTAATTAATAGTGTAATAAATACGGTATTTCGAATGTTTTGTTCCATAACATGTTCCGATAAAAATCGATTTTACAATAAAAAAAGTACTGGCATCCTGAATGATGTTACTTTTTAATGTAATTTCATGTGTTATTCGAATAGTAATTTTTTTCAGTGTATGTTACAATGGTCAAAAGTTTCTTGAGTAGTTGATTTCAAGACGGATAGGCAATTCGAAAATTTAAGCACAGTTTTTTTAATAGGAATGTAATCAAAATTATTTTTATGTTTTCACATTTAGAAATAAAATATTTCAAGCTTAGATAATATTTATGAAATATTTTTAGACAATTATATTGGTTAATTTTATGCAACGCCAAGTGTGGTAGAAAACCGATGATTATCATTTAAAGTGTAATTTGTCCATAGTTTTTAACACAAAACTGCATAGAAATAATTCACACAGTTGAAATGTTTTTATATCATAAAATTCGTATAGCTTAGGTTTATTTATTGAAAAACATAATTTATAACTATTATAGATATAAAATAATTTTTAAAGTCTTATAAATTTCTATGACATTTGATTGACATATGGCTTACTCTGAAATGCTCTTATTGTGTTCGATTTTGTTTGAAGTTTCACAGTTGAAAAAAATTCCTTGTGAAGAATAGAAAGTTCTTTGTGAACCCAGAAATCGCATGTCTATAATACTGTAAAAACTACTAAAGAGTTTGACATGGAAATTTTACAGTCAGTGAAAAGCCATTTCATCTGTGGGCTTTGATTATAATTTTCTCGAATTTACATCCTTAAAATGTCATTGCGATTGGACACATAGTGTGAAATTGTTTTTGTTTTGCCTCTCCTTGCAATCCAAATTGGTGTTAGGTTTATTTAAGAGTTTATGTAAGCAGACTTTTTTTTAACTTGCCTCATGCTTTATGTATTCATTAATATAAGTTGTGATAGTGAATGTAAGATTCCACTGTTGATAATAGAGAGATGAAACGAACATTAATAAAGTTGAAATTTCCGAAACAATTAATAAGGAGGCTAGTTTAAGTCTTCTACCATATTAAAACTAATTTGCACTATACTACTGTTTCAATCAAATTTAGTTACAATCAAATAACTAACAATTTCTTAAGGTTGCAGGAAATGTGTACCATTATATAATATAGCACATGCAACTTATGATGTAATTAGACCAAACTTTCTGGAAATACGTAGAGGGAAATGCTAAACCTCTACACTATTTGTATAAATTTGCAGGATTTTTTTTTTTTTTTTCTTTTTAAGTTTTAGAAATCTTTCTAGGTGAAAGCAATAATATTTTACTTCAACTTATATGAAAAATATTATGAATTAATGAAATTAGTGTGTTTTTTTTATCAATTTTCATGAACGGATACTAAATAATATAGTTTTACATTTAATATTTTAATAGTTAATTTTGAATCATTTTAATACTTCAAAATGCAAGATCATACTCTTAGGCTCCCGCAAATAAATCAGAATAGCTGTTGAGAAATGTTCATAAACTTTGGATTTCTAAACTTAATTATGATCGAAAAAAAAACAACCAAAATAAGATAATAATATCAATAAACACTTTAAACATTTAAAATTTTCAGTAAATCATAAAATGTATCTCTACGTAATTTAATATATATCTTTGTATCTTTGTTAACTCTCAAAAACTATATAATATCTCTTTAATCATTGAAACTTATTTTAATGAAATATTAAAAGCTCATAAAGTGAAAACAAACAAAAAAAATAGTTTAAACATTTAGCAACTACCACTCGTAAACTACCTAAGTCTTAAATATCTCAAAATCTACATGTAATAAAAACAACTTATTTTACAAAAAATTTTAAATCGTTCGTAATCGTTTCAGAGAGTTGAAACCGCAAAGCTTTGGCAAACGTAAGAGTAAACCTGTCACATTCAACTAAGCAGAATTGGTTGTGAAGTGCTACACATGGCCCTGAAGCACTTTCTCAGTAGCGCTGATTATGGAACAGTTACAACCGGTAGCTTTGGTATGGTGTGGGGCGGGAAGGGCGATAATAAATGTAATAGGGCCAGATTGCCAGGCGAAGTATACTCATGCACATGGCTATTTGTCATGATTACGCTTGTGATTTATGCGCGTTAGAGCTCATGATATGAAGCAGGTTTACCGACGCTTAATTCAGTTCTATCAGTTTAAATTTTATTTAAAAAGAAAACGTGAAATATCTCCGTTTAAACAGTTACTTTTTTCTTCCATTTCTTGAACTGAGTCTCAATTTAAATAATTTTTAGTTGTAAAATTACGTTCCGTATAAGTGATTAAAAATATGTGTTTAATGTCACGTTTTGGTGTATAAATAGAAAAAATAAAATTTAATGGTAATTGAGAAGATGAGCTGACTAGAAAATAACTTTTAGCAATAAATTTAAACGAATATAAATGGCTGGTGTATATTCTAATTTACGCTCAATTTTCTTTGCGGTTGTATGCTATTGGTGCAATATATTTTTTTCTGTTATAGCTTTTGTTAAATGTATGCTATTAAAAAAAGTAGATTAATTTTGATTTTTACACCAATACAATTACCTGATAAATTATGTCAATTTAACGTATAGTTACTATTTTTTATCAGCACTTATTAACCAAAGAAAGATTGTGATTTCTGAAGTTTATAAAGTGCTAGTTTTCTTATGGGTAAAAGAAGAAGAAAAAATGGGTTGCTATTTGCAAGTAGATCGAAGAGAGTTTATTTTATATGATGTATAATAAATACTGCTTATCTGATAAATGCATTATTATGTTTTATAATTGATTATTTCTGCATAATAACTGATTCCCTCTGTTAACGTAATATAAAAAGTAATGATGACTTTATAATAATTATTTTAATAGTAATATAAAAAAGATAGCTGATTGGACAAATCTCATGAAATTTATTACACAATTACTTAAAATAAATGGCAATTAATTGGAGCGCCTCCTATCGAAATTCTCCATGGCCATCGGGCTACAGAACTTGCAAACCTTGTTATCAAAACTTTTGGAGGACTCTAATCTTTGTACTAGCATAGACACGACAACAACAACAAATGGCAATTGTTACGAAAATAACACAGACTTACGTTTTTTAAGTTACTTTTTCTAATTCATAAGGTAACAAGTAAGCACAGCATGGATATACTTTTAAGGACAACACATTTAATTATTAACCACCATTTTTAAAGTGATAAATAAGCATGTACTGTGATAAAAAGTATAAATAAGCATATGCTGTGAAATATTCCAGATGAAATTACGGTATAAAGGTTAGTATAAAGAGACGGTATGCGGTATAACGGTCCAGATCAAATTATGGTATAAAGGTTAGTATAAAGAGACGGTATGCGGTATAACGGTCCAGATCAAATTATGGTATAAAGGTTAGTATAAAGAGACGGTATGCGGTATAACGGTCCAGATCAAATTATCGTATACGATATACGGTTTGTTTCGTTAGAGTAAGGCAGAGATTTTTAAGTAACAATTACTGTAAAAATTACGGTACATTAGATATTTTTATTACGTAACTTGTTCCATTAAAAATCGATTTGATGATAAAAAATACTGGTAGCCTGAGTGCCGGCACTTTGCACAATAATTTAATTCCGAATGTTTTACAATGTATGGACAGTGAAATGCTTGTGGCAATTACAAAATTTTCAATGAGTGTCTCAGAGAACGTATAAATTTTTTTCCTCCATAGTTTTAGATGTGTGATGCTATTCTAACGTCAATGAACACTTTCGACAGTGAGATTTTTACTCTGAACATTTCTTATAATGTGTCTTTAAATAGAGAAACAAAGCTCAAAATGAACGTTCAAGGAAATGGACAAGCTCAAAATGCGTGCTTAAAAATTTTGATTTGTTAAAAAACATAACATCGTTTATAATTCAAATAAATTTTGGAATTCTCTTAATTATCCATTATCTTCTAGAAATAATCATTTAATTGGAAAATTTAATTTTTGTCACGATTGTCCATATCTTGAAATTAATTAGAGAATCTATTATAAGCTTAAGTATAGAAAACACGCACTATATATATATATATATATATATATATATATATATATATATATATATATATATATATATATATATATATATATATATATATATATATATATGTTTCTTTTAGAAACTCAAATATACTTTATAAAAAAAATGATGGTTGCTGGAGGTTTCCTGGATACATCTAAAAGTTATTGTATAAACTTATTTTCACATTCGTGTTTCATAGGTGGTCAGTTTTGAAGAGGTCTGAAACTTACCCCTTTTTCTTTTGTTTTAACGTTTTATTCATGAAGAAACTTCAAAATACAAGAAAAACGATGAAAAAATTCGTATTTTTTGTTCAGAAGTTGAATAATGTTGGTGAAATATCCCCTATGGAATCGAGTTTTATGCAAATTTTTCGGCGAGAATAATGTTTGCAAGTAAAGATTTGTTTTATTTTTCTCTTTCATTCCTAAACACTTGAATACAAACTAAAATCTTCTTCCGTTTGTTTTTCTTTTGCTACCGCAAAAAAGTAAGTGCTTAAGAAAATTGTGTGCTTCGAATATTTTATTTGCACTTGCGTTTTTAAAAGTAACATTCTTAAAATACAGTGAAAACACATTGTGATTGTGTTTTGATATTATTTTAGCATCATCCTGCCAACATTTTGCGATGGAGGAATAATTAATTTTTAAATATTATGAAACTAATAAAATTTTAAATAAAGAGATTTAGAAAGTGAATTCATCACAAGATCTTTTTAAGCAATTGAACATCAATTAAAAGAGAAAATGTAAAGTTCTTTGTTTGTACAAAAGCATGGTGGCATGGCAGCAGCATCAAATTCAGTTTAGTATATTGTTCAACTCAACTTAATATAATATTCTATTCATAATACATTCAACTAAATGGCATTGAACAGCAAAGTATAACCGACGTAATGAAACGGGCTTGTTGATATTTTGGAAGAAAAACTCAATCACTAGATACTTAATCATGGTCAGTTTAAAGAATTTTTAGTTTAAATGGAAACTATACAAAAAGTCTTGAAACCTTCCGTGTCCTTTTTAATTGAAACTAAAGCGTCTCATCTAAATCACCTTTATCAAAAACTACAGTGGAAGGGAAACTATTTTTCCATGTTAGAATTTATTTCATTTGAAAAGAAAATATATCTTTTTTCTAAAGACTTCGAAAAAAGAAACTTTAATTCACTTTCCAAGTCTGTTGAGAAATTGCCAATGAAATAATTCGGATATTGGCATTTGCTATTTTACAACAACAATTTAAAACATGAGAAAAGCTTTTCTCAGCTGCTTTCAGGAATTCAAGAACAACAAAGCGTCTTTAGTCTTTGTTAAACAGAAATGAATAAATAAAACTTCTTAATACTGCTATAACAGTATTAAATTTTTTTCACTTTAATACTGACATTGAAATCTTAAAAATCCAATAGTAGGATTTTAAAAAAAAGCAAAGAATTCTGGAGCTCAAATGAGTTTTAAATATTTTTCTGCCAACAAATGCTTCAAGTTTCCATATAAAAGAGAATAATATTGTAATCTTTAAAGTTTATATATTTTCTTCTTCTTTAGCATGAAAGATTAGTTCAGAGTTTAAAAGAATTTTTCATTCTTATATTTTTTACAGTTTTACATAGAAACATTGCTTAAATGGGCAAATAAAAAATTGCTTTAAAGAGAAAATAAAAGTTGGATGCTTATAAATGACTATATTTTATTAGTGTATAATTTCAAATATCTTGATGTACGCTTTATTTTTTTTACTGCATTTTTTCAATTTATTCTCAATTAATTTTAATTTTACTGATTAAGTCTTAATATTCAATTATAGAAAATCCAGAGCAAAATAGGCTTAAATTTATTTTATCACGACCTATTTCGTTATACTAAAAATAACTAAGCGTTTTTCATTTACAAAATATTTAGTGATTTCGATGAGAAAACAATTTCAGCTAACGCTTTGGAACTAAATTTTAAAAAAAAATTAAAGCATTTACTTATTTTTACAAATCTCAAATCTAAGCAATATTACTTATAAGTAGTTAAAAAATTAAATTACTCTAACAAATTGATGTTTTGATATTAAAGAAAATATTTTCTGTTATTCAGTATTTCTTCTTATGATAAATAAGATATCTCGTTTTTATTATCGACAATTTTCCTAATTTTGATTTTATTATTTAAAAAAAAGAAAAAAAGAAAACAGAATTATTCGTTAGTCATAATATTCTAAAGCAGTTGAGCACACTCTAGAATATCAATCAGATAGTGAATTTGAAGTCGAAATTTATATTTTTACTTAGCGAAGGGCATTATTATATTTTCAACGGAGGCCATTATAGCCATAGCGTTGGATATACCCGTTCTAACGTAATACTTAGTAAAAAGCTGAATTTGTTTCTTCGTGTTGGCAACAGTAATGTCTGTATTGTATTAAAAATCAAAAATATAACTAACTTATAAAATAAAAGTTCTATATAACTCAGTAAAGACGCAATAGTTGAAGTTCGGTTATCAAGTCTTAACATGACGATACATTCTCGTCAGCATCGGATAGAAGTGACAGTATTTGGATAAATTTTTCAAACTTAAATGTAGTTTAAATTTTTGAATAGCAACCAATCAAATTATTGTTGATTAAAATATGCACACTGTAAGAAATGGTTTTTCAAAATCGGGCAAAAATATGTCTAATAGATTTAAAACAAATTTAGATGAATTTGAAAACTCCGCGTATTTAAAATTGAAACAGTATAAATTCATTTTTGAGCAGAATGCATAGTCTCAAGAATAATGAGGAAGAAAGTGAGAGAGGAATGTTCGTTGGGCGCTGGCAGGATTCAAACCAAATACTTCCGGGTTCGTATTTTAAGAAGATTTTACATTGTGGTCACATCATGACATACTTATTTCCAATTTCAACGATACAAAAGGTTGGCGTTTGGAAATTAGGGTCCTACTAGCTAAGTCAGGTGATCGGTAATTTTAAATTCACTATTCACTTATTTCACTATATCTTAAAAATTCAAACGAGAATAAATAGAATGTATACCAAGATGTGACATTGCGGTGACCACATTACGAGACTTTTTAATTCTACCTGGACTGTGTTGTGCAACTACGGTGGTTCAACATCTTACTAAGATCCCAGAGGACCTGTGTATGAATCCTACTAACACCCAATTAACTTCTTTTTCCCTCATTTCTTGACCCATCACCCATATCACTTTTGAGACAGTGAAAACTATTGCCTTTCCCTGTTAAAAATATGATATTATCTGTAAATTCAATGTTCGAAGTTTACAAAAAAAGAGAGAAAGTAAATATGCATTTATAACAAATGTTGTAGTGTGGTGAAATCATTTATTTTTATTTTTTTATTAACTAAAAAGCCCTGAGACGTTCCATTATCAAATGCTTCTGAATTTAATATCTGATATCTACTATGAGTCAGTTGTAATTGGCAGGCATCAGCAAAATATTAATGAAATTGAAGCCGCCTTGATACCTCACAGCTTTGGTCTTCATACAGGAAGGTTGCTTACATGAGAATAGCCCACCTATAGAATTTAAAATCTGATAAAAAAAAGGGGTAAGATCCTAGTATTCGTTACATGTTTGGCGAGATTTTGAAAAAAATGTCGATATCGCCGAAATGACGCTCGTCGTCAAACAGTTGTTAAGTCGGAAATGAAGTTTTTATGATTGCCATAAAGAAATTGCGTAAGGAAAAGTAGAAAATTGTGACCTGAAAATGGAAAGTATTTAAACATACCACGAGAAAAAAAGCATTAAAATTCATATAAGTAGAAAAAAAGCAAAAATACCTACCGAATCTATAACTGCAAATTGCAAAATTTATCACCTTCCCAAACATCGCCAATGCCATCAAATCCAGCAAGAATTGCTAAATGATCCGAAAGATTCCGGGATTTGCTATAGGATGGTGACGAATTACAGCTAACAGGATAGATCAGAAATAATCATTTTATTTGCATTTTATTACATTATAGATTTATGTTTTATATTTGCCTGTTTGAAATAATAGTTGAATATTCCTATTAACATGACTCTGAAGTTTTGATGTTTAAAATATTTCATTTTTGTCATATATAGTACTGCATGTTGTGTATTAAAAAAATTCTAAATTGCTATTTTTTACTCGCATGGTTAAATTGCTTGATACCCCTGTACAAATGTATTTAAGATAAGTAATTGCTGGTTCTTCTTATTTCATTTATTTATTATTTTGGTGCTACGTTAACTTTAAATTTAAATGCTTTCAGCTGTGCTATAAAAAATAAACATAACATCCACAGCTTGATTACCCTATCAAAATAATATTTCTATCATTTTTCTTACTTTCAAAGCAATTGATTGAAAGCTGTGTAGTTCTGGCACTTTGATTCTTAGAACATCACAAGAAAATCCTCAACAACAACAGCATCCTTTTTTTCTTGTCTTACTTTGCGCCGCGATAATCCTATTTCCCCTCATCCTCTTAACAATTTCCTCTCCGTCGTTTCACCTGTATAGTCATAGCTGATACGCCCTGGCCTCTTAACTCCCTTCTCCGTCTTTGTCGTTTGCTCTCAACTTGAACTTGTCCATTTCTTGAGTTTATTTTAAACATGAGTTTGAAGCAAGAAGAAGATGCCAAAGATGAAAAGCAGAAGAAAAAAAACTCATCTTCATTACTATGCTACGGAGTCTAGTTTCCCTTTGATCATTTGCTTGTGTTTACATGAGTAGGGAAAAGTTATGCCCTTTAGCAAAAAAAGACTGAATTGTATTTTTCCTAAAAAAGAATTTTTTAAAGGTGTGAAGTTCTTTTGCGCAAAAATGATGACAACAAATGTGATTTTTTTTCCTTGCAAGTATAGATTTGCAGCAAGATTGGTATTAAGCATCAAAGGATTTAAATTTGCAAAAAAATATTATTGTTTACATATTTTTCAAAAAAAATGACAATTGATTTGTGGTTAAATTATGGTATTTCATAAGAATGAAAATCTTTAAATTAGATTTTCTCTCTTTATGAAATTGCTTTGCATACAAACTTGTAATATTTTAAATAATATTCTTTGTAGTTCAAGATCAAATAATGACTATGTAGTGAAATTAAAATAAATATAACCTTCATATATAGAGCAACATTGATAATAATGTCACAATCAGCCAAGGATATATTTTTACAGTATTACACAAAATTTTTTACATTTTGAAATAGAGCTCAGCATAGTTTAGAAAGGCTAATTAATGCAGCATGCATATTTAATTGTTATGATTAATTTTAAACGCAAAAGAGATTTTATTTTTGACGCTTTATATACCTTCATGACTAAACTTAAATTACTAAAAATCAAATATGTTCAGTTTAAATTTTTTGGTGTGATAAAACTGCGATTGTGTATGAAAATACACAATAATCGACTATTGTATAATTATTTTTTTTGTTGAGAAAAATGCGATAAAAGTCGAAAACTTAAGAAACATTTTTACTTTTCAAATAAATTTGCAGTTCATATGGTTATAATAATACATTTAATAATAATTTTTTTTATCCCCAGATCAGAAATCGCCTATAGAGCAAAAGGAAATGAAAGTGTGAATGAATTTATCTTTGAAATTACTAATATTGTTTAAATCTAAGTGAGAGCCTGTGATTTTAGTAATAAATTAAAACAAGGTAAGTTTTTTTCTTTAATGCATCTATGCAGGCTGAGCAAAGGAAGCTTGGAATAAAACAAAAACAAAGTGAACAAAATACAAATAAAGATACGTGGAATGTCATATTATAGTTTCAGTTATATTAAGAACCTTCCACGGTATTTAAACGCAGAATGACAGTAGAAAAGTTCTGCGTTAAACATGTACAAATTGGTTTAACTAATAAATAAAGAGGAACAAGCCTGAACAAGATAATAAAAGAAGGGGGATCATAAACAAATGTGAGAATTTGGGTGGGAACCCCAGAATGCAAGATCTAGAAAATAAAATTACCCATTGTTTCGAATTTTGGGACCACTTCTTATAAATTGACTAAGTATCATATATTTAACACTTCGTTTGTTGGTTTGTAAGTTATTCGCTGATTATCATTTGCTTCCTTTATTGTTCTATAATACAAATTGAGATGTTTTCTGGCCCTTACTACTTATTTTGCAACCAAATATTTGATGTTGTGTAAATATTTAAAGTTTCGTTAAAATAATTTAAAGCAAATTTAAGGAGCAAATCTTTTGCCTGCTTCCTGAAAGTGAAGCATAATTACTTTCAAACTTGATTTTCACATATTGAGAAAATATGATACCTAATTACTGAGCGAACTGATCAAATTTTTGTTACTCATATTCTTGCTTTAACAGATATTATTATATCAATCAACAATTTTTGCTTCGATATATACTTCCAGAACTTCCATTCTGAAATTACGGTAAAATAACGGTAGCAGTCTATTCATCTGATTAACTATAAAGTTTACGGTTAGGAACACTTTTTAGATTTACGGTTGTGAAACGGTACGGTTAAAAATCTGTGAATACATACCTATAAGGTATTTTAATCATTTTAAACTAGCATAGTTTCTAAGTCATAGAAATAAAACTTAAATGGACATTGGTGCTCTGTTACGCCCAAATGATAATTCAAATTTCGTATAGTCCAGGATCGCCGATTGAAGAGCACATGATACTAGGAACTCTTTTCGTATTGAAGGAATGAAAGAAATATTGTGGTTTCCATAACGGGATTCGAACCCCTGTTCAACCGGTTGTAAAAATGACAGTTTAGCCCTCTCAGCTACAGCTGCCCGGAGCAAAATGGCTTCGAAATGTGGTTCAGATAGTAATCCGGTTCTTAAACCTTATTGAGTAAAAGCAATCTGTAAACGTTTTTTTCTGCTCAAACTCAAAAGTATGAATATCATCTTTCCTATGGTTAAATGACTTTGTTGGTTTATATTGTAAAAAAACAATTAAATAAATTGCTATTCAAACTTTTCTACCAAGAAATTTTTAACAATGCACTTATGCATGTCAGTAGGACCTGTTTAAGAATGCAGCAAAGTATACTAAGTCATACAAAGTTTAAATACTAACATAAGAGTATTTTTTCTAGAAGAAAACCGATACAAATCTTTAATACCTACGTAAAAATAAAATTGAAATCCAAAAACATTTCTATACATATTTTGATACGAACTAGATTAGCAAAAACTGCAGAGAAAATATAATAATTAACTACTGCATAAATATATTTAAATGCTTCATAACTATACTCAAATTTTAAGGAAGTCGTGTTTTTAAAATTCGATGTCTCAGGAACTTTTCAACTGATTTCGCTTGGATTTTGTATTTGGACATGTGAAATTACATTCTATAAAATGGCTTAAAAAATTCAAAGCTTACTAATCTAAATGTCTTCTACTGTTACTCAATAAAATAAAAAAAAATAATAAATACTTACTAAATATAATTTTTTGCGTGGAATTATTGCTTTGGATGAACGAATTATTTAGTTGTGTAGAAAAATTTTTCAATTCCCTTAAGAAGATCTCGAGATATGGGGAAATCCGCAAAAAGTAAAATTAATATTAAGGGGTCCGAACTTTGAACTGCTCTCCTGACCAAATTTTCCCCCGGTGGCGGCTACACTCCATATTTTGGGTTTCTCAAGATACTAGGAACTCCTTTTGTATAGAAGGAATGAAAGAAAGAAATACTTACTAAATATTATTTTTTGCGTGGAATTAACTTTGGATGAGCGAATTTTTTAGTTGTGTAGTAAAATTTTTCAATTCCTTTAAGCAGTTCTCGAGATATGGGGAAATCCGCAAAAAGTAAAATTAATATTAAGAAGTCCGAACTTTGAACTGCTCTCCTGACCAAATTTTTCCCCGGTGGCGGCTACACTCCACATTTTGGGTTTCTCAAGATACTAGGAACTCCTTTTGTATAGAAGGAATGAAAGAAAGAAATACTTACTAAATATTATTTTTTGCGTGGAATTAACTTTGGATGAGCGAATTTTTCAGTTGTGTAGAAAATTTTTCAATTCCCTTAAGCAGTTCTCGAGATATGGGGAAATCCGCAAAAAGTTAAATTAATATTAAGGGGTCCGAACTTTGAACTGCTCTCCTGACCAAATTTTCCCCCGGTGGCGGCTACACTCTATATTTTGGGTTTCTCAAGATACTAGGAACTCTTTTTGTATAGAAGGAATGAAAGAAAGAAATAATTACTAAATATTATTTTTTGCGTGGAATTAACTTTGGATGAGCGAATTTTTCAGTTGTGTAGAAAAATTTTTCTATTCCCTTAAGCAGTTCTCGAGATATGGGGAAATCCGCAAAAAGTTAAATTAATATTAAGGGGTCCGAACTTTGAACTACTCTCCTGACCAAATTTTTCCCCGGTGGCGGCTACACTCCATATTTTGGGTTTCTCAAGATACTAGGAACTCCTTTTGTATAGAAGGAATGAAAGAAAGAAATACTTACTAAATATTATTTTTTGCGTGAAATTAACTTTGGAGGAGCGAATATTTTAGTTGTGTAGTAAAATTTTTCAATTCCCTTAAGCAGTTCTCGAGATATGGGGAAATCCGCAAAAAGTAAAATTAATATTAAGAAGTCCGAACTTTGAACTGCTCTCCTGACCAAATTTTTCCCCGGTGGCGGCTACACTCCACATTTTGGGTTTCTCAAGATACTAGGAACTCCTTTTGTATAGAAGGAATGAAAGAAAGAAATACTTACTAAATATTATTTTTTGCGTGGAATTAACTTTGGATGAGCGAATATTTTAGTTGTGTAGTAAAATTTTTCAATTCCCTTAAGCAGTTCTCGAGATATGGGGAAATCCGCAAAAAGTAAAATTAATATTAAGAAGTCCGAACTTTGAACTGCTCTCCTGACCAAATTTTTCCCCGGTGGCGGCTACACTCCACATTTTGGGTTTCAGAAATCCAAATCTATTGCAAAAAAGGTATGTATATACGTTTTTGTGTTTGATTTCGTAACTTAAAATATCATCTGCACTAACTAATTAGAACATTTGTTGTCAACCCCTCGAACAATTACGATTGAGTCTTAGAACATTAAGATCCGATCATTAGATCAAAAGTTATTAAGCTCTTTTTGTTGCGCACTATACATCTGTGAAATCTGTATTGAATTAAAATTAATCTTAAATTAAAGAACATTATTGAAAACCGTGAATGTGGTTAGAAATTGTCGCTACTGCTACCCTTCGGATAAAATATGCTCCCTGAAGTACTTAATTCATTTATTTATAAAATAATAAGATTTTCGAGCACCGAAAACAGCGATGTTTTATTATTTTTATTTTTTAATTAAAATTTATACACTATAAATATTTTTTTTAAATTTATATGGATTATTATGTAAATACTTAAAAAATTTCAATCTATTTTTTTTTAAATTATCTAACAGATAATTTTTTAATGAAAATTTGAAGGTTTTATAAAATTTAATTATAAGAATGTAAACAAAGTTACATAACAATTGTGAAAAATTATGCATTGCCGATTCACAAAAAAGTTTTTATTTTCTATTATATAATCTTCTTCTTCAGCAATGAATAGTTCGTTTTAATTTACATTTATTTCTTCTTTTGCATAAATATGAATTTAAAGGTAATTTTGTTTAGATTTTCAAATATTAAATTTAATGAAAATGTAAAATATTTGGTACAAAAGAAAAGAAATTCAGTTACAGACATTACTTATTTTAAATTTCTAAATAAAAAAGAAATTTCGTTAATTAATTCATCTATTTTAATTAGAAAATAAAATAATAAAACATCGATCGAATTGCGTTTTTTTCTTAAATAAATTTTGTACAAAATTAAACTGATATTAAATATCTATTGATTGAATAATACATGCTAAATCGTTATCAATCTTTTTTGATCAGAAATCTGGAAATTAAAAAAAAATGATTCAGCTGGGATTTGAACCCTTGAGTTCTCAATTAAAAAACGGATATCTTAACAGTTGCTGGGCAAATACACAAAAAAGTTTTATATTTTAAAGCTAAATAGTTGTATTATTTTATAAGGAATTATATTTTTTATAAGAAGCTGTATGATTTACGATACGTTTTTTAGTAAAACATAATTAGTAGTGAAAAGCTTTATAACTGGCTTAAATGTATTTTTCATATCAAAATAGGAATCCAAATTCTTAATACGTCCTTTTAAGCAAAACCATATCTTTTAATATTACTTTTCATGTTTCAATACAAACTAGATCACCATGAATTGTCGAGAAAAGATAATTATTATCTACTGAGCTAACACAGATCCTCTACCTTGTTATATTTATCCTCACCGTCTTACCTGATGGAAGTTGTCCACTCGTTTACCTTGTCATTTTCACGTGCATAGGGAGGATGCGATCATTTTAATTGCAACAATGTTAACGTCCTTCCTATTCCCCATAAGTGATTACATGGTCATCGTTGTAGTAACTCATCAACAGTTAATTCACATAATCCTCTCCCGGCCCCCGGATTCCGTCCGTAGCTGAGAAGTAGAGATAACATAATTAAACAGTTCTGGCTATGGAAGCAGTTCACTAATATTTCATGTTAGCTTGTCTAGGCTTGGAGAGTCCGGCAGCAACCATATCGAGCCAAAATCTGTCCTGACATTGACGTGATTGTGAATTCGAGAGTGGGAGTCCGGGACAGGTCTCTTAAATTCCATTGAATTTTTGATTAAATTCACAGGGAACGTGCAAATTTGAGAAAGGAAAATTATTCGATATGTTAGAAGAGAGAGATATAAAACTGCTGATTTAATGAATACATAAGAAGGACAATTATATTCTTAGAAATTTAATTTGATAAAGGATGATGGTTTATGAATTATAAATTAATATTAGAATAATAAATGAATATTAGCTTATATTCTAATTAATTATTTAATGTTTACATTTTATAAACCCACATCAATCTAGTTAATGAAATATATCACTATAACGTTCACAATTCATTGAAGATTTAAGAAGACTAGAATTCTATATTTTTGGATAAAGTTCATACAATCTAAACTGTCTCATTCAGTTTAAAATATTTAATTGCAAAGCTTTGTTGCTTAAAATGAGAAAGAGTTATAGAAAAACTAAAAAAATATCAGAAATGTCAGAGAATGCTAGACGAAATCTTATAAATTTTGAATCCAATGCAAGAACATAAATCATTCATTATGTGCTAAAGCAATATTAATATTTTTTACTTCAGTATAATCAAATTTTAATAATAAATATCAGCGCTCATTAAATTCAACAATCCCATGTCGATTTTAATTTCTTATTAAGAAATGCATAAATTAATATACTCTTTCATGAATATAATATTTTATTTATGCTAAGAGGCATATTTCACTGCATAATTTAGTAAACGAATTTAGTCTTAAATCTGGGGTTAAAGAATTGATATTTTGTTCTTAAATACATTTTCAATGCGCTTCTTTAAGTAAAAATTCAAAGCATGAAGACCAAAGTCACCCCTTAAAAGGTGGTCTTCGGTCAACAGAGGTTTTATTTTAAAAATTGCCTCCACAGACAACTTTTTGAATAACTTATCTAAGGCGAGGATAAAATAAGAAAAAAATAAACTGAGAACAATTTACTTTATTATCATTGTTAATTACTTAATAACTTATATTTAAATTCCAAGTATAAAAGTTACATGTGCATCCATCAGTTTTTATTCTTTTATTATCACATTCACAAAAATTGCTAATTATATTTGTGATTAGAATTTTAGGAATCATTATTGCTTGACGTAGGAGTAGGCCTAAAATTGAAGTCCTAGGTAGAAGATATACTTCCTACCTATAGCTTCGTATTCGTTCTACTGATTTTCCACTTTCTTTAATCACTCAATGAAAAAACTCCCCCTTTCTCTTTCTTTCAGCCGCATTGTTCTCATTGTATTTAGTTCTTTAAATATAAAATTTTCTAGTACAGCAAAACCTCAACAGATAATTTGTCATGGAGTTATTTATTGTGAACATTAAATTCGAAAAAATGATGAATGTGGGTGGACAAAAAGGTAAAATAACGCCTTGCAAATGTATAAAAAGCAATGAAGTAAAGAGACTTGTTCCGTAGGTCTGTGTGAATACAGAAAATTTTCATTGTTGTGGTCCTGTGTCGCCATCCACAAATGCTCGTCCTGGTTGTGGTTCCGTGACGCCGTCTTCTTTGTTATCACTTTGCACTTCTTCCAACCATTTCTAGAACTAACTCTACAAGTTTAACATATTTATCATCTGATGCCTTAACATGTGCCTTATCTGATGTCCTAACAATGTGATGTTTAAGAAGCATTCCCCAAATTTTTACCAATCCTCATTTTCTTCTTCATCATCAAGAATTGCGGCTCTTTTGCTTCTCTTTGAATTTTTTTTTTTTTTTTTTTGAATATTTTTCAATGTTTTTCCTTAAATGCCTATAGAATTTCTAAACGTAGATGGCGGAATTAGCTAGTGCTAAAAATTATGTGATCGGATATTACACCGGTGAGCAAAAACTAAGGACGAAATGGATAAACTTGCATAACAGCGAAATTTAAAGTTGAAAATTCGCTCCATTGACATACCGGGGGGCGTTTTGTAATGAATTCAAACGAGCAGGAGGTGGAGGCTCGGTATTTATGGGAATGGTACTGTACGGTATACATCAGTTTAGACGAAATAAAGTTATTGCCACTGTGTGGTATGGCCAACAGACTTCACAGAGACATCTGGATGAGTTAACGCGAGGTTGAATCATTGGAATGTTGGAAGCAGATCTTAGCGTCACGTGTGTGGCTACAGAGTTTGGGATCACGCACATCATCGTTTCACGAGCTTGGAACACATTTCAGAGAACAAGAATAGCTGTCCGGATTTTTAATAGAGGTTTAGGTCGTCCTCGTATAACCACTTCATTGGACGAAGGGTATATAATCCCACAGGCTAGAAGCAGGAGAAATAGCTAGGGACAATCAACGAAGTACTGGACGCCCGGTATCACGTTTTACCGTTGCCAGGAGGCTGAAAAAGGGTGGTCTATTTGCTTAACCGCTGGTACGGTGTGTTCTATTAACGCTAGGTCACCGGAGATGTCGTTTAATGTGGTGCCCGGAACATAACAACTAGATAGATGCGAAATGGAGTCGAGAACTCTTTACGGATGAGAGCAGATTTAGTCTGACCAGTGATTCTGTAAGCATACACATATGGAGAGAGCGAGAACAAAGCAATAACCCCACTAACATCATCAGAAGAGACCGATTTGAAGGAAGCGGAGTTCTTTCATGGGGCGTAACATTTCTGGTACCCGTACTGATCTACACATCTTCCAAGGTGGGCCATTCATTGGTCCCCCTTCCTCATCCACTAGGAGTACTGAGATCATCTTCATGGACAATAATGCTACACCTCATCGTACAGTGGCTATCACAGGACTGTTGGAGATTGAAGATATTGCACGCATGGAATGAACGGCGAGGTTCTTGAAGCTTAATCATATTGGACACGTGAGGGACACGCTATTGCAGCACGCCCCCAGCCACCAGCAACTATTCCGCAGCAGAGATTAGCACTACAACAAGAATGGGTAGCAAATCCTCAAGAATTTCTTAACAACCTGGCCCTCAGCATGGGCAGATGATGTCAATAATGCATAGCAGTCAGAGGTAATCATATCCAATACTAAAGGCTGGATCAACAAATCATTTATCTTCAAGCTGCTTAACTAACAGTGAATTGAATTGTGAATAGGCTGATATTAAGAAGGAAAAAGAAAGATATTAAGAAAGAAATAGGCTGATATTAGAAGAAAAAAGTTAACGAGCGAAAATATAGTGATGCTACGATTTTATAACTATTAAATGTTTGTACATTGTAACTATTCGAATTTATTTTAGAAACATGTGTTTCGTTTAACGGATAGAATAATTGTTAGATTATTTTTAATGAAAAATATATAAATAAATAAAAAATGATCCCGAAAAAATATATGAATCTATTCCGAAATTTTTTAATGCATAAACTGTTCGAGAATTACGCACAGTACGCAAAGATAATTAAATAAATAACAGGACCATTCTGAATAACTTGATTTAACCATCAGATTTCCACATAACAGGGCTCAATCTTAATGGTTTACAGGGGTGACATCAAATATGCTAATAGTGCAGATGAATAAATTTGAAAAGAAATTCCTTTTTTACTAAGGATTTACTTTTTTTCTAAGGATTTACTTTTTTTCCAAGGATTTACTTTTTTTCTAAGGACCTTTTTACTAAGGATTCCTTTTTTACTAAGGATTTACTTATTAATAAGTGACGAGTGACTCAAAATAGTGACGAGAGGGGTTGTATCCCACATCTGGAAATTATGGTCCCAATAGTATAAACAGGAGAACAGCCTAAAGTTTGTACCCCGTACGCTAAGCATGATCTTTGCGAATTTCACCATATCTCAAGAATTTTTCTAGCGAACTAAAAAAATCTTCAAGCCATTATGTTTTCTGTTTATCCCAATATAATTCTGGGGAAAAATATTTATTTTATAATTATTTCTGAGTTTTTTATTTTTTTTATTGAATAACAGTTGGAAAATTTTAAATTGTAGAATATTATTTTACATTTTTATATGTTTTTATTATTATATTTTTATATCATTTTAACGAATGTAATTTATATGGCAAAATGTCGAATCAAACAAAATCAGTTCCATAATTCCAGAGAAATCGCATTTTAAATATACGACACTTTATAAATTAGATTTCTTAAGAAATATTCTACCGATTTCATTAACTTTTTATATTTTGAATGAAATTATAAATTTTGTTAACTCTATGATTATACATTTAATATGCACTACAATTCAAACTTTTCTTCGACTGTAAAAAAATAAAATAATAAATAATAATAAATCTTATAAAAAAATATTTTTTATATAGAATTATCTCCTGATAAAAGAATTTTACAATTGTGTGCTGAAAGCTTCCATTTCCTTATATCTATAGAAATACACAGAGTAAAATCTAAAGGTATAAATTAAAGATAGTCGGTGAATAAAAAATATACAGAAATTGCTTTCTTCAGAAAAGGGGGCAAATATATCAACGTTCAGTGCTGCCATCTAACAGTTTTATTTCAAACTACACAAAATATACCTGAAAAGTGTTCTTTTTTTCCTTATTTCTATTTCGAAACGTAAAGTATAAAAAAGATTAAATTAAATTATAGGTATTAATTTTATTTTTGAGTTAAAAATAAGAATTAAAAAAAGTATGTAAAATGATATATCAAGTAAAATAAATAAATAAAAATATGTGTGGACAAATAAATTATAGAAACTATATTGTACAGCTAAGTATTATATTAGACAGTGCTATATCCAAAGTTCTTGCATCTTTTTTTAATTTCCATTCATTTAGTCTAAGAAGGCATTTTAAAGAACTATTCTG
Source organism: Parasteatoda tepidariorum (assembly GCF_982258835.1). Taxonomy (NCBI): domain Eukaryota; kingdom Metazoa; phylum Arthropoda; class Arachnida; order Araneae; family Theridiidae; genus Parasteatoda; species Parasteatoda tepidariorum. The sequence goes on from NC_141762.1 coordinate 81,013,666, forward strand.
GTAAAATATATTTTCCTTATGATTAAAAATCATTTCATTGTTTTTGTAATTGATGCTGTTCGTATAAAAAGAGAAAAATTTGAAAGCTTGAAAATACCCAAATTAGTAAAAATGATCGAAAATTAATCGTTTAATTTTAAAAGCGTTTTATTATATTTGTCGTGATTGCAAAATCAGTTACTTAAGGCAAATTCGACGTAAAGATATACTATTTTTCAGTAAAATATTCAAAAATATATAGTGCTGCCATCTACCGTTGTAACACTATGTATAAAATCTATTTATATAATATCAAAGCTAATTTTGCTTTATTTTGATTAGATTCCTATTTAATGGACTAAAACCTTATATGAATAAAGGTAGGTGATTAATTTATAGTTCTAAAACCTTTTATCATGAATAGTAAATAGTTTTTGGTGTCATTTAAGGATGGTAATCAATTCCATAGAAAGACATTACCTTCGAGGACCAGAGGGTATACCTAAGAAAAACATTCCTTAAACCATTTAAGTAATCAATTTTAATATTGAAAGTTGTCAGAATCAGTCTGATTAAGTTTGAAAACACTTAAAAACCTCAAATAAGTTCAATAACTCACGTAATGCTACTTAGATAACAGTTTCTGATGCACAATTTATAGTTTTGAATTAGAAAACTTTTAAATTAAGTAATAAATAATTATAAATTGTTATGGTAAATTATGATAATTATTTTATTTTTAAAAAATAACTGTGGTAACCTTTAAATGAAGAATAAAGTTTAAAATGAAGAATAAAACAAAGAAAAATTATAGACATATGAAAAAAAGGGGGTGGGAAATAATAAGTAAAAAAATAACAAACACCATTTTATTAAAAAAAAAATAAAATAAAAAAAAATGAAATGTTAATTTAAAAAACCGGGGAAAAAAAGATATAATCTTTTCTTCAGCCCACACGATTATATCCGCAAAACAGAGTGATTTCTGATATTGTATCAATAAAGCCAAAGCAAAATATATTAATACAATAGTGTGAGGAGCACTCAAAAAAAAATTTTTTTTTTTTTTTATAAAATAACTGCAAAAAAATAGATCATAAAAAGTAAAAATAACATGCAAAAACAGATAATAAAATAAAATAAAAAGAAAAAACATTAAAAAGGGGGGACTATAAAGCGAGTAGCAAAATCATAACAACTTACATGGACGGATATTTTTCAAGAATGATTTAAAAATGTTTTCGCAGAAAGATTGCCAGATTACAAAATATGAAAACAAAAGATGAAAACAAAAGCGCAAATTGAGTGTAACAAGAGGGTTTTAAAATGTCGTTCTTACTGCACTGCTGAAGTGATTTGTTATTCTGAGTTTTGATTTGTTAGTTACCAAGGATGGGCCCGAAATGGATGTGCGCAAGGTAATATTATACTGGATAATTTCAAAAATTGATCATAAATAGTTTTAGAAGATAGATGTTTATTTAAGAAAAAATATAAAATAGAAAAAAGAAACATAAATTGGCGGCTTTGCAAATAATTTTAGCCGAGGATTTGCACGATATGGATTAGCACATAGAAAAATTATTTAAATTATCAAAGAAAAAATTTTAATAGATAATTTTAACACGGATTTGCCCGAAATGGATTTGCACATGGAAAAATTAAAGGAAAAAAATTTTTAGCAGATAATTTTAACCACGGATTTGCCCGAAATGGATTTGCACATGGAAAAATTAAAGGAAAAAAATTTTTAGCAGATAATTTTAACCACGGATTTGCACATGGAAAATTTTATAAATTAATAAAGAAATTTTTAGCAAACAATTTTATCCACGGATTTGCCCGAAATGGATTTGCACATGGAAAAACTGTATAGATTAACAAGGGAAATTATTTAGTAAAGGAATTTTCAGTAAATAATTCTAACCACGGATTTGAACATGGAAAATTGTATAAATTAATAAATAAATTTTTAGCAAACAATTTTATCCTCGGATTTGCCCGAAATGGATTTGCGCATGGAAAAACTGTATAGATTAACAAACGAAATTATTTAGTAAAGGAATTTTTGGTAAATAATTCTAACCAATAATTCATAATATAATTATATAATAATAATAATTCATAATTCTAAATTCTGCTATTGTTTTTCTTAACTTTCTTTTTCTTGTATTTATATATATATATATATATATATATATATATATATATTTAAAATTATTTTACCAAGAAAATTTTGATTTTTTTAAGAATTTGTATTTTGCTGACAAAAATAATGAAATCACTTGAAATCTATATTTCTATTTTTAAAATGTCTTTAAGAAGTTTAAAAAGTTATCATAGTTTTTTTTTCTAAAAAAAAATCAACATTCCGTTGCCTTTGTGAATAAAGTTCGCCAAAACTTTGGCTTTATTCATACGTTAGAAAGCGCTATTTTTGCGGACATAATCATGTGAGCTGATAACAAGATTACATTTCCTCGTTATTATATTTTCTAATTTTAATTATTTTTTTTCCTTTAAAATCTTTTTCCCCGCTATTTTTTTTAAATTTCTCTCCTTGTTTTCTTCGTATTTTACCTTATTTAATTGGTACTTTGTACTTGCATCTTATGCGCAGTTAATGAAATTATGATTCTAATAAATAAAATTAAATACTAATTCTATGAGATCTTAACTCCTTCAAAATTGTGGTCACATAATGTGATCACGTGATTGTCAACTCATGGCCGACACTATCCCGTTTGAAGCGAGTCTTTCTAGCGCTAATGATCAGAGATCACATGTACGTGATCACAAAACAGATCACTCTTATAACATCCAATATTATTACCTATAAGAACTTTTTTTTTTCCAATTACTATTTTAATTCTACTTTGAGAGTTGGGCACTCTATTTTAAATGATATAAAAATTGCTATAATATCTGAGAATATTAAAAAGGGATGATACATAAATAACATAGATAAATACTGTTAGATAAGAGCTGATTAAGTCTTTACCTTTAAAACTTTTATTAATTTCATGCTGATTACAACCAAAAACTGTCTGGTTAATCCTTGTTTATTAACAGCCATATCATGCGATTTTTCTGCACCGAACTGTAAGATAGCATTTATATTTTTATGATACGTAGAGAATATTTTTCTACGGATGTCAATGTTTGTGGCCTGTGCAGTCCAACTTCACTAAATACACGCTTTCCCAAAATATTTTCAAGAAAGTATTAATCATTGTGAAATTTGAAAGATGAACATTTTTGCTACACAAGAGGATGCGGTAAATATATTTTATTGTTTATCTCGCAGTCACGTTGTGAGTTCCGATTTTGCGATAATTCCGACATTCCTTTAAAAATATACATAGTATTTCAGAATAACTTAATTTCTGCTTTAGTGTTTGTGTAAGTCCATATAAGTTTGGTAGCATTTTATTGAGCTTTGGAAAAATATTAAGTTACAAAAACATTTTTTAAAAAAGATATTTGGAATTTTGTGAAAAGTCGAATAATAAAGTACTTCGTGGTGCCATCTGTACATTAGAATTGAAACTATCTTTCTTAGAATTGTTCTATAAATTTTAAACAAAATACTCATTTACGCCTAAAGAAAGAAATGTTGCTTAAAATTTACAATCAAAAATAGAAAAATTATTGACTTAATAGAAAAATTTTGCAAAATATACATATTTTTGTTTATTTGTTATTAGCTAAGATCACACGAATTACCAACAATATCTTATGCGTATTTGATCAAGAAGAAAAAAAGACATAAAATATTCTGAACGTGTTTTAACTTCAATTTTCTCGTAAAGGGTAAACTTAAGTAACTCACTCAATAAGGTAACTTACTTAGTAAGATAACTTACTTAGTAAGATAACTTACTTACTAAGATAACTTACTTAACTAGATAATCTAATGATTTTCCACTTACATTTTCAGCTGTAATCCCGCTATGATTAATTCAATATTTAATTTATATTTTCTTACTTTAATAGACAGATCTTTGACGAAAGAAGGCGTGTAATTTTCAATTCATTTTTTGATATTTTTAATTTGGCCAACTGCTTTATAAATTATTAATGGTTTCTTTAATGCAGTTTTTATGAGCTTATAATTGTTTTTATAATTACTTTACAAATATTCAACACTCTTTCATACAAGTAAAACATAACTTTAATTCTATTATTTTTGATCTTTCGAATTTTTCCAACTGCATTTTAAAATCTTTAAAGCTCTTGTACAAGTTTAACGCCGGGATAGCCTGGTAGGTAGGGCGCTGGGCCCATGTCCGAGAGTTCGTGGGTTCGAACCCCGCCGGCCGAAGACTCCCCGTGTAGTTGGTGACTGATGCACGTTAAAATTCTGCCGTGTTGCAAAGTCCTCCATGCTCCCATAACAAATCAATACCTCTGCGGGTACTGGATTGGAGATCGATCTTTCTCTGATCCACGTCAAAATAACGATCTGTGGATGAATGAATGGATGCATGAATGGGTCCGCCTTATAAACAGGTGTGACGTATGATGTGGCAAAAGTCGAATTCATGGCCATAGATGGCGGCCCTGAAAAACAAGAATCGCACACTCTGCCTTAAATTTGCTCGGTAAACTTGCCCGCGTCGCAAGTGGCATTAGTTTAACAGTTTAACAGAGAAAGTTTAATAGAATTTCTAAGAATTTATTTTAAAAAATTTCATATATGTACAAACTGCATCTATACAAACTATATGTAGCATTTTTCACTATGGTTAAATTATGTTGAATTGAATTTATTCTTCGTGCAAAGTAGATTTTAAACCACTAATTATTTGTCTTAGTATAAAATTGTCATATATTCCAAAGAGATCATACATAAAATTACAATAAGAAGAAAGAGTTTTGAAATAGTTCTTTCTAAACCAAAGAGGTCGTGAAGGTCAAGACCCCACAATTCCTGACCAACAGCATGGTTTTTGCAATGTGATCAGAATTGGGAACCGGCGTCTTTTACTTCAAAAACAAGTTCGTGATCTGGGTGAGGTTGGGTGAGGGATTCTATCCGTCACTGCCGATCGAAACTTAGTTTACGCAGTAACAGCTCAACCACTGTAGTATCGTGGCTCATATAAACTTGTAGCTTGTCGTGATACCTTCCTCGTAGCTACGCGAGATAAAACCACGATATTCCAATGTAGGTTATAATAAGGCCTTTACTTCCCAGACAAACTTGCACTCATCGATCTAAAGCTGGAAGGGCTTCTAACCTTCACGGTGGATCGAAACTTAGTTTTAGATATAACAGCTCAACTACTGTAACATCGTGGCTCATATAAACTTGCAGTTCTTCGTTTCATCTTTCTTATCGCAACACGAGATAAAACTGTGATGTATCCAAATGAATAGGATGTAATGAACGGCATTCTAAAATAACAAGAATAAGGATTAACAGAAAGAAAAAAAAAGAATTTGTGATGGTATAATGGTAAACCCTAACTTTTTCAAAAGCGGCATTTCTTACCTTAATCTATTATTTAGGTACGCCACAAATTTCCAGCATTCTTCAATTACAGCACAATTTTATTAAACTGCATTGTACACAGATGAAAATATGGGGATCATGGTGTTTATCTCCAAAATGGTCTCCTGTACACATTTAAAATGAGACTAATCATTATTTCGTGAAGTATTACTTAGGTGTCATACATAATACCCTTCACATCAAATTATAAGGAACTCATTGTAATACAAACAATATACACATAGAACTGTTATATCGACGGAATATACTCAAGTTCGTCAATAATTATTATTTCATTGACCTATTGCTTACAATAAGAAGAATTGTACTAGTAATTTATTAAATTAATAAATTAATATTTTGATTTCAAAACACAAAAATGTATAGTGAATCATTATTCTGTTTGTAGCGCCTAAGGAATTGTGAATTATTATTTGAGTGTCATGGAGAATCTATGGCACCCTAATAAATTGCAATGGATTCATAAATATAACATTGGACTTAAACGTTACATAGCTGGATTGGTTTTTAAACTGAAAGTTATAGGCCAAATATTATATAATTATAGATCAGACGGCTTATAACTGAAAGTTATAGGCCAGATATATATGAGTTCGCTTATTTTGTTATTATTGCGTATGTTTGTTGATTCTTTTAAATAGTGTTTGTTGGTCTCATTGTACAGAATTGACTAGTTAGTCATGGCAATTGTTATTGCAAAATTACAAAAATTGGGAATTTAAGAGTGTTTGTATAAATATTCTTACCCTTCAACAAATTGTATTAAAATAATCCCAAAGCAGGCAATAGGGACATAAAATAAGTGTGATATGATACATAATATATCAGATATTATGTACTTGGATCAGAAATTCTGAATCAGATTACGTTACGGTATAAAAAACTGGTTCTTGGGATGCATCATCTGTAAAATCCTTTTTACCGTAGAATCCAATTTTACCTTAAAATCAAATTATATCATTAAATATTATATGTATTTTATACAGAAATATTTACTTAATTCGAGTGATTCAGTGATTTTACTGTAATTATTAGTGTAAAAATTATAGGATGTCAGATTTCTTGTTCCGTAACATGCTCCGGTAAAAATTAATTATATAGTAAAAAATACCGTCTTTTACCGTAATTCAGCGATTCTCAACCCGTGGGGAGCGCCCCCCTAGGGTGGCGAGACCACACTAGAGGGGGAGGCGCGAGAATATCCAAGAGAAAATATTAGTTAAAAAAATGGATTGACTGACTGAAAGGAAAGCACACATACACGTAGAAAACAAAATGCATTTCGACATATTTAAAAATCTATTTAAAGTAAAACAACTTACTAAATCAAAACTTTAAGTCAGTGAGCTAAAGGTGGTGATACCTAAGCTTTGTGGATTTTTCCTAATTTACTGGTTAAGTCTTTGTGGCTGAAATTTTTTTTGGAGAATCTTACACCTATCTCTAAAACATATCATGCATACTTTTAATTATAAAATAAAATTTTATTTAGTTTATAGTACAATTTCAAAATTGTAGCTTTTGAGCCTAACGTGACCCAAAGGTTCCAAAGATGGCCCATATATTGAAATCAATGTCTTCTTACTTGGAAATTAGAACGGCAATTGCAAAACATTCAATCACTTCATACACTGGAGGCCATTCAGGGAAATCTGTTCTAATTCAACCACGTACACCTCAGATACAAGATTTAAAATGCAGCAGAACTATCTTGTGTTTAAAAAATGGAATTAATAAATTTTTTTTGGGGGGGGGGGGGTTCTACGTTAGGAACACTGACCACATTTAACTCACCTACCTTTCTTAATCAAAACATACTAAATTAAAAACACATTTAAGAATTATTAATGACTTCCTTGGGCATGTCTTGCAGTGCAAAGTGCTTCGAAGGAAGGCTTAATGTTAGAAATAGCCACTCTCAGTTCTGTTTCTATATTTAGCCCAAATCTATATTTTGTCTTCAAAGAAGCCCCAGCAGAAAATCCTGTTTCCCAAAGATCGGATTTTGAAAATGATAATAGAATGCAAAATGCCCTTGTTTTTACTGCAGAAAAAACATCCTCTACACCTGCTCAAAATTGAAACAGTGATTTATTACTTAATTGTCCTTTGGTTTCGCCACTTGTCTTGAAGTCTATGAATTTTTCTTCCTCGTCAATTAGGAGTCTTTCAGGAGTCTTATAAAATGTATCCGTAACCCACTCGTAACTTACTATCAGTTTGTCGTCAGCAAGAAAATGCTATTTAAAAATCTTTCCCAAGCATGGCTAAATGATTTTTAATGGCTACAAAAAAAACTTTTACATGTTTTTCTTGTAAGTTTTAGTACAATTATCTACATTGCAAACATTGCTAGGTTTTTTTTTTGCTTTAAATTTCTGCTGCACATTCCAATTTTCTACAAAAAGCATTAACTTTATCACTCGTACCCAACATATGTGTATTTGCTTCTTGGAGTTGAAGATTCAAGTTATTTAATTTCTCGAATATGTCGACCAAGTAGCTCAATTTCATCGCAAATAAACCATCGCAAAAACTTTAGGCTTCCGGACTGTTTTCTTCTTGTAGGAAAATGGTGATTTCTTCTCTGAATTCAAAAACACGTTGCAAAAATTCTCACGTGATAACCATCTTGCCTCGCAATAATATAATAACGCTGAATGTACTGAACCCATATTTTTACAAAGTGCGGAAAAGATTCTCGATTTCAGGATTCTCATTTTTACATAATTTACTACGGTTACGACCGTAGTTAATGCAATATTCAGACCAGGACTCATTTCTTTCGAAGCCAAAGATTCTCTGCGGATCATGCAATGTGTCCAAGAGCACTGAAGCGATTTTTGTTTTACAAGTGCTTGTATACTTTGGAACCTTCCGGACATCGAACTAGCATCATCGGTGCATATTCATAAAATCATTTAAAATAGCAAATAATGCGAGCGCTGTTGTTTTGAGTTTGCAGAAAAGTTGTTCCTCTACTACTGACACATTATCACAAAATCGAACATAGGCAACTAAATGAGCATCTTTATTACTATTTGTACTTTATTACTTTATTTCACTTTACTTTTTATTTTACTAGAGTACACATTTGTACTTTATTACAGTTGATTCATCAAGCTGTATTGAAAACAATTTGTCACGCAACTTCGAGAAAAGCTGACACATTTTTGAAAAGTTTGGACTGCAATTGTTTTTAAAAATTATCTCCACACATAGTTTCTACAATCTCAATTGCCGCTGGCAAAATAAGTGTAGTGTTTTACATTTGGCTATTTTAGATGAAACTTTGTAAGATGCAATTAAAGCTTTTTTAATCACAGACGAAGTTTCTTTAAAAAATTATTTTTTGCTCTTTATATGATTTTAATTTTAATTTGAAGAATTCTATTAGTTTGTTGACGTACTCACTATGATGTGTTTCCAAATGTCGTTTAAGTTTATTGGGTTTCATGCTGCCTGCGGCCAACATTTTTGAGCAAATGATACACAGGAGCCTTTCTTCTTCATTTACTTCCGTACTGGTAAACCCAAAATTTAAGTATTCAAGAGAATACTTTCTTGATTTTATTTTCGGAACCACGCTCATCTGTGTTCCTGTTAATGTTTGACTATTGTCTAATGCTCGCTTACTTTCACTTAAAAATTTATCCATGAGTCTGAATATATCTGCTCCCATGAATATTTAATGTGGTGAATTGCAATTAACACGAAAACATACATAACATACACATTTACGATAAATTCGATAGCGATAAAAAAATCGAATCGAATGAGACTGGCTGGATTTGAAACTTGCGCTATCGAACATTTTCTTTCTTTTTATGAGCAAACATTTGAAGCTCGAGACGGCATCGGTCGTGTAGATTCCTTTCCACAAGCATTACTTATTTTTTGGCTTTCATTTCAAATATAATATTTAAATTTTCTCCGCTCTCATTCGCTTCATATGTTCACGTTGGCACGCATTTACTTTTGTTTTGGCAGTTAGTTAAAAATAATTTAAAAACAGAATCGAAAATACTCAATAAAGATTATTGTTGTATACATTTTATTATAATCGGGGGGGGCGATGAAAATTATGATTGAAAACTGGGTCACGAATACTGAAAGGTTAAGAAACGCTGCTGCAATTTTATCCAGAATTGTTTACATTGTATTACAATAGTATTCCATACATGCCCATATTTTTCATTGAAAAGAAATCTGGTTTCTAATGGAATTACTTACTTGATAATTGAACAACTTACTCCACCCTTCTTTTTTATTCTTCTATTCGTTTCTGTAGAATTTATTGAAATGTAATATATTTTATTATTAATGTATATATGTCAATTTAGTTCTAACTATTGCATTTAAATGAAATTTATATCACATAGTATACTCTTCCATTAGAAAACAATTGTCTGCATAGCAAAAATGCATTGAACTGAAAAAAAATAATGAAAAAATAAGACTAAAAAAAAGTTCAAGTTAAAGAAACAAAATGAAAATACGACGCATGCACTTTGCGATAAATAAAGTTACAGCTCGCTTTTGTTTCTTAACACATTTCTAAAGAGGCAAGAAATATCTCTATTTTTATGACATCATAAAATGTTACACTGGAGTGCTATGCAAACATTACCTACTAAAAATAGTGATATAAGTATTAATGTAGAGTTAATTTTCAAAGTTGCGTTTTGATGCTTATATGATGCTGCTCATGAAAATAGTTTTTCCTAAACTGCAATCAACTAAGATCCTAAAACACTTTCTTTGAAAAAAATATAATGGAATCATCTGTATTTTCAAGCTTTGTAAACTGTGAATGATCACAAAATTACCATAATACTGTTTTTGAAATGACAACAAAATATCACTAAGTTAAAATGCCGCGAAATAACAATGTATAAATATACTATTTCATAACTTCTTATACATCCAAGCATATATTTGATAAAGCAAAAGAAAAATGATACATGCATTATTACTCGTTTATATTCCAATTTTAATTTAATCAAATCCTTTCGTGCTTAGTATTTGAGAAACTTTGTAGCAACCCTTAACTTTGTTTTCACATTACTCCGTTCGTTATAAATACATTTTTTCAGTTTAGAAAATGTGGTTTTATCTGCAAAATTTTCAATACAGCTATTGAAATTTTTCAATAAAATACATCTTTGCGAACGTGATCAGTCGAATCGATTTGTTTTAATATCACGCTGAAAGTTCTATACTTAGTAACGGGAGGCAAGGGTAGGTCACAGTTGGTGGTAAATACCAAACTTTTACCCGAAAAAAAAACGAAATATATTCAGAAAGGAAGAATAGCTTTCGGCTTTCTGGCAATATATTGCCTTTCAAAAATCCATTTTTCCCCAGTGAGTAGGAAAGGAAGAGAGATAAATATATATTTCATTTGCTCTGCCTCCATATCGATTGGGAATACCAAGTACAAAATCACCTTCGGCACTAGGAATTGCACTTTTGTTTTTAAAAAGTCTCGAGGAAGATTTTACTAGCTGTTGCTTGAATTTAACAAAACTTGATACAATCATAATTTCTAAGCACGATTTATTGATTCTTGATTATAAGTCGGAAATGCTTACAAGAGCGTGAAAATTAATTTTGGAAATCTGAAGAAATTCGTTTTGTTGTTCTTTTAAAAGAACGTTAAATATTTTGAGACTTTAATCAAATATAAGTAGAATCTAATTGTTATTTTCCCAATAACCTTCATCTAATGAGGAAATTAAATTTATACTTTTAAAATTATCTATGTTTTAAAATTTTTCGAATATAGTAAGTTGACTTTTGTAAGATTACGTTTTAAATTCATAAATTTGAGTTACACCCATTACGAGACAGTTAAAAGTCAATATTTAAATGAATAAATATCCGTTTGGACAAAGAAACATCTATAATGCTTCTTCTGCATAAAACTCTTCTGTTTTTCATTTTCACTTTTGTTTTTCACTTTTTGCATTAGAAAAATAAAGTTTGAAAATAATTCTTCATCATTTACAAGCTTCTACAGTATTACTCAGATTTTACTCCTGTAAAAACTTAGTTTTTATATTAAAAAATTTACTTTTTCATGGAATTTCGACTATAAATGTCTTCATTTTGAAATATTTATATATTTTTAGAAACTTCAGAGTTTTAAAAAATTTTTAAACAGAATTTCTGAAAATATTACTGTTTTTCGAGACAACAGAAATTCAAAGATTTTTTTAAAAAATATTACGATGTTCTTAGAAACAACAGAGCTTCAAAAAAATTTCTGAACAGAATCTCTAAAAATATTACAATGGTTTTAGAAATTCTTTGCTTAGACAGCTACGCGGTTTAATTTGTTCTTACATTATATCTGTTTGTATGGCAGCATCAATGGCAGCTCAATGCCAATAAGTCTTAAACTGTTCTCAAAATTTTAATATGCTATAATAAGACCCGCCTTGATTTGTTTATTTAAATCTTCAATAATATAGTAGTTGTATGCTAAAAAAAGCTTTAAAATTAGTATACCCTATTTATAAAGTAGAAAAATTTAAAATATCTTAATTTCATTTCATTTGCACTTTTAATTTCTTTTATTTCTAATCCTTGTCAAGTAAGAGAAGTTTAATTAGATTATTCTTTCCATTTCAACTTTAGTTGTTTTTTTCTCCCTTGCATTTACATTTACTTGTTTTAAATAAAAGATTTTTTTTGTTTTGCTTTTTTTTTGTTTTTGGATGTTGCTTATTTTTTTCTCCCCATCATTCTTGAGTTTAGTTGTTTGTGTATGCGAAGAACTTTTTTTTTTACACACCAGTTTTGAAAAAAATTTCTATGCACGCAATAAAAAAGAAAGAAAAATATATGTTTCGTTTTGAAAATACAAAAGAAAAAAAATTAGTTGACAAAATTTCACAAAAAAAGGAATTTAAAGTATGTGGGATGAATCGATTTAAGCATTCCTGTAAAAGAATTTCAATTCGTAGGATTTAAAAGAATGAAGAAGAAAAAACTATTTAATGTCTAATTTAAATGTTCAAAAACCAGAATCAATTACTTATGTACAATGTTTGCATGTTACGCATATCGATATATACATTATATTAGCCTAATGCCAGATTATATTAGCCAGATATTTGAAGCTTTTAAACCTAACGCCGTATTTCATGTTTTTTATAAAAAATGAAAATTGAAGGATCAGCAATTATGATTTTTTTTAAACTCTTAGACAGTTGTTTTATCGCTATAAGATACAAGGTAAGGCTAATTCAAATAAAAGAAATTTATAACTATAAAATAATAAGATAAAGTAGAAATTAAATAGTTTAAATATATAATTCAAATCTGATAGTTACCAGAACTGAAAGCTGTACGAAGAATAATGCAGTTGTAATAAAAATACAGAAATAGAAAAAGGCTAAAAAAATATAAATTTAATTTTTTTATTGTTTATGTTTTATTTTAGTTATTAATTTTAAGCAACGAAGTCTACAATGAACTTTTATGCCAGTGTTTTATTCTTTTCACAACATTTAAAGTTGTGTGTGTCTTTTTCATAATGTGTTCTGAAATTTCAAGTCTGTTTATTTTTTGATCTATCCATTTACGCCATTTTGTACACAGGAAGTTTATCCTCTAAACTATTATAGAGAAAAAATCTTATTTATGTAAAATTTCACAACAAATCAGCAAATGAAAGTTAATAAAGGAGTTTTAACTCAAATAATGAGGGATTTATGATTTCTTAGCTATATTTATTCACAATATCATCAGTTTAGTTGATTCATCGGTTTAATAATTTATTAAATACTTGATTTTATAAATCATTTATATATTCATTTTTTGATTTGCTCATTCATTTCTTCACTGATTAAGAAGTTTCTGGAAAATTCGAGCATGTTTGATACGCGGGACAAGCACTGGAATTATTCTAGGTGCAGATAAATCACTCTTTATGGTGGAAATCTACACTCTTTTTGGTAAAAAACAACAGCAAACTCTATAGAAAAGAGAAAGCTTCACAGAGAATTCTCGCAAATAAAAATGTTTATGAAAAATACAGATTTTTTTAACGACTATCAATTTTATTTTTTCTACTGTTTATTGTATTTGATGGTTTAAAGTTGTTTCGTTGACAAAATGGTTTATCTTGGTTTTTCATTTTAATCAAAACGAAATGAAACCTGTAAGTTCAAATTCTAATTTGTGCCCAGCACTTTGCTTACCGCAAGATAACTATATCTTTTTTTAATCATTTTATGATTATTTTCTGTATTTGTTCTTTCTTTCAGAAATTCATTTATGTGGTTTCAAACATTGCATAAATAAAAGTGTGATTCATTTTATTTCTCAAATCGATTCTCTACCTGATAATCATATTTGTTGAAATATAATTTTTCGGTATGTTAAGTTGCCAGGCATTCGTGTACGGATGAGCCACTACAGTTTTAAATGTTTTTGCACTTAAATATTATTGAAATAAATAAGAAACTTAGGAAAAATAGTTTAAGATATTTTTTTCCTCATAATCGACATTAGAGTTTCGGTAACTTAAAAGACTGAGCACTCGTCTCTAAATGAGGTGAACCAGGTTCGAATCCCAGTGTTGACAAGTTGCACAATGCTGCTCTCAGCTCTTACAGGTCAGAATACTGACATAGTTTTTTTTATGGATATTTTTTAAAAATAACACAGTTTGTTCCTTAAAATAATGGAATTTGTTTGTTAAAATAACAATACTTATTTGCCAAAAAAAATAGAATAGTTGTATGTTTATAAATTACAGTAGTTTTCTACGAAATTAACGTTTGTCTTATAGTCACACCAGGTGACAATTTTTTTTCTATAAATTTAACAGTTTCTTTTCTATCAATTTATTTATTATCCTCATCATCATCATTATTATTATTATTATTTGCAGTCTACACCACCTACTAGTTCTCTTTGTTTAGATGAAGAAACAAACATTTTTCCAAGTGTAACAAACTCAAATTTAAATAATGCAGATATATTGCAAATATAATGTTTATTAGGTATTTCAATAAGTAATATTTAACGATAAGAGTAAGGAATATTTCATGATCTCATCATCATTCATATAAATGCATTAATATATACTGAGCAATTCAATTTCCTGTTAGGTGGGATAAGCTCTATTAAGTAATAATTCAATAAGTAACAATAATCATAAGTAATAATTTCGGGTCAAAGAAAATAATTCATAATCAATAATAAATCAACATTGATTAAAGAATATAACTTATTTTCAAAATCTTTTGGTTAAAATAATACTCGCTAGCATATTGCAATTAAAATTTATAATTTTTGCCCTGTTGTCTTTTTAATATGCATACGTCTGTAAAACATCAAATGAAAATATATAACTTTTAACTATACAAGTTATATAAAAGTGATGATATCTTAAAATCAGTTAGACAAAGCAGAATGAGATAGGCAGGCTAAGAGTAGACTTATGCTTTCAATGCAACCCCCTATAATAAAAGATCAAAAGACAGGATAAAAGAAACAAGAAAAATTATGAACGAACTATTTAGAACAAGACCTTTCTGTAATTAAAGTAAAGAACTGGAAAACAGTTCTGCAAAATAATGGTCTGAAAAAATCTTCTAAAGGAGGCCAAGGCCCTCCCAGGGCTGCCACGCCAGTAATGATAATGATGAGGATTATGTAAAACAACGCTGAATTGCTTGAATTGACATAATGAAAAAAATGTGGTAGCTTAACCAATTTATGATTGCCAAACAAATGTAATAATGAAAGGGCTTTTATAAGTCAAGTTTTCTTTAACAGTTCAAAGAATGTGATTATTTAAAAATGATGTCTTAAGCATTTATTTAAAATGATTTATCGTCACCAAAAAGTGAAAAAGGAAAAAAAAACGAACAAATTTAATTATAAATGAGTTTTATAATCGGTAATTAAATTGAATAGATATTACAGTTCTTTAATGAAACATTTTGAAACAAACATTATGATTACAAAATGTAATGCAATTTCTGAAAGTTTCAAAGAAAAAAATATATTTCTTTTCAAATATTTATAATCATAAAAGTATTTAATTTCAAACTAACGTTGATATATACTTACTAATGCTAACTGATTCAGAAAAAATAAAAAATTTAAGGAATAGACTAATTTAGAATTCACGTAATTAAGCTAGATTAGATTTAAACTCATGTAGAATAATGTATTCGTTTGAAAAAATTTAGAAGGCTGTATTGACTTCTCTACACATAATTAAACAAAGAATTTATGTGTTTGTGTCTGCATATCAGATTGCATGTATACCATTGACACATTAGTAAAAAAAACGATTTTTAACGTTAAGCAAAAGAATATAATTGTAAAAACTACAAAGCGCGATTTTTAATTTTTTTAAATTATGTTTTAATTTCAGGGACTTTTTCAAAAAAAAATTTTCTCTTTGGTTTGGTGGAAGACCTTTTTTTTAATTAGATGATTGACATTTCAGTTTTGTTAGATATTTTAAAGATAACATCACTGATGTTTGCTAGCGTAAAGCTCTTATTAAAAAAGTCAATATTTATGCGTTCAGTAATATTTAAATATTTTCCATTCCATATGTCATACGCCATCTTGCTTATAAACAATCAATTAGTGATGACGTCTAAGGCACATGTGTGGGTATTCGTGGTTTTCTTCTACTAGAAATGCAAGTACTCAATTGGTCGCATAAAAAATGCTTACAAAACGTTAAATATATTGCTTCAAGAATTAATTAACTTAATGTTGCCACAATTTAAAAGCATTACTAAAGTGATAGAAGTTACGTGTTCCTTATGAAATTATAAGAAAAGCTGGAGAAATGGTAGAAAATTATCTGACATCACGTGTTTATTTCGTCCGTAGTTATTTTTTGACGTATTACTTAATGTGTAAAGTGTGGCTTAAATTTTTGAAAATTGGTATTACTAATATAAATTTTCTTCTACATTTTACCTTTTTTTGCGGCTTTTTCTTCTACATTTTACCTTTTTCTTTAAGTATAGCTTAAAAGAATCTCTCTACGTTTAAATTGCAGTACTACCTAAATTGCAGTACTGTTCTACGTTTAAATGGCAGTACTCACCTAACTCAAAATTCTTGAAAATATTTTTAAGTGTAAAAGAAAAGTATCTCATCTAAATATCTAATAATATCTGATCTAAAAATGGTATCTAATTTAAAAATTAAAGGACACAATTATATTCGAATAAAAAAATAAGAATGTAGGATGTTCAATATGAGATGTACTGACATAAGAAAAAAAAGGCATAAATAAATTAAATCTTTTATACACAAACTAACAATCATACCTACACAGAGATTTATTACTTTATTGTAAAAAGTAATGCTATTTAACTATAGTAATATTTAAACTGAACTATGAAATTGCAATTTAGTAATCAAATTGCGAAACTGTGAAATTTTAACGGAATTAATGATATAGTTATGTTGTAATCAAAAATGGAAAACAATTAGCATTCATTTTAATAATAAATCTTTAAATATTATTGCGAAGTGTTTAAGCACTTATGTTTTGAAAAGAAAAAGTGAAAATGCAAATTTTTGCAAATTTCTTGTAATCGAAAATTCTTTTCTGTTCATAAAATATAAAAATTGAAATGCGGTAAAATTAAGTTAAACATACAGTGTTAATTTTACAATAAAAGTTTAAAAAGAAAAAGAAAAAAATCTGTCGAAGCTTCATTTTACAAATTACTCATTCGACAAATATTTCCTCTTCATTCCCTTTTATTCCAATTTTGAACATTACTGGAACTGGAATTAATCACTAGTAAATCTTAAAATGATGAAAACAAGTTTTTCTCTTCATTATAAAACTTATTAAATCAATACGATTACTACCACAAACTTCAAAAATTTTCAAAGGAAATGGAGGTATATTAAAACATAGTTTATATTCAGATAAATATCTCTTTTCTTGGAACTGTAGTCAAAGACAAAGGCATTTTTACTTCCTGTGGAAGCACTTTAAATGACTTTCCATCCGCGAAGAAATCTGTTATTCCAACGATTTAAAACCACCGAGTATTACTCAAGTGCTTCCGTCCACGGAAGTTTTCAAGAAAGGCACATTAGGTACTTGAGAAATGAATACTCAAGAGAATTTTCCAACGTTAATTATTCTTAAGCAGAAAGAGCTCTTTGCTTGAAAATCTTTTTAGAAAGAATTGTAATGGTTCAACTTACTCGTATGCTGTAGAAAAACGTCTCCTAAGGATTTTAAAGAGTTATGCCCATTCAAGTAAATAAGCTAAAATGAGGCTGTTGCGATTCTGTTCGAAATTTTAAATGAGAATTGTTCTTTTCTCTGAATCAGAATAAGTTTTACAGAACAAAGAATCAAAATAAATTTATCTATTGTTGTATACGACTCATTAAAAAATATTTAAATATTTCAAAATATCATTACCATGGTAATTTTTGTTTATTATCTCACAATTTTTTTATGTGAGTGTTACGTGTGATGCAATTTTGTCAACAGGTGCTTACAACAACAGGTCTTAAATTTTGGGAGTTTTAAAAATTTTGAGTTTTTAGGTTTACTTGCATTAGAAAATTGGAAATTTACACTCTAAACGTCACCAGAAACTTGAATTATGTATGTTTTGAAGTTGAAGGTTAAGTGTTTAAAACACAAAAGAGCTTTCGCCAGCAATACGTATTAGAAGAAATTGTAATGGTTTAACATACTAGTAGGCCGTAAAAACGTCTCCTAAGGATTTTAAAAAGTAATACCCATTCAAGTAAATAAATTAAAACCTAAATTTTTGCTATTCGAAATTTTAACGAGAATAGTTCTCTGAATCAGAATAAATTTTACAAAACTCGGAATCAAAGTTAATTTCTTTATTGTGAGACACGCTGTTGCTATTCAGTTCGAAAGTTTAGCGAGAATAGTTTTTTAAATCAGAATAAGTTTTGCAGAACAAGGAGACAAAGTGAATTTCTCTATTGTCTTATATGACTCATTAAGAAAATATGAAAGAGCTGAAAAATTTTAGTATATTGCTTATTACCGAGTAGGACTCAAGTGTTTCAATCCTACTCGAGTGTTCGGAAGTTTTCAAGAAAGACACATTAAGCACTCGGGGAATGAATGCTGAAGAGAATTTTCGAACGTTAATTATTTTTAAGCAGAAAGGGCTATTTAGTTAAAAATTTTTAGAAAGGATTGTTATGGTTCAATTTACACGTAGGCGATACAGAACGCCTCCTAAAGGATTTTAAAGAGTTATGTTCATTTCAGTAAAAAAGCTAAAACAGGTTGTAGCTCTTCTTTTCGAAATTTTACAAGAAAATCAGAATGAACGAGGCTTGTTTAATAATTTTTAAGAGAGATGTTTTTTTTTAATCACAATAAGTTTTACCAAACTAAGTCTTATTATAAGTTTCCATTAACTAAAAATGTAAAACTACAGAAAAATATTATAAATTATTGAGATTTTGTTGCTTTTGCCTATTAACTCACGGAGAGCACAGATTCTGGTTAAATCACCGCACCCTATGATAGTGACATTTGTAGTAAAAAAAATTATAACATTAAAAACCAAGGTGTTCGTATTTAAACCATTAATTTGGTAACTTCTTTCATTCATATGGTAATGGATAACGGGAAACTCTGATTTCAAAAATTATAGTTCTTCTTACCATACATTTAATAAAAAACTAAACTGACTAGTCAATTTTTTAGAATAAATGGTTTTCATGCTATGCTTTTAGTCTTAAATAAAATTATAGAATGACACTTAATTTACCAAATTTTATCCCAAATTATAAAACTATATTTTACTGCTAATTTTACCAAAATCATTTCAAAAGTGCTTCGGTAAAAACTGCCTGTAGAGTTTTTGGTGTTCTCATAGAGCATAAAGCACCATACTGATTTTAATATAACTACATTCTAATAGTTTTGACCATATTTTTTTTTTCAATGTGGTAATTTTTAATGTTTCTAATTTATATACTTGGACTTGATAATATTGAGTCAACAAGGTCTTTTTAGATTTACATTTTATTATAGGAGAGGGTTTAGTTATATTGTGAATCAAAAAATTAAAACACCTATATATCTTGAACTTACATATTTCGAACTTAAATGCTCATGTACATTTTAAAACTTAGAATTGTTATGAAAACGCTCTAGGAAGATTTCTAGTGCAATCCTTTCCAGAAAGATGTTGCATGAAAATATTTCTAGAAATTATTGTATCGGCTCTACATTGCTCGAGGATGAAAAAAAACCAGCGGATAGGATTTTAAAAATTGTGTTTATTCAAAAATATCATCAGGTTAAAACAATACGTATTTCAACACTTTGAAATTAATCTAATTATTAAATAACCCGATTATTCGTATGCTTAAACAATACCAAAAATTATGAGAATCTCATAACTCACAATTGACATCTAATTTGCGAAACAAGTAATGATTAATACAACTCTAATGACAACAAGTATTCAGATTTCTGTTTATTTTAGAATTTGAAGTTAGGAATCTAGTTTGAGGCAT
Source organism: Parasteatoda tepidariorum (assembly GCF_982258835.1). Lineage (NCBI taxonomy): Eukaryota > Metazoa > Arthropoda > Arachnida > Araneae > Theridiidae > Parasteatoda > Parasteatoda tepidariorum. The sequence continues at coordinate 81,033,704 of NC_141762.1, forward strand.
GTCTGTTTAATCAGATTGAAATTCTGTTGATGGAGTACTTCAGATTTCACTTTATACATTACGATGAACAAGAGTTAAAATCCATAGGTAGTCTAGTAGAAAGATGGGAAGATAAATTGTATTCTGAAAAGCTCCGCTCAAAAGTGAACTGACGGGAGTTCAGCATATGACATTAATTATTTCTGTCTCTGATCCACGTTCAATGATATCTTTTAGAGAATCATACTTGGGACGCCATGGCAATGACGCAGAGTTAATGAAACTGTACGTTGTTAAAAGCATTCATATTTCAAAATAATGTCACTTAGTTATTTTGTTAAGAATTTTTTTCAGAAATTTTCGACAATTGAATAAAAGGAGTTAAACTTATTTACTGACAAACATCGTAAATTTTATGAAAACGTTAGGAAGTATGACAATAATTATTACAGGTAAATGCCTGTAGACTGAAAGCAGGGAAATATTTACAGGTAAAAATACATTTATAATTTTTTATTTAGATAATTCTGAAGAAAAAAAAAATTAAGAGCATGTGATGTGATTTTTCTGGCAAATAAGAATGCCCCGATGAAAATAAGAAATAGTTTTGGATAATTATTTTCTGCTCGAAGAAGAGTTAAAAAATTACGTTAATCTTAATTTCGTATCTCTCTATTTTTATAAGTTGGTTGTCGTATGTTATTTTCTCAATGTCTTCATATATATCCAATATATCAGTTTAGGTGATTGAAAATAATTTCCAATTCCAAATGCAATAATGCAACAAAATCTAAAAACATATATCAGATTTTAGTTGCATTATCGTTTAAAGTATCTATTAACATATTATTTCAATCTATTTTGTAATTGAAAAGAAATCAATATGGTAGAAACTGAATTGTTAATATTTAATTGGCTATATTTAAATACATTATCTCCAAATAAGACTTAAATTTAAGATTTAAGAATTATCGGTTTCCGTTGTACTTGCTTGGTAAACTACCCATTTTTAATACAGAAAAGTAAAAATATTTCACTTTTTGTAATTTTAAAAAGCAGTTTCAATATATAACACAGCATCATTTCATTCCGAATTCAGTATTTCCTGTTCAAATGCTTGAATATTACACATTGGTTTCCTGAAAAGCATTTTGCAATTATTCATTTTTTGAAAAGTTGAAACAGTTTGGAAAGCGTAAAATTACAGGGCAATTCTGAATAACTATTCAGTTTTTGGCGATTGTTTATTTACAAGTAGATCAAATATAATGAACACTGTTACAATGCAGACACAAAAATACGCGCATAGTTCTTAACATGTACTAAAAATATCAAAATGCATACTTTGTTACCTTTTTTACACAAGCTCCAGTTTCTGAAGCAGTTTTGTTCTTACGCTCAATGGCATGTTTCTGTGTTTCACGTCCGTAGCAGTAGTTGCGATGCATTCCGGCAGCGTTTTTGCATAGTGGTACAAAATGCTTTGCCCTCTCAGGTGGCAACAACACTGTAGGAGCACAAAATTGCACGATTATATATAAATTATGTAATATGCATAAATCTAAAATTAAATAAGTTTTTTTTTTTAAAAAAAATATTCTTACTATTGTAACAAAACAATTGAAAAACAATTGAATAAATTTTGTTCTTCCCTATGACACCTAGCGTAGCATAATGTACTAATCTGCATTGCGTAAAAAAAATAAAAGGACCACGCTAAAAAACTTTTGATTTAATGATCTGGTATTCACGTTCAAAGACTTAGTCTTATTGGTTTGAGGGGGTGAGCTCAAATATGCTAATATATTAGTGCAGACGACATTTTACGTTACGAAATCAAACACAAAAACGTACTTTCTTTGAATAAACATATCTTTTTTTTTCGGTCAATTTGAATTTCAGACACCCAAAATGAGCATAGCGGTAGCCGCAATCAGGTAATTACGGTTTCAATAGCGTGGTCAAGAGAGCAATTCAAAGTTTGGACACCTTCATGTTAATTTAACTTCCTGCGTACCTGTCTATATCTCCGGCCCATATCCAAAAATTTCTTTATCCAAAGATAATTCTAAACAAAACATAACTTTGAGTAAATATTTATTATTTTCCTTAATTATAGTCAAAAAATTTGAATCGTAAGCTATACAATTTTTTACATCATTTCAAAATATGCAATTTTAAATGGCAAAATACAAAATTTGAGTTGAAATCGGTCGTATAGTTCCTGAAAAATCAAATTTTAAAAATACAATTTTCTCAAATTATAATAGTCTGTTAATAATTTTTTCCTTTGCATACATTATGTATTCGTTCTCTTCGCAAATAAACTTGAATAACAATTTCTACAACTCTAACAATTTTTCCTATAATGATTTAACATGCTCTTAGAGGTATATTTATGTCTCTTTGAAAAAGAATGAACCAAAATCTCTTTAACAAGATCTTAGAACTTCATGAATTACGAGTTCTGTAGACAACACTTTATAACCCCCGAGAATAGGGTTGACTATACATCAAATTTTAACTGGAAACCACCAAGTAAGGAGGCGAAGTGCGAACTTTTAAGCATGCGACACCGCCGACGTTCGAAATTAAATCGTCGAGTTCGGGGCCAGGCTTGATTTATTAGTCTCTGCGAAAAGGAGCTTCAGTGCTGTGTTGTTGTTTTATCCTCACGAAGAGAAATCGGTTCCACACCGTGTTTAATTTATAATGATGTCACTCTCGCTTCTGGCTAAATTCTCTGTATCTCTGTGTTTGCCTGCATTACATTTCGCTTAACACGTTGTAGGGATTTTTCCAGCTTTCAAGAAACAACTACAAAAAAAAAAACAGTAATTAGCTTAGTTAATGTTCATTTCCTTCCTGGTAATGGATCTAGTTTGTTTTAGGGATGTTTCAAATTTTTCAAAAAATATAAGCAATTCATTAGTTTTGAGGAAATATAAAACAAAACATTTCCTGTCTTTTAATTAATTGAAGTTTTTAATGATTTTAAGCTAATTACTATAAAGAAAATAAAAATACATTATTTTTCACTGTAAACTATTCTATCTGAAAAGAGATTTTGTAAAATGTTAGCTTACAAATAATTTCCTACTAGAGGATTTCTTCAAAAGGGTTTCCAACACGTAGAAAAAATTCTGCTAAATAACAATATTGCATGTTAATGACAATTCTAATAAGTAAACATAAATCTGGTATTAAAAACCAAAACCAAACCCAGGTAGTTTAATATTTTTTTTTTTCCAATGCCCACCTGTTTTAACATTTTTCATCAATTCAGGCGTTTACAGGGCAGATTTGTTGGCCTCTCTTTCAGGGGCACCATATTATAGGGTGGCCACCGTTGCTCCCACAGTAAGGACAGATAGTACAGAGAAGGAAAGAACATCCATGTCTTGCCCGGGATTCGAACCCAGAGCCTTTCTGATGCAAGGGTAGATTACTAACCCCCACACAGGCCGGTTGGCGTATTTGAATAATTTATTTAATCATTTTTTCGCTTATGTAATAATGGTTTACAGAAAGATTTGGTTTTCAATCTTATTGTTCTTATTACTACTTATTTATTAAAAAAATTAATAGTGAAAAGTTAATTATACAAATAAATGTTTTTAATGCCATGTTAAAAGGTATCCTTATAACTATATTTTAATTTATTTTTTCAAAAATTATTGCCAAATCATTACTATGCTTCGGTAAAAACTATAGACCTTTTGGGTGCTCCCATAGAGTTAGAATCACGGTAAATTTTACCATATTCTGGTAGTTAGGAACATAAATTTTTTCTCGGTTAATAGAAAAAATAAAATTTTCTTTTAAAAAAACATATATAGTTTCCTTTTAAAATACTGTATTTCAATGCAGCTTATTTTAATTTAGCACTTTACCGCACTTTATTTTGTACATGACTGGTCCTTCATCGGTATTGAAAATTTACAGGCCTAGACTTAGTAGTGCAGTATATTTATTATAGCCAATTTGACCAGTCACCAATTAATTTTATTATGATTGATGTTATGTCATAAACCGTTTAAACAATGACACTTAACACCATTGAAATCGAAATTAAATATTAGTAACACCTGTGCACCACTCAAAATTTAACTAGCTATACCAGATTATATACTATTATATTTTTCTTGTCTTAAATGTTTGAAAAATGTTTTAAATTTGCCCGGAATAACGCATTTCGTGAATTGTCACTGCATGACGCGAGATTAGCGTTACGATCATCATTTATTTATTTATTTAATAGTGTATCCTGATATTGTAATTTTCCCGCTCAACCATAAAAAACAGTTTTAATTTGAGTGTAGTTTTCCACTTATGCTTTTAAATTTTATGTATTTTTTTTAATGGAAATCAAAGTCTATAGGCTTACAAACACTCAAGTTTTGAAGGATTAGATTAAGACTCTGATTTAAGATACAGCTTTCGTAAAGAAAACACACACAAAAAAAAAAGAAAAAAGAAAAAAAAAACACAAATACGCCAATATGGTGAAATATGATGATGGTGAGAAAAACCAGAAAGAACAGATGTTGTAATTTTCCCGCTCAACTGTAAAAAACAGTTTTAATTTGAGTGTAGTTTTCCACTTATGCTTTTAAATTTTATGTATTTTTTTTAATGGAAATCAAAGTCTATAGGCTTACAAACACTCAAGTTTTGAAGGATTAGATTAAGACTCTGATTTAAGATACAGCTTTCGTAAAGAAACACAAAAAAAAAAAAAAAAAAAAACACAAATACGCCAATATGGTGAAATATGATGATGGTGAGAAAAACCAGAAAGAACAGATGTTGTAATTTTCCCGCTCAACTATAAAAAACAGTTTTAATTTGAGTGTAGTTTTCCACTTATGCTTTTAAATTTTATGTATTTTTTTTAATGGAAATCAAAGTCTATAGGCTTACAAACATTCAAGTTATGAAGGATTAGATTAAGACTCTGATTTAAGACACAGCTTTCGTAAAGAAACACACGCAAAAAAAAATAATTAAAAAAAAAAAAAAAAAAAAACACAAGTACGCCAATATGGTGAAATATGATGATGGTGAGAAAAACCAGAAAGAACAGATGTTGTAATTTTCCCGCTCAACTATAAAAAACAGTTTTAATTTGAGTGTAGTTTTCCACTTATGCTTTTAAATTTTATGTATTTTTTTTAATGGAAATCAAAGTCTATAGGCTTACAAACACTCAAGTTTTGAAGGATTAGGTTAAGACTCTGATTTAAGATACAGCTTTTGTAAAGAAACACACAAAAAAAGTAAATAAAAAAAATAAATAAATAAAAAAAACACAAATACGCCAATATGGTGAAATATGATGATGGTGAGAAAAACCAGAAAGAACAGATGTTGTAATTTTCCCGCTCAACTATAAAAAACAGTTTTAATTTGAGTGTAGTTTTCCACTTATGCTTTTAAATTTTATGTATTTTTTTTAATGGAAATCAAAGTCTATAGGCTTACAAACACTCAAGTTTTGAAGGATTAGATTAAGACTCTGATTTAAGATACAGCTTTCGTAAAGAAACACACACAAAAAAAAAAAAAAAAACACAAATACACCAATGTGGTGAAATATGATGATGGTGAGAAAAACCAGAAAGAACAGTTAACTGTTAATTTCCACCGTCATTTACTTATTATATTATTTATTGTTTTTCCTGCTAGCTTTAGTTCATTAGATTAATACTTGATCCAAGAGTTCCCTCGTCTTCTGGATTGGGATCAAAATTTAAAGGCCACGGAGTTGAACACTAGTAGTCGTAAACTCAAAATTGGATTGGCTGTTCAACTACGGTTATAAAATATAAAATAAAATTAATATAAGACAAAAGCAAAGTTCTTTTATTTTTTGAAAACATGTTTTTTTTTCTCTTTATAATTGTTTCTTAAAATAATGATAAATATTTCATTCCTAGACCTTTACAGACGATTTTAAGAAGCAAATGAATAATCAGTGAATAATCAGAATGAATAATCAGAAGAAGAAGAAATGAATAATCAGAAGAAGAAGAAATGAATAATCAGAAGAATGAATAATCAATGAACTGTAAACTCGAAATTCAGCAACGATTATAAAATAAAAAATAAAATTAGTACTTGTTATCTAAATTAATTAGGATCATTGACATAAATAATAGTTTGCTGGTTTTTTAATCTTCTCTTAAGTGAATATGTACCATTTCTTCATTTGTCAGGTTTACAGAACAAAAGCTTATTTTTCTTCAATATGTATTTATTAACAAAAGAAATTAAGCGTCATTGGCGTTAAAAATTGAATGAATTTTTACTTTTCCACTGAATGAATTTGAGAAATTTCCCCATTAATTTTACCCTTTTGTTAATACATATATATATATTTTTAATTTAAGTATTACGTATTGCAAAAATTAATCTAGCACTATTGCCACTAAAATTAATTTGGTGATTTTTTCACTTTTCTTCAAGCTAATTAATTCTATTTCTTCATTAATTTTACTTTCCAGTGGATTTTTTTAAAATTTTGATTATTGCTGACTTTAAACAATTTAGTTTATCGTAACATATTTAAAAAATACATTTAAAACCTAATTTCAGCAACAACGCTCATGATAATCATTGAGTTGATCTGACATAACAAACAAAAAAAAATAATATATTAAAGAAAATGTAATAAACTTCCGAGAGCTATATACCAGTAAACAACACTGATGTTAGCTTAAAAATATTTGAAGGAAGAAAAATAGACTGCAATTTAATTTTTATCAAAGGCAATTTTTAAGATGATGAAAATATTCCATGTTTCTATCTTTTCTTCCAATCGATCTAATTGAAACTTTCGAAAATTTTTTAGGAAGGAGCTAAAATTATCCCTTTCATTCACTGTTCAAATTTCAGGACGCTAGCTCAGATGGTTCGACGCCGGGCGGCTTATTGGTAGTGCTCTGCATTCTCGTGCCACAGGTCCTGGGTTTGAACCTCGGACCGGGAAAGTTTTACTCATCCTTTTATCCCTTGAGTGGGTCGATAAAATGAGTACCAAGCATGCTTGGGACTGGGGGTTCCGCTTTCGGTTGACCACAAAGCTTAAGCATCTGCTCCTGCACCCCAGAACCCAAGGTTAAGAAAATTTAAATGGGCACAGTAGGCCTTGGCCCTCTATGGGCCCTCTCGCTACTTAGTTTAGATTTTAGTTCAAACGGTTTTGAAGTTATAGGAGCGATACGCAAGAGAGAGACTGACAGAGAGACAAACTCTTCAATTTATTATTAAAGATAACGAACTTATGGTGTTTTGACTTCGTTGTTTGAACAATACTTTATTTCACACTAATTTGGAACACCCACTACGTCTACTACTTAAGAATTCTAATTCTACACTGAGAAATAAAGTATTGATGAAACTACAAGAACATGGCAACCTTTACCTTGTTTCTGGTTTTATGAGAACACCAAATATCTCGTTGTTTTTTTACCACAGCGCTTTTCTAATGATTTTGGTAAAAGTGACAATAAAATTTTGTTTAATAATATGTGATAAAATTTGGTAAATGGGGAAAAATAGAGTAATTTTATCATGTTACCTTACAGTATGGCATGAAAACCATTTATTCGGTTAAATTTATTTTTCAGGTTAGTACTGTTTTCTAAATATGTGGTAAAAAGAAAAATAAATTTGAATACCAGACTACGGTAAACCATGTCCATATGAACGGAATAGCGGTAATTTTATAGTATGGTGATTTTATAAGAGTGTTTTTCTTCTCCGGGTACAGATATTATAAAACAGAATAAATTTTTATAAGAATATCTTTTTTGTAAACATGATAATAATTAAATTCATAGATAAAAAACTTATGAACATTATCAAATTCAATATTTTTTTTGAGGAAGGAGGAGGGAGCAGAAGAACCTCAGAATATCATTAAAAAAGCTAACCATTCGCTATTGACAATAAATCATTTAAAAAGCCAGACAATGTATTCTACTGGGATATTAGCTGTTTTAAACCAAGAAAATAAAACTTTTTTATACCGTGAATAGTTTGTAATGATATCATTTCCTCTTTTGGGAGAAATTTTTCTTTATGCTCAATATAGTTATTAGATTTAGTTATAAATATTTAATAGTTTTTATGGTTTAAACAAGTAAATATGTACACAATAATTAGTTTTTAAGCCTTCATTTCTTGCATGGTAATATTAATTATTCATTTAATTCAAAATTTGAAGGAAAAAAATGCTAGTTTATTTAATGTAATTCAAGTCATCTTAATTTTAATTTAATTCATCGGGAATCATTTCATTGTTTCACAGTAAATTTTAGGAAAATTTAAACTTTAAATTTGAATGAATTTACAATCTTGTATTTTTTTAAAGTTTCAAAATATGCTAGTTTTAATTTCTTAATTATTAGTTTGGTTTTATACGATGTATCATCCTTGAGTATCTTATCTTTTAGAAGTAGTGAATTCTATAAATTTCTATCTTTACTAAATATATCGGCCGGAATGTCTAGGGGTCAGGGAGCAGTCTTCTATCAAAAAGGTTCTGTGTTCGAATCCCGGCCAAGGCATGGATCCTTAATGTGGACATTTCATTTTCTGTCCTTACTGTGGGAGCAACGTTTGCCCACCTAATATGGTTCCCCTGAAAGAGTGGCCAACAAATTTGCACTTCAGATGCAGGTATGACTTAGGTCATTCTCCAGGTTTACTAAATTTTTTAACTTGGAAATATTTCTCTACAAGCTAAAATATTTCACTGAAAAACACAAATAAGAATGCCCTGTTACGGTTGGGTATAGAATAAAAAAAGAATGAAAAGCTGCTAACAAGCAAGTGATAACAATTTAAAAAGGAAAAACTAAAAATTAATGGCCGGGTGAAAAATATAGTGGTACATTTTTGAAGTGGTGTTGCAAATTTTACAACCCAGAAGGAATATTAATTTTTAAAGTTCCAGAAGATAACAAATATATTCTACAAAAGACATACCTCCTCTCCATAGAAGCTATCCAGACCTAGGATGAAAACAAAAAAACCATGGCTAGTGAAAATGAAGTAGTCCAGTTCTTTTTTTTTACTAAAACTTTGGTGTTTATTGGATCTTTACGAGGCACAACATCTAAAAATTACCACAGCGATGCATAACATCTTATGGCACAACGTCTAATAAATATGGTTATTAGTGGTAGCTGGAGCAGGAGACCGAACTATTTTCAAAAAGGAACAGCTGCCGATATTTTCGGGACTTTCTTTTGACAGATTAAAACAGCATTGCAATAAAGCTAGAACTGGCTGTGAAGGAGCCCATCAATGGCGGTGTCTGGGTAGCCATGCGTCCCATCAATATCATATTAAAAGCAGGGGATATCCCAAGCATAAAGCTAGAAATGACTGTGAAGGAGTCCATCAATGGCGGTGTCTGGGCAGCGGATCATATTAAAAGCAGGAGATTCATCAGGAAATTACTTAGTAGACATTAATCAGAGAAAACGAAAAGCACAGCAGATTGACTTGCCAACATGGCGGTAGACGTGACGCCATCCCAAAAGATGTTCTCTTCCTCAAAAAAGAGGAAGGGGGAAAAAAACGTCCTGCCAGGGAGCAGCGTGACGTTGGGGTGATGAAAGATTTTGAATGCACCGGTCATCTTTCGCGCGCTCTTTTTATAAGAGACAAAAACTTAATAGTTGAAGTTGTAGTACATGTTGTGCAAGTTAAAGTTAAATTATCTAAAAATTACGAGTTGAGACGAAAAATTGATTATACGTTAAAAGTTACGGTTGAGAAACACAACATACACGCGGAGATGAAAGATGCCGACAACCAGTGCGAATTCTCAGAAACGAAAAGGGTGGAATGTTCTAGAAAAAAAAGGGGGTTTGCAAGGAGCTGGTAAGGAATTTTAGGGGGAGAATGTCCAAATTGCACCTAAAGCTTAAGGGGCTAAAGAAAGATGATGAAATAAAAAAAATGTATTATAAAATTATAAATTAAGTCGAAGGAATTAGTATTTTGATTAAAAAAACAGGATATTTAGAAAATTAGGCTGTGACCTAATGTCACATTATACCCCCCACTGCAGAAAAAAATTTTGAAGAAATTTTTTTTTTTTTTTTTTTTTTTTTTTTTTTAAATATTAATCCAAAAATTTATAACTGAAATTAAGTTCTAACAGCCTGCAACTCCAGTTCACCACTTCTCCACTTACAAATAGTCAGATGTTTACATAACAATCTATATATCAAAACTTTTGATAGTAAGAGTCTGAAATGAGAAAAGCTGTGCCCCAAACATAAGACATACAAAGAACTAGTAACACATAACGACACATACATATAAGCAGCTTTACATGGCTGCATCTTGATTAGTGAAATGGCAAAACAATGTTAATTGTTTGATAAATGGACGAAAAACACAAAACAATCGTAATTGTTTGCTACATGAAAACAAACATTTTGACAATGAATCGTCAACACATGTAATATAAATTAAACAACATATGCCTTGATGCATGTGAATGCCTATAAGCGCAATGACACCCGTATAAAAAATTCAGGCTACGTGAAGTAGACTGAGAAAATCTTCTCCAAAGAAAATAACATTAAGGAGGTAAAATGGATAATTGATTATTCAAAAAAAAAAAATCTCACTTAGTAATAGTGGAAAAACAATTTTTTGAGGTAAAGGACATTAACTCAAAATATTCCTTGTAAGAAGGAATTGAAAATAAATTGATTTGTTTGCTGGAATTTATTATGAAAAAAAATTGAAAAAAATTGCAAACAAATGAAAAAAATCAGGCTACCATTGTAGACTAACAATACTCCGAGCTTAAGCGAAAAAAATTTGTACAACATTTTGTACATCAATCCATTAAGTGAATTTTGAGAAAAAAATTTAAACCAATCGAACAAGATTGATAAGTAGTAATCCGAGTTAAAACGACAAAAAAATTTAGTACACATCAAAATGTATACCTGAAACAAATCAAAGTCATTAGTGAGAGCAATAAGTGCACAAAAATTATTAATTTAAGACTTGAAGGAAGTTAAAAAAAATTGCAATTAAACTTACTAGTTGTAACAGGAAAAGCCTAGGCAAAACATTAAACTTAACAAAAACTGCAAGGAATTTTAACACTTAAAAAAACAACAAATTGACTCACAGAACTTTGACCAAAAAAACTGCTAAAACAAAACAAAAACAAGGCCTTGACACATTGCTTACAAAAAGCATTACCTAAACAAATTGCTGAACAATATACACTTAACAAATTCAGCATCAACAATTTGTACAAAAAATATCACAAAACAATAAAAAATCATAACAAACGTTGTGACACCTTGAGATGTACAATGAGGTGTACTTCTATTCCTTACAAGTGCAAAGAGAATTCACACTCTGCAAAAATCCAAAAAAATTTGTATGTAATAAGAGTGACTTATGACATACTAGAAAAGGAAAAAAATTATACTGTACAGAACTACAGGGTCGAAAAACAAAAAAAATTGGCATTCAAAATCTTTCATCACCCCAACGTCACGCTGCTCCCTGGCAGGACGTTTTTTTCCCCCTTCCTCTTTTTTGAGGAAGAGAACATCTTTTGGGATGGCGTCACGTCTACCGCCATGTTGGCAAGTCAATCTGCTGTGCTTTTCGTTTTCTCTGATTAATGTCTACTAAGTAATTTCCTGATGAATCTCCTGCTTTTAATATGATCCGCTGCCCAGACACCGCCATTGATGGACTCCTTCACAGTCATTTCTAGCTTTATGCTTGGGATATCCCCTGCTTTTAATATGATATTGATGGGACGCATGGCTACCCAGACACCGCCATTGATGGGCTCCTTCACAGCCAGTTCTAGCTTTATTGCAATGCTGTTTTAATCTGTCAAAAGAAAGTCCCGAAAATATCGGCAGCTGTTCCTTTTTGAAAATAGTTCGGTCTCCTGCTCCAGCTACCACTAATAACCATATTTATTAGACGTTGTGCCATAAGATGTTGTGCATCGCTGTGGTAATTTTTAGATGTTGTGCCTCGTAAAGATCCAATAAACACCAAAGTTTTAGTAAAAAAAAAAGAACTGGACTACTTCATTTTCACTAGCCATGGTTTTTTTGTTTTCATCCTAGGTCTGGATAGCTTCTATGGAGAGGAGGTATGTCTTTTGTAGAATATATTTGTTATCTTCTGGAACTTTAAAAATTAATATTCCTTCTGGGTTGTAAAATTTGCAACACCACTTCAAAAATGTACCACTATATTTTTCACCCGGCCATTAATTTTTAGTTTTTCCTTTTTAAATTGTTATCACTTGCTTGTTAGCAGCTTTTCATTCTTTTTTTATTCTATACCCAACCGTAACAGGGCAAAGAACTTAGGGGAACTATAATCTAAAATAAATATTTGGGTGCTTTTCTTTCGCTGTAATAAACAAACTGTAAAAATATCTAGAAAAATTGCGGTAAAATGTTCCGATACTCAAGTGTGCCGGTACATTTTTACGTAAAATCTATTTTTGCTAGAACATGTCACGGAACAAAAAATCTTATATACTGTAATTTTTAAGTAATAATTACCGTAAAATCAGTAAATCACTGTAATTAAATAAGTATTACTGTAAAAATTATGATATAATTTTTCGGAGTAAAATGGATATTATGGATGATGTACTTTAAAAAAATAATTCGATCCAGAATTTTTTCAGCACGTTACAGTTTTTACTGGGTTTGCTGTCCTCAAATCATCACCAAGCTATACATCCAATTTTCATACTCTTAGAAGATTTGATTGTGTACATTCAATTAAATAAACACGGCAAGAATACGGGCCATAGGGGCATATTTTTTTATCGTATACATATTTTTATGGAGGTTTATTCCAGGGTATCAGACAGAACAATTTTCTTTTATAAGCTGCCAAGAAAGGTGATAGATTTTCTTGAGTACTAAGAGAAAAAAATCATCTTATTGAAAATGTTGAATTTGTTAAAATGAAACTAACTAAAGATTTTTCCTATTTTATAAATTAAAAATCCCACGTTTATTCCACTGATTCCATGATCATCTCCTATTCCTGCATTTATTCCAAGAGAAGCGTGCTGTTGATCTTTCAGCTAAAAATGTTTAGTGTAAAAAAGACGCTTTATCAATGAAGTGATGTCGCTAACAAAACAATCAAGAGAAGGTCAGGGCGTAAAAATATGTGTCTAGAAATTAAACTAAGTTGATGTTATCCACAAAATTAACGATATAAACGATATGAATATTATTGACTGATTTTTTCCAGTTAAAAGATCGTTTTGTAGGTTTATGAACTGTAAAAGAAAAAAAAAACATTTTAACAATACGAATTTACAATACAAGTGATTATTATTTGCGATCTGCTTGAGTGTTAATGTAAAACTGAAATGCGTGAGTATGGCGCTGCTGTAGTCCAGAGGCAAAATCTCTTATTATTTAACAACTATTTAAAAATCTATAACAATATGAGATGTAAAATGAGGAAAGTTATTCTTTGTAATGTAATTAAACTTAAAAAAAAGCTTGAAATCACAAATGAAAAAAAAAGATCTAAAACATAAGTAAAATAAAATATAGGAATGGTAAAAGATATATTTTTTTAACAACAAGAATTTAATTTTTCTAACAATAAGAATTTTGAATTTATTATATAAAAAAAATCAATTTTTTACCATTTGTGGTTTTAAACTTTGTTTTATTTATTGAGTTTTAGTGTTATATGTACTTAGACTGGTTAAGGATAAATATAAGTTCCATAACCAATTAGGTTCGAGATACATGAAAACATGTACTACTATGCAGGGAAGGTAATAGTAATGCTTTTTCATTTTAAAATTTTTATTTTTAGTAGGGTTGCTTAAAATTTAAATAGTATTTAAGACTTAAAAATTTGTTTTGTGCTCATGATTTTGTAAAAATTAAGCAATACGTATATATACTAACAAGTTCAGAAATATTTTCTAAAAACTACTGAAACAATTGTGATAATATTTTAGGTTAAATACAATCCATTGCGCTGCATATTTTGAAACAAAAATCAATATTTAAATACACATTTCATGCACATCTGTGGATTTACACATACAGAATATAAATTAGCACGCAAAGGGTTTTTAAAAATATTTGACAGGGAAATAGGGTACAATTTTCTTGCTTTGCATAAAAAAAGAAAGAAAACAAAAGAAAAGAACGAGCAATTTAGAATTATACTTGATCAACGGTTAGCAAACTTTATGTAACTTTTTCTGCCCATTTCAAGATTTCTCCTTTTTTAATTTGATCTTATCTAAGCAAGTAGAATAAAAAGCCCCAAAAAACATGACTTTGAAGCTAAAGCCCTTAAATGAGAAGAAATAAAATTCAACTTTGTGTGTTTTATTCGAGCTGTTTATAAAAATAAAAAAATGTGAGAAAAAAAAATAAAAGTTTTGCATAAATAAAAGTTTTTTTTTCGGTCAGAGTTGCGAAAGTAGAATGAAAGAAAAGAGATTTCTTTTTCATAATTTATTTTTTGTCTTTGACTTTATAGTTTTTATTTAAACTTAAGCATGATTTGAAAAGGTAGTGATTAAGTTGAAAAGCCACTAGGTTAAAAGCCTGATGGTTAAAATGTATTTTTTAGAAACATTGAGTTTGAATACTGCTATGTTATATAAAGACGGTATTGAATCAGTATAATTAAAGTATAATTATAATTAATTGCATTTTAAATAAATTATATGTTTCGTATTATGCATGAAAGATATTGTAAACAAATTAAATTTGAATGTAAAGACGAAAAAAAATTTTTTTTTTTACATTTTTTCTTTTCTAAAATTTATTTTAATTATTATAGATTTCTATGCTTGGGAAATAAAACTAAAAGTAGATTCAATGTCACGTACATTTTCTTTAATTGCATTAGCAAATTAATGTGAGTATTATGTGTTTATTATGTGAGTAGTAACAAGAAAAAAATTTAAAAAACAACGAAGAAAATTTAATTCTAAATGTTCCCTAGTTGTTGGTTCTGATGTGTTTCATCTGATAACGATAGAAAATTGGAATAATTTTGATAATTAGCTGAAATTAAAGAGAACGGAGCGAAGTGTAAAAATTATGTTTTCGTCTCGATGGTATAACACTTCATTTACTTCAAAAAATATAAGAATAATGCAAAAGCTTGATATATTCCGAGCACTAAAAAATAGGGACCCATTCTCAAGATTCGCCAGACATGAATGGCGAGAACAAAGTCAGTTGAGACAAAAAGTTGTTAATGGAAAATTAAATATAAAGGTGAAGAGCAAAACCAAGAAAACCTCAGTAACCAAAAATAAAGCAAAGAATATTTTCCTCCTTCAAGTCTGGAGAGTCTTAAGATTTTGGAAGATATTAGAACGAATAGCTCATATGTCTTGCATATAGAAACAAAAATGGGATATTAGCCCAAAGATTCAAATCGAAAATAAAATAAAAGCAAAATTAAAAGACTTAAATAAATAATAAACAAGTCAGAAATTGTAAAAATATTAGCAAAAACTCAGTATATGCAATAGACATGTCTTCGTCATATAAGCTGGGGTTATAATAGAATGGATCGACATTTAAAACATATGTGCGCAATGTACTTATGTTTTAAGATTTTAAGACTATGTTTGTGGAGGATAAACTATTGTAAATGATGGTAAAAATATGATGATGTCTTATTTAGAAATGCAGGCTTGATATGGTAAAAATATGATGATGTCTTATTTAAAAACGCAAGCTTGATATTAGATAAAATAATAAAACATTAACTTCGATCTGTAGACCAAAGCTTTACGTCTCACGCATAGAAAGCATGATGCAATTTACAAACTACATAGTCCTTCAAAGAAAAATATCAGAAAATAACGAATAATTGTTAATAAGAAAGGATACAAATCGAATGTTAAATGTAGAAACGGAAATCGAAGCGAAGGGATTCGTGAACTTTGCCTTTGCTTCTCCTGCAAAGATAATTGCCGGCGGAAACGTGTAAAGGAAATGGATTTGAGATCCAAAGATAAGATTAGTTTTCCTCCAGTAACCAATCACTTTTCAAAGTTAACCTGGACTTACACTTTCTTTCTTCTAACTGATTTCATTTAATGCTTTGTTAGGTCGCTTTAGATGCCTCAGCATTTAAGTGTTTTCCAGAAAATTTTACCTTATTATAATTAGGAAAGGTTAGGAAGGCTGCGCTATACTTTGAAGTTGGCAATCCAATTATGCTAGTTGAATTGAAATTCAGTTCGCCAAATATGAAATCAATTGTGACTTTAATAACGTGTGATTTAAGACATTTGAATTCATTTTTGGCTAAAGGTCTACTTCTTTGTTGTAAAATATTTTTGAATTATAATACGCACAGCTGTTTTAAAAACACTTCATGTTAAGTATGTACAAAAAGCAAACGATTGAAAAAAAGAAAGCAAATATAAGGGTACAGTATGCAGTAAAAATAGGGATTTAACATGACTACAGAATATAATCAACAGTACTGCAAATTCTTGAGTATATTCACTTTTGAGTAAGTAGTAAAATGTTGTAAGACTTTTTAGTCTTACAACATTTTACTACTACCGCCATTACCAACATTGACTACCGTCAGAGGAGGGAGGGAGGAGAATGGGTAAAGAAGGGCATAAAGTTAAGTCTTGTTAAATTAGCAAAATGAGACATTGCTCCAAATGTAATTTTTTCGCTAAATTTAAAGACACCAAACAAGAAATGTTAGGAAGAATGTTTGAGTAGTTATAAGGGAAGTTATAGTAATAATATAGTTAATAGTTATAGTAATAACATTTACAAAAAGTTTAGTTATGTTATTCAAAAGTCTTGTAATAGGCAATTATGCGTAAAAGAAAATGTTTCAATATAAATTTCACACATCCCACTGTTATCAAACATAGTAATTAATTTAACTCTCGTATCATTGATGTTTATTTCAAGGGAAGAAAACCTAAGTTGAACAAGTTCTTTTTTCAATATTCAGATATTCAGACAGAATAAAAACGACGACAGCTTGAGGCCATGAGGAATGATTCGTACTACTGAAAGCATGTGCAATAGTCTGATTTAGATGATAATATTGATGACGGCTTTCAAGCTGTTAAGCTTTTGCCCAAATTTAAATTGCATTTTGCCATTGATTGCGTTATATTGTTTTCATTTTTTTAGTTCAACAATTTAAGATCATTTAAAAGAGCTTTAAATTTTACGTCTAGTTGTTTTGATTTTAACTGATTTAGATATTCGATAATTTCAAATCAAAAACTACTTCTATTTATATAAAATTGATTACATAATTTATTACAATTTAATATATTTTACTGCAGATTTTTTCATGAAATATCAAGATCATTTATAAGGAGGATTTGTTAATTTTTTTAGTAATATTGTTAGTGATATTATTGAATGTTATCGATAACTATATCTAATATTTAGACAATTGTATGTTATATCTCAATGGATCCTTCATTTAAAGGTGTTACACTATCTTGGCGTCCCTGTTCCTTAATAGGCCAATTATTTTAGAAAATGTACCAATCTATAACTTTCTTTTCATTTAAGCTTAACTTGGTAAGGCGTTCGAATTTTGACTCAGAGCCAAATACCTAAGCTTAAGACTTTTAGCTTTTTGCTATTTGTGACAGTGAAGTAAACTTTATTTTTTGTAAAAAAATAAACAAGGAAATTGAAATGGAACCGTTATTAAACTTTTCCCTCTAACTGCCTGACAGTTTTGTCTAGTTCTTTTAGTTCTATTCGAAGACAAAAGACACAAAATCGACGCTACTTTTTCTTCTTCTTTCGTTTCTTTAACTTTCGTAGAAAATACATAGGAATGTCTCAAAAGGAAAAGAAAAAAATAATAAAATCGAGTTCACAAGGAAACAATAGCATTCGAATAGAAATGGTTGGCGATAATAATGAAAGAAGTTTAAAAAAAAAAGTTTAAAAAAGTATCCAAATACACAATAGCACTCTTCCTCAAATTTCCGCTTAGAAGAACCAGAATCGAACAGCTAAAAATAAATTAAATAACAAAAATATATAGCGATCTCTAAAAGAATAGAAACCTTCATCGATATATCGGAAAGAGTTCCTAGGAAGGGGTTGCCGGGCCATTTCGGTCGAAAGGATGTGCTAACGGGCTGGGCGAATAAAAAAAAAGTTTAAAAAAAAAAAGGAACGCTTCAATTTTCTGGTCGAATATTCAAGATCTTTTGTATTCCTCCTTCTTTAGCCAACATTCCCAGTGCAAAGCATCTATACTTGTTCGTGCAAGTGCAAAATCACTTTGACGAGGGTGTACAGTTTTATGAACGAAATACAAAAAAAAGAAGAAAAAAAGAAGAAGAATCAGAAAAGATAACGAGAAAAAAGAAAGATGGAAAAACACGGTTGATTCTTGAACTGGATATATGTAGAAAGAGTTAATGACACAGAATTTCTTTATTGGTCTTCTAAACTTGTTTATTAGCTTCCCGTTTCATTTTATTGTGTTTTCATTCTCTTGCTTCTCTTATCTACTTTTCCCTCCTCATTTTTTAGTCGAAAATCATTCGATATTTAGCTAGACTTTTCTTTCGTTTTTGAGAACCCTATTAATCAAGGATTCCCCCCTCTTTCTTTTCATGATATTTACTTCACAGAGTTTTCTTTGATTGAAGAATGAATTATTTTTACGCTATTTGTACTCCATTTTTCTTAAAACAAATTTATTGGCAAAGACGTGAAGAATTATCGAAGAAATTTAGAACTGCATCTATGATTTTAGATAAACACTTGATTTAGCTACAAAAGAAAAGCTTAAAAACAATGTTTTAGTAGCAAAACTTGTACAAACAAGTTCTATTGTTGCATGTGAAAGGAAATTGAGCTTCGATAAAATACTTTCTTACACCATTATACGGAACCAATTACCTTTGGCGACAAGATTGTTCTCCTTTCAAAATTATTTTGTACCGTTTATAAACTTTAATGGTAATCAAGCCGGATGCTCAACGCAACTGCATTTAACTACTTTTACTAAATTAAATGTTAAAGATTGATGTATATTTATAACCGAAAATATAGATTTTTGTAATTGAAAGCAGGTAATAAAATCCTTCGAAAATAATTATTTTAGTAAAAACCTAAATATTGTTGCAAAAATGTGTGCATTTACCCCTTGCTTGTGACACCCGAACTCGGTTCGGGCAACGCAACTGCGACAATTTTGGAATGCCCGACCTGAGCTCGGACAAGAGAAAAATCTGTGCTTCAATTCCATGACTCTCAAATTTGGTTCCAATGCATAATATGTAATTTACTATTTTCCCAATGGATGGCGATATTTGTTTTTAAATTTTCCAGCGAAAAGTTCGGCTGCTTCGCGCCATTTGTCCGAAAATTCAAATGAATCTGAGAGTCACGGAATTCATGATAGTTGATATAAATAATAATATTGTTGTATTAGATTATTATATTTATCTTGAAAATTATGTCATTTGATTCATTTTGCTATAATTTGAGCAAAAATTACTGTGATTACATTACCATATCCGATATATATGTGAAAATATTGAATTGTAATTATTTCGTTTAAAATTTTGTTTTTTATACAGTTATCTATTTCTAACATTTTCATGATAATAATGAACAAGACTTAAGCGAAATTTTTTTTATTCCGTTTTTGACACGTTTTTCTCAAATGTATTCCACAGGTAAGGGATTAATTGGTAGAAGAGTTGCATTATTTCGGAAAACAAAACAAAATTTCTACTTTATTGCTCTAAACAATAACATTCACTAAACAGGTAAGCTTTTACTAAATTAAATGTTAAAGTGTGAGATATATTAATAACCAAAAAAGTATACAAACAATTTGAAAGTTGTGAGATAAAAACAAATTTCTCCAAATTCCTTTGTGATTTTATTCTGACTTAAACACTTTCTCCGGACGCGGGAAAAACAGAGAAACTTCAGTTTGGGAGCTGTGCTGCTACTTGCTTTTAATTCCTCCTGGGTTTATTTTTTTAAAACATTTTTTTGTATCTTTTGCCCCACAAAACCATTTTCTAGAGGTGATTATTTTATTTCTATAACCTCATGTGGCAATTCTTTAAGCTACGAATACTTTATAAACAAAGCAATTTCTTAAAAAAAGTTTAGCGTATCTTAAAGAAAGAAGAAGCTTGAAAATATCAAAGTAAGGATTTTTTCATTTTATTTTCTTCAAAGACTCTGAAATATTGAGAATTTGGGGGAAAAAATGCAGGGAAAGGTAAAAACTATGTAACTCTCTAGTGCCTATTTTCATGTTTAGGTTGGAACATTTCTGGCGAAAGACAGTTATTTGACGATCTTTTTTCTCCCTTCAATAGATATATCCTGGTAGAACGGAGCGATTTTTTTTCTTTTTCTCATAAGATGGTTTTTACCTTGATATAAAATATCCAGAAATACACCCCGTTATGTATTTTTGGAAGCAACTAGGAGATATTAAGGATTGTGTGGTCGCGTTTATTGAATGGTATTTTTTTGTCGAAGTAAAATTGTAGAACGATATTGAAAATATTTTTTATAATACAATATTGTATCGTAAACTTTTATATATTTTAAACACGCAATCGACTCATGAAATGCTTTTATTTTTTTTCTCCTTCCTTGAAATGATTTTTTTATAGGAAATTCAAATGAAAAAGTATAAAATAATGTATGCAAATCTAAAGTTTAAAATAAATATCTGAGGACATCTGGAATGGCTTAAAACCTGATGAAATAATGATCTCTGCATTCTAATTCGAATATAAAACAAATGGTACAATCCATGTTTCTTGCATGAAAATCCATATTTCTTTTCCTGCCTTTAGTATAAAATTAATAGAATTATAATCGCTTCTTGTTCTTTTAAAAATATAAATTTGTACTTCTTGTAATATTACGCTTTGAAAAAAATGTTTGGTCAAATGTATGAATGTGGTAAATGTGTGGCTACTTGAATATGGTAAAATTAGCCGTGTTTTTGGCTCGATGTTTACACTCTAAAGCTGGGTAAGTTTTATTCAAGCGTTTTGGTAATATTAACAGTAAAATATAGTTTTATAATATGCAATGAAATTTGGCAACTATTTCATAAATTTATAGCTTTGTCATAATTCCTTAGACCATGGTATAAAAACCATTTGTTCGGTTAAATTTGATTTTCATGTCTGTAATTTTTTCTAATCATAATATAATAAGAACTATAATTTTGAAAACCAGAATTTAAAGTAAACAATTACCATATGAGCGAAAAATTTGCAAATTGGTTTAAATACACTATAATTTGGTTTTATTAGCCAGAATTATGCTTTAAAAAAATTAATATGTCATTTCTTTATAGTACAGTAATTTGACCAAAGTTATTTTTCACCGTATATTTTCGGTTATTTTTTTTTCACTTAATTTGTGTTTGAAATATTAAATTACGAGTTTAATTGGTGTTTTTTTTATTTATTATTATTATCATCTTTTATTTATTATTATCATCTTTTATTTATTATTATTCATCCATTATTTATTATTATTATCTCTTAGTCTTTTATTTATTATTATCATCTACTATTTATTATATTTCAAGTATGTATATAATTATTTTTTTGTGTTAATGCAGTAAAGTAAATTAAACGATTAAATGGAAATCAATTCGCTAAGTTTTGTTTGCTAATGAAAACTTACATTATAAAATCAAAACTGGTTACTAGAGGTTTCTTTCATTTTTATAAAATAATTTTTTTTGGTAAGATAATGTGGTAATTATATTTTTATGAAGATGATAAATCAAATGCCTGATAAGTTAATAAGAGGATAAAATAAATGCCTGATAGTAAACCGATATATTGATTAAAACTTTCAACTAACGCATCGAAATTACATAACGAAACATCATAAGTTTTGAATGTCATATTTTTTATGTTATTAACCTTTTTCTATCATAAAAATATTATCATCATTATCATTATTTTAAAAAAAAATTGTCAAAAATATTTTACCGAAAATCCTTACGTGCATTTTCAAAAGTCATATAAATAGTCATAAAAGTCATATATAAAGTCATATGATTTTATATATGACTATATATATATATATATATATATATATATATATATATATATATATATATATATGACTTTATATATATATATATATAGTCATCATATACATTATACATACCTGCCAGCTTTTACGCATTTGGCGTAAAATTTTATTTTCATATTTAAAGTGGTAGTAAATATATACTAATTTTTCTTTTATAAACATAATTTTTAAATGATTTTGATCACCAATATTCCTAAAAAAAATAAGCATATATATTAATATGTGTTATTATCATAGTTGTCAGCTTAAGCTTTTTCAAAAACAGCGTATTTTTTTGCTTAGAATTGAAATTTTAATTCCTTTTTAATACCACTGGGAAAAATCATAATGGAAGGGATAAAATGTTGGCAGGTATGATTATATATATACATATATTAACAAAACAAAGTAAATTAATGCAAGCAAAATTTTTATAAAACTATATTTAACAAATTTCTGTACATGAGACACTGCGGAAAATTCCGGTACCAATTACGGTGAAAAGCACTGTCACCTAAAGTTCAGCAAATGTAAAATCCATTTTTAACGGCGATATTTAAACCGTAATTTTAACAACAATATTTATTTTATTACAGTGATTCAGAGATTTTTGAAAAAAATATTATTGTAAAAAGTGCGGTTTGTCAGATATTTTCCAACACATTTTACAGCTAAAATGAATTTCTAGGTATGAAGTTCTGGTAGCCTGAGTATCAATACTTTTCTCCGTAATTAAACCGAAATCTTTACAGTGTACGTAACAAAATAGTAAAATGACTCGTTTCCTGTCTGTATATTTTTTATGTGTATTTTTAATAATTTAGCATCTTCATCAGTCATTATTTTTAAAATAAATATACTTTGCATTTTTAGGAAATATATAATAATTTTTGAAAGTCATAATTGGTTTTCAAAAGTTTTGACTAACGTTGTTTTGTAATTTCATTAATCTATAAAGTTTTACGTTTCAAACTGTATAAGATTGATTGTTTCCTCTTATTAACTTATCCACATTATTTTTGTACAAAAGATGTTATAATTGAAAATCTGTAGAATCGTCATTAAAATTTTATCAACTGCTTATGACAAAATTTAATTTAATGTGTTCAACGAACTACAAAAAGAATATCACATTACTAAAACTCTCCAAACTAATATTAATAACACTTATTATTTAAAATTATATTCAAAATGACATAATGCATTTTAATTCAATTTATTTATTTACAACGATACATTTGTTGGCAAGAAAAATAAACCAATAATAAAGATTCAAAGCAAGATGAAAGGACAAAAATAAATTCTCGATACACACGGGTGCTAATTGTTTTGAGAGAGAGAGTAGTGATAATTCCATCCGGGATAGGATCTAATTAGAGAAGGCTTGTCTGAACTATGCATTACTTTTTGTTTTTCTGTAAATGGAACCTCCTTTCACTAAGTATACAATTCTCCCACCCCGTCTGAACTACTTTGTCAACTTTCTGTTAAAGTTTACGAGATCTGGTGGAAGGAGGTGTGTTGGTGAACAATTAATGTTCGTCCTGAACTGAGCCTTTGGCTATAATTATAATTAAAAGGATGTGCCTTTTCCGATTTCGCTTGTGCAATCGTAGTCAGTGAAGGGCACTTCACTTAAACTGGGCGGTGTTATTTCATTAATAGTTTCGGCAAAGTTACCATAGGTCTGTATCTCAATGATTTCGGTAGAAAAATATGTTTATTTCTGGAATCCACATTTATTTGTTCATTTTTGAAGAGGTATAATTCTAATTCGAAGTCTAGATCTAGAGAAGTGCAATGTTATTTAGCTAAATATTGATTATTTATAATCCATACTTATTTAAGGTTTAAGTTATTCATACTTTCTTCGAATAGTAGAGTTTCTGTTAATAATAAATTAACAAATATTTCTGAAATTTTTAAACTTCTGAATACTTCTGAAATACTTAAAATTACATGAAATATAAAAAAAAATACAGAATTGTACAAATAACAAATAAAAAAATAATGCGTGGAGTCACTCCGCGCGGAAGAAGTTAGACTTCGTAACCTGCGACGTTAATTGTAGAAGAATCAGCAGTCGTAGAAGGATCGCTAGTTCTATTCAACGACTCTTTTTCCTGCTCCGCTCGCTTCAGTGCTCTGTAATAACGGTAATATTGTGCATTTTCCCCTCGTGGACCTCTTGAAGCAGTGGAAGTGGTTGTGGTTGCCTCATCGTCTCGCCATGGGAAATGTATTTGTATTAATAATGTATGTGAATGCGTCATTATTTCAAAAGCTTATGTTAGCTCTTTTGAGCGAAAATAGATGATGAGTCGGCCTGTCTAATTCAGGGGCTGTAAGAAAACCTAACAATCAATTGATATTCACAAGATACGTACCTTGACATAACCTTAAATCCGTCGCATTGTCCGTGGGATTGTTTTCACTCATTTTTTACTATTGTTATCCACTAAATTTGAAAATGAAAAATACTATCGTATTAAATTATATGTGTATCAAATCAAACTAAAAAAATATTTATAGAAAAACAATTCGCGATCGCAACGAACTATAGGGGGCGTTGTTGTATGAGACGCTTACCTGCGATTTCTATATGAACCGTCATTCAGTTACTCTGGAGACGTCGTTAATGTAGCGTGTAGCATTGCAACGTTCCTTCTTTAATGTGGCTTATTAAATTTAAAAAAGAAAAATGCTTGATCTTCTTTCTTATACAACCGAAAACAAAATGGTATCTCTTTTTATTAGAGAAGGAACATCCAAAACACATCGGAAAAATATTTGTACATTAACAGAAAAAAATATGTATATTCTTATAAGAGTTAAAACCTAATGCCCGAGAAATAGTATTACTAAATTTAATGATATAACATGAAAGGCCCATTTAAACTTTACATTCTATAGTTTTAAGAATCATATTAGTTCAAAAATTAAAATGAACAAAAAGTATACATAAGCCTCATAATTTTATGAAATTTAATTTTGCAAACAACGTTTTTTGACAACAATTTTTATCAAAAAATTTCAAGTTTCAATAAAAATCATTATTTAGAAACTAAGAAATGTAAAATAAAGAATGCTGACGAAACAAAAACAAAAAAAAAAAAAGACAATTCTTTTTTGTCGCCATTTTTAGTGCTACGAATATTCGTCTTTGGGATTTGCCAAAAACAAAACAAGATGCAATTTTATTTTTTCAGGAGGGAAATATTTTACCGAAAAAACGAAAATGTACCAATTCCCACAACATAAAACTTTATCTTGGTAAACGTACGTTTTGGAAATGTTATTTCATTTGGAATCTTATTCATCAGAGTTCATATAGCGATATGATTGTTTTGAATCTATGCTAAACTCTATATCGGCTCATTTTCCACCGAAATCCGATTAACTATTTTGATTTTAAATAAAGTGTTTTATTTTATGAATTGTCGCAAAAATTTTAAGTGTAGATTAGCGGTTCTTAAAAACCGCCAAATCTGTAGCGGCGGTGGCGTTAATACGTTAGTACCGAATTTTTATTCCATACTTTTCTGAATCATATTACTTCAAACATTGGAATATACAAGAAGTATACATAAACACATAATGTTATACCATTTAATTTTTCAAAAAAAGTATTTTGAGAACAATTTTTATCAAAAAATTATAAACTAAAAAACGGAAAATAAAGAATTCTTAGGATAAAAAAAAAACGATTTTAAGAATTCTTTACATTGAAATAAAAACTTTCATATTGTTTCTTTTTTTATTATTCTTATAGTTCTTAATCAGACGTAAAAACCCATTCTGTAGTGTAGAGAACCATCATCAAATGAAAAAAAAATATTTACAAGCAAATTTTTTATTGTAAAAATCATTGCACTTACCTGATTTATGATTCCCGGAGAATTCCAAAATGATAAGTTCCTTGTTTGAAAACTTTATTCTCAAATAATAGATACATAGTTTATACCTTCATTACTTTTAGATAACATACTACACAGCAAAATTTTATAATTGATATGAATTTGAATATGTAGCTAAAAACAGAATAGCTGAATTCTAGTTGAACTTATTCTTTCAAAATTAAAAAAAACTTACCAAGAAAACGATTAAAATTAATTAAGAATCAGCACAAATGGCACTATTTCAAGTAACTTGGATAATTTTTTATTGTTGTTTTCCGAATTATATGCATACAGAAATATATACTATTCTATAACTATTACAATTCTGTATGTTCTGAATTCATATTTATTCACTGGAATGACGAAAGCAATGTTGACTTCACTTTAATTCGTAATGAATTGAAGACAGAAGAAATGCATTTTACCTTAATACACACATCTGTAACAGTATCCGAAATCGGAAGTCATCAGTTGCAAGTTTGTTGATAATAGAAATTAAAAATTATTGAAGAATTTTTCTTCAAATGTTTGGCGTGTTCTGTTCCTGAAAGATTTACTAATATTCTGGAGATTTTTTTCAAGTTCTTCGGCCTTTTCCTTAGGGAAATTTTGTTTCCTATTTGCTGCTAAAAAATGGCGTCTGATTCAGTCAATGACTTTGATGGAACTAAATGAAAATGTGATAAATTAATGTCCGATATTTACAGGCTCCCGCTAGACGGCGTACTCGAGCGTTGCGATCGCGAATACTTTTATGACTTTTATTATTTTCATGCTAGTGAGAACCAAAACAATATTGAAATGAATGAGGGAAAACTGGATCCTACCACGTTATTTCCCGGCCAATAAAAATGTAGCGTTAAACGTTTAACGCAATCTTGTTGGAAGTCGCATAAGAAGTATAACTTCAAAAAAAGTTTTAAATCATATGTTTACAAGAGTAATGTTAAATGATAAAAATTAATGACATAATACATTTAAAATTGAATTCATTATTTATAAAAATATGTTTACAAGCAAGAAAAAGAGCAATAATAAGTGTTCAAAGTAAAATTAAATTTTAAAAATAAATTCTCGGTACTCACGGGTGCTAATTGTTTTAAGAGAGAAGTGATAATTCCATTCGGAATAGGGCATAATTAGAATAGGCTTGTCAGAACCATGCATTATTTTTTGATCTGGTTTAACCGTAATCTCCTTTCACTAATTATACAATTCCACCAGCCCGTCTATACAGCTTTGTCAACTTTCTGTTTAAGTTTAGGAGTTCTTGTAGAAGGTGGTGTGTTGGTGAGCAATTTATGTTTGACCTGAACTTAGCTCTTCACTATAATTATAATTAAAAGGATTTGTCCTTTCCGATTCCGTCTCTGCAATCGTAACGCACTTCACTCAAACTAGGCGGTGTAATTTCATTAATAGTTTTGGCAGGGTAACCATGGAGCTGCTTTTCAATGAGTTTGGTTGAAAGAGAAGTTCCTTTCGGCAATCTTCATTTCCTTTTTCGTTTTTGTAGAATTATAATTTCAGTTCAAAGCTTATATGAGAAGAAGAGCTTTGTAATTCAGCTTAAGAGATATTGACTTGTTATGTTATATACTTATTTCAGGTATCGTTTTATTTCAGACTTTTCCTATATAGCAGTGTTTCCGTTAGAACAGGGCTAGCATGCATATTTACATTTTAAAAGCTTCTATGAAATATTTAAAATGAGATAAATTTAGAATGCAGTACAAAAAATATTTCATTATACGTTTATTTTCATAAGTAGCGTTAAATAGAAACAAGTAGTAACTGTAACGCTATTTTACTATTTAATCTAAAATATTACTAACCATTTTAATTTTATGAATTTGCATGCAAATTCTCAAAAATTCCAGAAACTTCGAAATATCGAAACAACTACCTAATCGTAGTTAGTGAAGGACGTTTTACTTAAACTAGGCAGAGTAATTACTTTAACAGTTTTGTCAAGGTTACCATAGTGTTGTTTCCCTGGCAATCAATTAATTAGCATATAATTTTTATTCTAAGTTTTGTTTTAATATATACTTATTTCAGTTTTATTTCATTTCTTTCTTTTCTATTATAGCAGCTTTTCCACTGGAAAAGTGCTATACATAGCTTACAAATTTACATTTTTATAAATAATTATTAAATAAAAGCAAATAATAACTTGTAATATTATTTTACTATTTAATCTAAAATATTGCTAACCATTTTAATTTTTTGAACTGTATTTCTTGCATGAAACTTCACAAAAATTCCAGAAGTTTCGAAATATTGAAACATCTACCTTATCGTGATTTGCGAAGGACAATTTACTTAAACTAGGCAGTGTAATTTCATTAACAATTTTGGCAATGTTACAGTAGTGCTGTTTCTCTGGCAATCCGTGAATTAGCATATAAGTTTTTTCTTAAGGCTTCTTTGTAATATTTAAAATAAAATAAAATATGACTACAGCAGAATGTAGAATAAACTATAAATAGTGAAATTAAGTATTCTTGCAAAGAATATTAAATGGAAATAAATAGTTACTAATAATATTATTTTACCAATCTTTCTAAAATATTACTTACCTTTTAATAATTTTTAGATAGTATAAATTTCATGAAATTTCATAAAAAAATTTAAAAAAACTTCGAATTATAGAAACTGGTAAGTTATGTGAAATATATTTTGGATAGATAAAATCTTTACACTATATTGATCAGTTTTTTATATCATATAATAAAGGCAAATTGATAGATGTTTTTCTATCTAAATCAGTAAAACATTTTGATCTCATTTGCAATCATCGAAATAAATTACATAAAATTTCCAAAGGAGTTCATACTCAAACTTTGTTTTAAATTTAACTATAAGCAATAAAATTGCTTGTGATAAAAAAACCAAAAGTAATGTTCATCTGTGCTGAAAAAATATTTACTGTGAAACTAAACAACACCAAAAGCATTAAAATTCCAAAACTTATTATTATTATTGAAAACAATGGATTGATTTAGTCAGATTGCTAAAACTAAAAAACATGTATAATATGTTTTGGCATTTTTATAAGCATTAACAATAACTGTTAATGAATTTAAATTTTCATCAATTTGTGAAATTATAAGAATCTGTTTTGAAAATAAAAATTTGAACAGACATTTTTGAAATATATATTTCAGAAATATATAATATATATTTCTATTCTGTATTTTTTTTTCATAAAAATACAAAAGTAAGATCTTGAGATGCTTTTAATTAGTGAGGATCAGCCATGTCAATTATTGATAGGATCAATGTGAACATGAAGTCCCATTACTTTCGCCTCTCATGACTAGATGCCCAGGGCTAACATTTAGCTTTAAATTATTTTTAGTTATCTTTTGCAGTAATAGTTATAGCAAAATTTGGGAATGTACTAGACACTAAGAAAAAATACGTCAAAATCAAATTACGGTGAAAAGTACTGGCACCCTGTGTGCCATTACTATATACCATACATTTTTGACTACATACCATACATTATACCATATAAATAATGATTTATGCTGTGATTTTGGTGCATTGTCAGTAAAATCAGTTTAAATATAAGCTTTAAAATCGGGACTTCGTAACATTGCATTGTGCCTTAAAGCTGCAGAAAGTTTAGTTAACAAAACTTTTACTTCAGCGAGCCACATGATTTTTAACTTAATTGAATTAAAAGTAGACTTACTTTAATGAATCATTAGCGATAAATTAATTGATAAATCTAATAACATGTTAACTTAAACTTTGTGTTGACTTTAGTATGAAGTCAATTTTAATAAGGTGTTCACTTCAGCATGATTTTATCTTTAATAAAGTGTTAACTTTATACAGTATTAAGTATAATATTTTGTTGGATTTAATATGATGTTTAACTTTGGTATTTTATTATCATTAATAAGATGTTTTTTTTAATAGAGTGTTATCTTTGAAGTTTAAACTCTAATACAAATTTATCTAAAATAAGGTGTTGATATATAAATACCCAAATTACAGTTCAAAATTTAATTCATTTTCGGAGATTGCAGTGGAATTAATTAGTAAATTAATTAATGATTATTTAGATATTTAGCACAATACTGCATTAAAAAAGCAAAAAAAATATAATTGAAAAATATTTATATGTAAGCGAATATTTGCGTTATTTGTTAAATATTTCCATTAATCAAAAATAACATGTTTTCCTTCTAACCTAAATTTACAAGACAAGAATAAAAGTTTGGGAAGTAAGTCATTTATTTTCATAACAAAGATATATTTAAAATAACATTATGCACAAAAGTTCTCAAATGATAATTAATTATGCTATACTTATGAGTTAGTGCAAGAGTTGTAATTTATTTAAAATGACATCGATTTAATTATAACAAATGAATCATTAAATAATATCTAGAATGAACTTGAATAGAAAACTTATTACTTTTTCCGATTTGTTCAATGTTTTAAATTCCATTTCATTCAATGACTTCCGCAAATATTTTTAGGTGATACTGATCTTTCTAAAATAACGCTTTAATGTTTCTCAGTGCAAGAAACTTGTATTGGTAAATAACTGAGATTACATTTATTTTGATTGTTATTGATGGTAACGGTGTGTATTTGACCAGACAAAACTCGTTTCTTTGATATTTAAGACAAAAAAAAACATCCTAGACATTTTTTTTACATTTAATCCTGAATAGATAGTTACGTAAAATAAATACGAGTGTGTTATTTTTTCGAGTGATTTTAGAAAAAAACAGGTCAGTATCAAAAAGAATTAGAGCTTTATGCCAAATAAAAGGGCAACTCTCGCTATATAAATACAGTTCATGTGAAGGAAATTCTGTTTATTTAAGTAAACAATAAGAATAAAAAAGTAAATGCTTCAAAAAATTTGTTTTGAAAGAGGATTAAAAAAGAAAATAATCGTGTTTTTCTAAACTAAAAGAGAAAGGACGATTCACTTTCAAAAGACTTGATTGAAAAATTTCAGTAGTTCTTAGAATTTTGTTTTAATGAAATAATGCGTCGGCGCGTTTTAAAATTGGCATTCATTCTCTTAGTCCATTATCGAATTATATTTAGTACACATAGAATACGTTATTTTGATTTTTTTTCTTTTCTAATTTGTTTGTTTGCTTGTTGATGACGATTTACTATAAATTTTACTTGCACCATTTATCAAAATACTTGTGTTGACATCAGGTACAAGGATTCAGTTGAAATTTGAACAATGAACAAATTGGACAGTGGTCAAAAATTCAATTGACTATAAATTCTTTTTGTATGTGTTGAATAATGCTAATTTAATAATTCAGTTATGTAATAATAATGATGTTTGATAATAATAGTGTATGTGATATCTGTAAAGCTCAAAAAACTGTCGAAACTTGAATTATCATTCGACACAATATTCCAATTAAATTTTAATATCTTAAGTTGGCCAGAAAAGTTCGAAAGACGATGATTTATATTTGATGATAACTTCTGTTTCCAATGGTCAGGAAACATTTGAAACTTGCCTTATTTTCAAGCACAGAAGAGCAGTAACGATATGAGTTCTTTAGCAAGTTGTTTATTGGTCATAATTGTGATTGATGATTATATGACATATCATCAATCAGTAATAATCAATCATGATGATATAGAAATAAATTATGGTTTTGTAATGATCTAAAAAAGTATTGAAGGCGTGACTTAATCCAGCTAAAAATATAAGTCTTTGGCTAAGCATGACATGCTCAATATTTTGATTTTCAATAGAACCCTTTTCCGGGAAAAATTCGACTATGCGTTTAGAAAAAAATACAAACTACTTTTTTTGAGTTTAAGTTTCTACTGAGCTCTGAGCTTTATATTTGAGGTCTCCAACTAGTCCTAAAGAGGTCATATTTTTTATTTGCTTTGAATTCAATTTGGTGATCAAAACAAAATAAATTCTGCTTTGCTCCATACAAATAATAACAATTAAAATTTATATCGTCTTTGAGAATGAAGCTACAGTTCAAGGTTGATTACTCTAGCAAGATAACAAATGGTCGAAAAAATTTTGATACATTTTACTAACCAAACATGGAAAGGATAATAAAAACGTATGGACAAAGATATATGAATAAAAAGTTTGAGAATATATAAATGAAAAGTCGCAAAAAATAATGAATGAGAATATATATATATATATATATATATATATATATATATATATATATATATATATATATATATATATATATATATATATATATATATATATATATATATATATATATATATATATATATATATATATATATATATATATATATATATAATTCGTAAACTAATTTTTAATTTATATTTACTCCTTACGTTTACGATTTATAAATGAGAAAACACTATCCATTAGTTTGGAAATCACACGTCTCTTTCTAAAGCAAAGTAATGTATATTACATATTTCAAATTCCTACATCGATTATTAGAAAAAAAAAGGTTCAAAATATTCTTTGAATAATACTGAAAATGCATTGATGTAAGTATCAATAAATTCTTTATACAAAAACTTCTGAAACTCAAAAATCAGATACGCAATTCATAACTAGACAAACGAATATTTAAAAAAAAAAAAAGAATAACAGAATATCTCCTTCTTTGGAACATTAACGGGACCGTTAACTGAAAGTAAATATATCTTGCGCTTGCATTTTCTGTCTTTCTCTACTGCATGTAATGAACAAGACAGCTACTTACTCTACATTGATTTCTCGTTAAGATGTTGCCGACTTAGAACAACTGGGACACTCAAGTACTCCATATCAGCGTCCTTTTTGAAGAAGAAAGAGGATAAGGCTTTGAATAGAGTTTGTATGAAAGATTTGAAACTCTTGTACCTTTGCTTTTAAATGCTATCTAAGCATAATTATGTGGATTTCCTTAGAGGCAGAAATAAGAATTGTTTGAGAAATGAATGGAGAAATAGGTGATATTAAAACAGAAAGACTTGCTTTGATTTGTATTTAACTATATATATATATATATATATATATATATATATATATATATATATATATATATATATATATATATATATATATATATATATATATATATATATATATATATATATATATATATATATATATATATATATATATATATATATATATATATATATATATATATATATATATATATATATATATATATATATATATATATATTGAGAAATAGAATATATATATATGAGCTTTGACAACTGTTTCATTTGGTGAGTTTCTTATTGTTATCAAAATGGTAAAAGCTTACCTATGGTTTCTTGCTGCTGAAAAAGAAAATGATTTATTTGAAAACTTTATTCCAAATACTAAGATATAGGACTATAAATTAAATTATTCAATTCTATTCACATTTTGATATCAGTTTCACACTCAGTTAATATTGTGATTCCATTCAATTTCATTAGCAACGAATTTCCAACTGAAACTTTTTAATGTCAATAAATTAAAAGTTTTCATTGTAACTGAAAATCACGCCATCTATCGGCAAGAGGCTTATAAACTAAATGTCCTCCTTGTCTGAGCTATGTTTAACTACCTGAAAGAGGACGATAACGTTCAGCTATGTCAGTTTGAATTGTCCTTTCACAGTCTCGATTTCAATGATCCTTACCACACCATCCCTGCTTGGAAATGTATTCTTAATTTGGCTTAGACTTTATTTCATAGGTTGAATATCTAGTATTTAGGGGAGTACTAGATGATCAATCTATGAAATATGGTACTTTTAAGAGATCGTTCATTTAAAAATCTAATTATGTTTAGTCCATTTCCCTTGCTGTTGCATATGGCTCTATCCACTTAGAATAAACTTGAATATGGAGCAACTGAATCAGGTGCAGTCTCCTTTTTGATGAAATTGATGCGATAAACACTTTTTTCGAAAAGAAGTTAAAGGAATGCCTACTAGGAACTGTCCTAAAGTTAATTGCTCTAAATCATGAGGGTCGGATGCCAAACATTTTATGCAAATGTCAATTCTGGGTGTACCGTTTCCCTTCAAACTTTGGCAGGGCTGAATTTTGGTAACAGTTTCCCAGGTTCAAAAATAGACAAATAAGTAATGAATTACATGAAACATTTAACAATTAAAATTAAATTTTATTTTAACTATAAATTTTCAACAAACACAACTTCAATCATTTACAGATGACTTCATGTGCACAAAAATTTCCAATTTATACACTTTTAAATTTCCAAATTGTTATACTCAAGATAAAACCTTTCGATGAAAAGCACTTTTAAATTTCGTATGCATAACATTCAATTAATTCACACTGAAAGAGATAATTACGAAATAAAAATACTAGCTCATTCTAAATCTACAAAAACATTTAAACTTTAGATCATTATATTCCTACAACCGATAATTATAATTAAATATCCAAGGCTCATCGTAAAATAGGTATCTTAACACCTGATAGAAATAATTTAAAATTCGGGATAAAATGCTCTTCTAAAAAATTACTAAAAAGGTAAGAAATTAGAGTTTATAAATACAAAAGGAACTTGCAGATCACCTTCTGGAACGCCCACCGGGTTTGCAGCTAGACTTGTGGACTAGGAGAACTTCGAGTTTCCGACCGCCATTCAATTCTTTAGGCCCTCCATTAGTAAGACAGAGTGCACCAGGGAAACATTCGATTTTCAGCCGAGGAACGCTCAATTCTTGCCAACCGTCTTGAACTTAGCGACATTCAGTCTATCACTTCCCGTCAACTATTCTGAGGCTTCAGATTAACTTTCTTCCTGACAACAGCTCATCCGATCAATGTTGCGTACAGAGCTGCATCCAGAGACTCTTTCCAAACATCAACCTTTTCGCCTAGATCAACTCACTCCGAGAATCCAGCTATATCGAAACTCATTCTCGATGATACCGGCTCAGAACACACTTCTAGCAGCCATGATAGATCCTGTCAGCGGTGATGTCTCAACCCAACATCCCATTGGGCATGATCCGCACTCCCGTCGTACTGATTTCTCCGCCACTCTTCACGCCTCTTACACTCTTTTCAGCAAGGCGAAATAATCCATACTGACCTGTTTACTCACTTAAAAGTCATCCCGCATTCAGTGGACGTCAGAACAAAAAAAAAAGACCCATAAGAAAAACCATTTACAAACCCACTAATCCGCTATAAAAGTGATAATACAATCCTCCTTAAATGTTAATACAATTAACTATCCACAATTTACCCCAAAAATCCCATTTTAGAAGGATAAATAAAATAATTTCATAAAATATCATCATTTTGATTGCATTTAAATTTTATCATAGTGGTGCCATCTATTGAAAAATAACCCTTCTTTAAAAAGTATTGATAAAAAAAACTCCAATAAATTCCTATTTATTACATGGGGGAAAATCATAATTTTAATTGATGAAATCTAAAAATGGTATTTTAGCCTTTCATTTGTTAATTTTTCTGTTCATATGGAAGCGGTTTACTGAAATTATATCATTTGCTTGCATTTGTAAAAGCCATTTGATATTTTAAGCTATTACAAATGTATAGAGCTTATACATATAAGCAGGCCAATGTTCAACTACTTACGCAATCAGTTCTAGACACTGTCTTCGTAATTTTGAACCATTTCAATGCGAACTAAATGATCAATACGATAATTTCAAACACTTTGGTAAAAAATCCACAGATGAACTTATTTTAACATTGCATGCCAATTCAAAATATCACGCCATTTTAAGAAAGTAATAGACTAAAGAGAACATGTTATAGAATATTTTTTACGAGTAACATTATATAAGAAATTAATTATTCAAATCATAAGTCCTTATTAAATACATTGCTTCCTCATTAAATATACAGGGTTATTCATAATTCCCTCCGGGGTTTCGAAGCGTTATAGTAAAAAAAAGAAGACGAATCTGAAAAAAAGAAACATATAAAATTATTCCGAAACTATTCAAGTTTTACCAAATTACATACATTACAGGTGTTCTATGTGTGAACCCTTGGTCACACGGCATACATCAATGCGATAGTTCAGTTCCTGCCCGGAGGGAATTATGAATAATCCTGTATAATACACATATGTGTCGACTTTTACATGGATTAAACATTCCAGCTTAATATACACATAAAGGTCCAGATAAATTATCAGGAAAAAATA
The DNA here is from genome assembly GCF_982258835.1 of Parasteatoda tepidariorum. Taxonomy (NCBI): domain Eukaryota; kingdom Metazoa; phylum Arthropoda; class Arachnida; order Araneae; family Theridiidae; genus Parasteatoda; species Parasteatoda tepidariorum. The sequence continues at coordinate 81,069,886 of NC_141762.1, forward strand.
TTTTTATAATAGTGTGACAAGGACGTATGCCATTTTTTAACTCTCTGGGTATGTTGCTCATGACCTAGATTATAACTAAAACAATAAAAAGCAAAATTTGGAGAAAAAATCATTGGTAAAATTTTTCCACGTTTTATTTATAAAATTTAATTACTTTTATGAAGATTAATTAGAATACTTAGTATGCATATTCAACATCACAACATCTTTGTGTCGGAAAAATTTAACTGGGACTGGATACAGCTTTCTCAAAGTCTATTGAATAGTACACATAACAACAATGAAGTAATTGTAATACAGTAATGTAAATAGAATAACGGTAATGGAAAAGTACACATTTATCAATTGCCTTACATTTCCTAAAGATCTTTCTGAAACTGCTTCTGAATTCCAAAACTTATTTAAGTGCAAGTTAGACGTTTATTTCTTATGCAGAATACTCGAGTTTTATAGACATATTACTCACTCTGGAAATATATTTGAAAATACATTCGTATTCAATATGTAAGTCAACCCTTTGCACTAAAGAGAAAACTTTAGAAACTTATTAAAACAAGATTAATTTGCTAAATAGATACCTACACTGTTAGAAATTTATCGAAAAAAAATGGTTAAATAAAGATTTTTTAAATTTTATTTTACCATATTCAAATAAAACTGTAAAATAACTATAAATAATATAGTAATCAGACTGTTAGTTATATGAAAAACTGTTTATTAACTGCTTTCACCTAATAGAGTTAACCAACCAGAATTCTATCGCATTAACTAAGCCCATCTAACGAAACCACTTAGTTCCTTGCAACTGAGAGGGTTAATCTGTATTTCCACCCTTCCCTTCAACACATAAAGAGTTTCCAAAATTTCTTCTTCCGGCGATTTCTTCTTGAACTTTCTATATTCAAATCTAGAATATTTTAAATTTGGAATGTTAAAGCTGTATATGACAAAATATCTATATAAAAAAAAAGTTTTGTCGCAATATTACCTACCATTTGTTTCAACAAAATCGTTAAAAAAATCTGAAAACACAGAAATATGTTGCAGGATGTATCAAGTACATAACTTAGATAATTAAGCTATGAAATATGCATGGTGAAATTTTTTTTGCCAAAAACAGTAAAAAAGAGTAATTTAAAACTAACGAAGTGCCTTTATCAGCTTTATTATTTTATTTGTTAGATTATTCAATGGTTTATTTTCACTGCATGAGGATGAAGGAATATGGATAGACAGAAATCTGGTTTAACCTTGCAAGCTTCTTTTTTCATTTTGACAAAAATATACATTAATATACAACAGATCTGTTGTAGTTCAGAGGACAGAGCATTGATCTTCCAATGAGGTGACCCGGCTTCAAATACCAGCGATGGCTCATCTATACAAATTCCGCACCCGACTCACATCGACCTCTAACGCAAAATATCCTAAGTGGTAGGCGGATCATGGGTTAGAGTCCTTTCCTGGTTTTCCTCTCCATATAATGCAAAAAGCTAGTTATTTCCATCAAAAAATCGACCTCGAAGACAACTTTATCCCGATCTAAGAGTCCCCTTGTTTTCTGGACGGGGTTAAAAATTACTGAGCTACGGAGTTGAACTCTGGTAGTCGTAAACTCAAAATTGGATCGGCTGTTCTACGACGATTATGAAATATAAAATAAAATTAATATACGACAGAAGCATGGTTTTATTATTTTTTGAAAACTATTTTTTTTCTCTTTATAATTTTTTCTTAAAATAATGATAAATATTTCGTTTCAAAACTTTAACAGACGATTTTAAGAAACAAATAAATGAATAATAAGTTGAGATATTCTTCTTATAAGAAAAATAATAATATAACTAAAATTGAAAACTCTTGATAATTAACACATAACCAATATTGCACCACACAATGTTTTTTAAAAGCTTAAAAATATCTCAGACTTATTACGAAAAATCTAATTACAGAATAACTTCTCAATTTATTAGGGTTTCATTTACATGCATACATAGCTAAGCACTAAACAATTTTAACTCTTACGCTCTTTTTCCGATATTTTTATATCCCACTGATTCATTTCAGAAATTTTAATCAATAATCCTTTATATAAAGTAGCGTGCTTAAGCGATTTTAATAAACCCTAAAATATAATTAAATCTAGTTCTAAATACACATTTTGCGATTCTTGGGTTTCAAAAATTAAAAGGAATAGCTTTATTTTTAGCCACGTATTTTCGCAATATTTTCTGCTTCTCTCAGTAAAGTGGGCTTAAGTAAATCCCGTGTTTGAAGCATTTACTTCAACTTAAAGAGTGATTAATGAAATACTCAGGTCCGTGCCCTCAAAAGCTTAATGAGTAGTTTGATGAAAGCAAAACTCATTAAGAAGTCTGTTTTAATTAAGACACAGTGCTACTTTAAGGGAAGCGAATCTTAGTGAACCATTTTAGCGAAAAACTTGTTCTTTTCTAATTAAGTTTCGAAAATTTTAGACGGAATTTAATCGGAAAACACTGGTATTATTTTGTCCACTTCTACCAAGTATTGTTGCTATTAATTAGATTTACTTAAAGAGCTGATAGCAATAACTTAAAAGAGATTTCTGTTTTATATCCAATTTACGCAATGCTCGTTTGCTTCCAGTAATGAAATTGGCGCAATAAAATTCCGTGAATATTAATTGGGATTATTTCGAAAGACTAAAAAGGAGATTTTCACCTTTTTGATAATGGCGTGAAATTAGAAATTACAGATCTTTTAATTATTCAGTTGTTGAAAAATTTGATGGGAAATTCAAAACGAAAAAGCTTGAATGTTTCTTATTGTTGGATTTCTTATTGTTAATTTACTTAAAATTCACAGGTAATTATCATGATTTAGCTAAACATATTATTTAAACTGGAGCTGGAATTTAATGAATACATTATTTCTCTGTCTGATTTTATTTTATATAATTGCATCTCAAGGTGTTGAAAAATTATTCATATCTTATAACTATCCTGTTTTTGCAAAGCAATTTTTTTTTCTCTTAGGAAATTATTGCATATTTTTATATTCCAATAAAACTGCATTGTGTAACAAATGGAACGATCTATTTTTAAATTTGCTTGTGATCTGAAAAATATAGCAAAAATATGCTGCTTAAAAAATTGTATTAAGTTTCCTAAAAATAATTATACAAAATTAACATTCCTAAATGAAAAATTTACCACACATTTTTCTGTTTTTTAGAGCAAAATAATTAATTAAAAATAACATCAAAATTAATATTAATTAAATAATTGTCAAAATTAATTAAATAATTGTTTCTTGCCACATCTTCACCATAGAAGTGAAATGTAATTTATCATTAATAAATCTAGAACATGTTAAAATTGTTTGCGTAGTTATCATAGTTTTTGGAATATAACCTACAGTAATGTTAGCAATTTTTTTTTCCGTATATGAAAAATTGTAATATCAGGCATAAAAAGCTGAAAACTTTTATCTTGCTGTATCGAAAATCAGAAACAAAACTAAGGATATGAATATTAAAAATATGTCATGTAAAATATGCTAATAAAAATAATTAATCGAGTGCAGAGCAATAGTTTCGTTTAAGCACAAAATTTACTAATATTTATTATTGAATAATATTTATTAATTAATTTATAATATTTATTAAATATTTATTAAAATATTTATTGAATTAGGTTGATATTGTATAAAGAAATTTTCTTAGCAGTAATTAGGTTTAATATGAGATGAGTGTAGGAACAAAAAGTTTTTATTTAACACGTTAATAGTAGCATGTGTAATTAAATGACTTTAGCAACGTTTTTCAATTATTAAAGAAATAACTGAAATAAACCTTTTGGTAAAGAGATCAACACACTAGCTGCTTTCCATCATTTCTATCAAACATATTTTCTTTAGGTACGCAGACTTTTTTTAAAAATTGCAAATACTAGGGCCTATTTGCGTATTTTTATTTTTAAATACAGCATATTTATTTTACAAAATGTATTCTTATCATAAATGGGCTTTTGAATTTTTCATGAATAAAGTTTGACGGATTAGTGTGATCCTTTTTTTGACACGTAAATAATATTTACTCATGAAAGAAATGCAAAAAAAATATATATTCTCGTTTGAAGTTAGAGCAAAGCTGAATTTTTTAATGCATTACTCTTTACGCGATTTTTTTAATAAACAATCTGCTTAATTTCTGTCATCAAGCTGTTAAGAGTTTTTAATGGTTGAAGCTCATTAAATCAAATGTAATCTGAAAGATGATTTTATAACCTACATTGAAAATACTCTTTTCAAATTTAAAATGTGAAATAAGTTCGTGTTGCAAAAAAAATGTGCATTTCATTGATTACGATTAGAAAAAAATCAAGTATTTAAACCGAAATATTTTTGCGAATTGTGGGAGTAATTACAACTCTATTCTAATGGCAGTCTTTAAGCTTAGTAAATAAATGAGTTACATTTCGGAGAATGAAGGAAAATTTCTTTTAAAAAGATTGGAACTAATAGTATCTACTAAAACACATTTGGAACATTCTTACGCTTTCAAAATTTATATAACTTTCCTTTTAAACGTATACATTACAGACATGTCCAAACCATAAGCTGAACTACATCCTTGAATGGAATAAATCGTATTCGGTATTATCGTAATTTTATGGTTCTGAATGACAATTTACTGTTTGAGCTATTCATATTGGATGATACGTATTTCCAAAGCAATAGAAACGTATCTCTATTGAAACGTATTACTGTTGAATCGATTGAACACAGATGGATAGCCAGTGGACTGGTACGTGAAGTGACATTAACTTAGAAATCTTCATCATAATTAATTTATTTACTGGCTACCAGAGGCATCAATTTAATAAAATATGTTATAAGCGCGTCTAAATAGTAATACAAAATACCTCTATAAACGTGTGAAAAAAATTATGTGATATATATACTTATATGACAGGGATGGCGAACCAGTGGCACGCGACACAATATTTTGGGCACTCAATCGATCACAATTGTTGTTACACTATGAATTGTTATTACACAAATGTTATTACGCTATGAAGCATATGTAACAATTAAATTAAAAATTCACAAAAAAAACAAACAAAATATTAAACAATTATTAATAAAAAAATTCAAAATTAATACTAAAAAACAGTTAATAACCGTAAAAAACAAGCTAACGATAAATAATTAACAAAAAAAAAATAAACAGTCCTGCTTAAACTAACATCTTAGAACCTAATATAAGTTATTGGTCATCTAATCTGCAACAACAGAAGTCACATTGATGTTACTTTAAGTTGAAATACTTGTATAACTGAGACATTGCAAAATGTACTTTTTTCAATCTAAATAAAGAGTTTTGAGTTGATAGTATTTAGTATTATAATTTTCCCAATAATCACGAAGTCAAAATTATTTGATGGCACGTCTATGACCTCATTAAGCAATTTTTTAGAGAAAATGGCACGCTGGTGTATAAAGGTTCGCCACCCCTGTTATATGATATATGCTTGTTTAAATTATTGCATATATGTGTTATATATGTTTGATAAAAATTAAGTGAGAATTTTTATGAAATAATAAAAATATGTCTGGAGCTGAACTCAACTTCAACTTACTATTTAATTTGATATGTATTATTAACCCTTGGCCTGCTTGAAACAGGCAGCAGCCAAATTTATGAATAATTTGTGAAAGACAAAATACCATTGAACTTACAAGAATAATTAAACTAACAGAAACATTGTGAAGTCAATAGCTTAACTTTCTCTTTTGAAGACAATATTAGTTATTATTATTCTTAATGAAAATCAATTAAAACATTATACTAAATATATAAACAGAAGTGGACTTAGCCCTCTATTTGTTGACCATGGAAAAATGGTTAAAAATTATTTAGTATTCTTATGTGATTTGCTTTGCTCACTACTTAGTTAGTCCAATTTGAAATGTATCCTAGTATTTAGATGCATTAATAATTGCAAAAACAAGAGAAAACTGAAATAGTTGATAGATGAATTCATGATATTTAATATTAAGTTAAGCAATTGAAAAGTGTGATCACTATATACTTATTTACCCTCTTTTCAAACGTTTTCACTTAAATAACTTTTGCTGTGAATTATAGTAGCGTAATTATTAATTACCAGTTAAATGCCTGTTTTTCAAGCTGGGCAAAAATTAGATAATCACATTATCGGTATTTATGAATGCAACTAAATCATGCCCAGCGTGGTCCACTGGAGGTAAACTATTGGATAGAATCTTGCTTTTTCCATGCTAAATACTAAACTTACGCCAGTTGTAACTGTAAATTGACTGCTGACGGTATCAACATGATATATTTTAAGATGAATGGAGGATAGAATCTTGCTATTTCCATACTGTTACTAAACCTCCACCAGTTGTAACTATAAATTGATTGTTGACATCAACAGGACATAATTTACAATTGAAATTAGTTTTTGTGATTAAGGATTATTTTTTTAATTTAATAAAATAAGAATGCTTTGTTAGAAGCTGTTCCCAGTAAAAGAAGCACTTGCCAACTTTTGTACTTAAACTTTTTAAAGAAAAGTGTTCTTACTTGTTTCTTCAGAATGCAATGCCAAGTCTGTTTTCCTAATCTCAAATGTTTATCTAATGTTTTAAATTAATTAATGTTTTAAATTGCTTAATTTCTTAAAAATTAGATAGAAACTTTTTTATATAATGCAAATATGTGATAAAAGTACTTTGTTGATTTATTGATTACACAATTTAAATGCATCATAGAGAAACAGAATTAATTCTCACTTATTTTATTACTACAGCTATTAGTATCATTTTATTCATTAGCGTATAGTTTGCTTAGAATATGTTTCTGGTATTCCTAATACGATTACATCACAAACTTATAATTTCGATTTTCAGACTATTACTTATATTTCAATTTATCAGTCACAATTAAATCAGAGATTCTGGTTTAACTTGATTCGTTGTACCTTATGAGAAAATACAAAAGATTTTTGTCCTTTAATAAAATGATTTTTTAATAACATACAAATAATGTACTTCTTATCTACATAAAATATGTCACTAATATTCCAAATTCATCACAAACCTATCATCTTGATTTTCAGTCTCTTATCATTTATCAGTCTACCATTAAGACACAGTTGCCGATAGAAATTATAAGATAGAACTTGATTCGTTGTACCACATCTGAAGATATAAAATATTTCTGTCCAATAAAATATTTTCTTTTTTAAAAATATAAACATAAACTATTTTTACGCTAGCTTTATGTCAATTGTTTTGGGAATAAGAAAGTGTTATCATGAATATAATCTAAATGTAAACTTAAAAATGCGTTATAACTAAATAATGGAATGAAATGACATTAATATAAAACTCATATTTATTACTGCTTCTATTAAACTTTGAATTAATTGCGGCAGAGATTAAATTTACGAGAAATAAATTAAAACTATGATTCTCAATTATAAATATGATTGTTTCGAATATAAGAGTTCATATTTAGTTTACTGTTTATGTAACACAACTATTAAAATCACTAATTATTCATAATTACAAATGGGAGTGAAATCTGAAACCTCCTAATACAGAAGTCATTTAAACAGCAGGTGAAGAGAACTGCTATCAGTAATAACGTGGAAATTAGGAATCACACGATTAGTTAAAATAAACGACATTTACCATAATTTCGGAATACAAATGGCTTTCATAATTACCCATAGGGTAATACGTAGTAGGTGAAGGGCAAAGCCTCAAAACCTCATTAGGAGTGAGTAATAGGGTCATGTGGGTCGGTGCTAATTATTAGATCGATGACTATAAGTAGTAAATTAGTCCTACTTCAGTAATTAGTAATTAAAGGAAAAATTTCAAGTTGGCTATGTTCATTTGATATTTGTTTAAATCAGAGTAGATTTGAATGAAGTATTTCGTGTGCTTTGAATCAAACTAACAAAATTTAAAAATTTAAAAATCGCGTCGCAAATTTCAAATTTGAGAATTTTGTTTTCAATTAAACATTTTGAATAAAGTTTTATTTAAAATTGTGTTGATTTTGTGCACTGCAAAAAATTACTGTAAAAAGTACAAGTGCCCAGGGTGCCAGTACTTTTTACCTTAAAATCTATTTTTATCGGAGCTTACGGAACGAGGAATCTGATATACCATAATTGTTAGAGAGTTTGTCTTCTAATGGGTGAAACCGGGATCGAGTCCTAGCGATAAGTCACAAATTTCAAATTTGAGAATTTTGTTTTCAATTAAACATTTTAAATAAAGTTTTATTTAAAATTTTGTTGATTTTGTGCACTGCAAAAAATTACTGTAAAAAGTACAAGTGCCCAGGTTGCCAGTACTTTTTATCGTAAAATCTATTTTTATCGGAGCTTACGGAACGAGGAATCTGATATACCATAATTGTTAGAGAGTTTGTCTTCTAATGGGTAAAACCGGGATCGAGTCCTAGCAACAAGTCACAAATTTCAAATTTGAGAATTTTGTTTTCAATTAAACATTTTAAATAAAGTTTTATTTAAAATTTTGTTGATTTTGTGCACTGCAAAAAATTACTGTAAAAAGCACAAGTGCCCAAGTTGCCAGTACTTTTTACCGTAAAATCTATTTTTATCGGAGCTTACGGAACGAGGAATCTGATATACCATAATTGTTAGAGCGTTTGTCTTCTAATGGGTAAAACCGGGATCGAGTCCTAGCGACGGCTGGTCGATACAAATTCCATATCCAGGTAGCACCGACCACAAGGCTGACGTAAAATACCCCCAATGGTAGATCATGGGTTAGAATCCAATTGCCATCAGGCTAACCGGGGGATGTTTTCATGGTTTTCCTCTCCATGCAACGAAAATGGGGATTAGTTTCATCAAATAAGCCCTCCGCGAAGGCCAATTTCTCCCAATACTTGATCCAGGAGTTCCCTTGTCTTCCGGATTTGGTTCAAAATTGCAAGGCTATGGAGTTGAACATTAGTAGTCGTAAACCGAAAACATTGGGTCGGCTGTTCAACGACGGTTATAAAATAAAATTTATTTACAATAGAATAAATCCTGAATTCTGCAGTCCTATCAGATACATTCAGTTCTGAGATCGGAACCATGTCAAAGGCCTGGTAATTGAAGGCTTTTCGTAATATGCACCAAATATTGTGTATTAAATAGTATAAATTGTACATTATTAACTATGCAAGAGAAAAAAAAATTCAAAAAATTTGTAAACTTAAAAAAACCGCTCGCTTTCTTGAGAATAATATTTTTCGTTGAATCATGTATTGACGGAATTGCGTTAAATATGTTTAAACTAAAACTTTATGAACTTTAAAATTTATTTAAATTAACTTCTATATGCAATGAAATCAGTCTTATTCTAGAAATAACACCCTCCTTCTGAATTGGTAACTAATCATTCAATTCTAAAATTTTCATATATTAGCTTCTTAATTTGGTAAATTTTCCGTTGATATAGTAATGGTTTACCGGAAATTCTGGTTTTCAAAATTATGTTTTTTATTACCACGCATTTAGAAAAAAATAAAATAACTGATAAATAAATTTTTCCAGAAAAATGGTTTTTATGCCATACTCTAAGATAATAGAATATCTAATATTATCTCATTTACCAAATTTTATCCCTTATTATAAAACCATATTTTATTATTAATTTTACCAAAATCATTAACTAAGCACATTGTTAAAAACTAGAGAGTATTTTGGTATTACCATAGGACCTGAAACACGATTTATTTTACCATATCCTGGTAGTTTTGACCATACTTTTTTTTCGCTGTGTATAAAATATTTGTTGTAAATTTTTTCTTACGGCATTCCTATTCCGTGTACCATTTAACAAGTTAATTAAATTTCGTAAGGATAGTCTCAATTTTTAAATCCTCACAAAATAAATGTCTTTTAAAAATAGACAATAACAACTATGATTCAAATAATTCAAAAAATCAAAAATCACAAAATTTAAAAAAAAAAGATCTCAAATGTCCATAGACCAATATCTCAAATTCGTTTTATGGGCGGATTTCAGATGTATAGAAACCAGTAATGCTTCAAAGCACTGGATTGCCACATATACACTTACAGCAGTTCTTGTGACTAAAACCGCATTTTAGGAAAATAAAATATAAAATTCCACCATTTATTTCCAACATTTCTTAGAAATAGGTCGTCCAAGATAGGATGCAAAGGCCAAAAGCTTCTGACAGGTTCTTATCCATAGAACGTCATTTTTCATTTTGACTACAAATGACTTCGAATAAATATCGTTCTTTTCTGTTGCTGGTCGTACAGTATAGAACATAAAAGAATAAAAAAAAATGCCCAATCGTTGACTGAACAAAATTTTCTACAGTAATGCGTTTGTCTTAGCTTTAAGATAAATGTATTGAACAACAACTCATGCATATGTTTTTCATAATTTCGTTCCTGTTACATAAATGTTTTATCTATATGTTTCGGTTGACTAAATCAAGTTTATCTTCCAATTTATTTCAAACAAATGAGTTATAACGGTAAAAGTATAAAAAAATGATCTAAAATTTAATATCAAAATAGTTTGAGATTTTACAGTATTTGACGTAGCTTATGCCTTTGACGCAAAAAAGGACAATTGTGTCTATTTTACATATTTTTTACTGACTCTCTAATTACAAGCAAAAATAGATGTTGATGTTTCTTAATAATAAAAAAATAGTTTGTTAATTACTAAAAAATTTCGTTACATTATAAGAATTACATTTGTACTTAAATATAAAGTCTGAAGAAATTAATTTAATTCTTTTTCATTCATATTCAAAAATTCATCCATAATTGATTTTGTAAATTAACGAAATATTAATGAAAAATAGATGTTTCTCTTAAATCTGAATAATTTCAAATAAGTAGAAATTATAAGAAGTGAGTTATGTTTGGAAGATTTTACCTTTAACACAGAAATATAATATTTACACTATAAACACATTAAATAAACTAAATATAATATTTTTCACTTTTTATTTTTTTATTTTTCTTGAGAAAGTGTTACGTTTTAGCGAAGGCAATTGGCGTGTATGGTGGTTAGAGAGCTGAACTAAAGTCAGGAAGGTTCGGAGTTTGAATTCAAAACATCGCCATGGATGTTCTTTCTTTCTCTTCTCTGACTGTTGGAATAAAGTTGGTCCACCTAATAAAGTGTCCCTGAAAGAGTGGTCAAAAACTGTTACCCGAATGACAAAAGTAAATATCCGGGTGGACATATTAAAAAAATTTTAATGATCGGTCAAAATAATAGTCTTAGTGGAAATATCCTTTCTTCTCATATAATATAGGTCTTAATTTAATTTTTTAAACATCCTCTTAAAAGTATAATAAATTTAACTAATAATAAATCATATTTTTTTAGGAACTAAAATCGAGATAAATTTAATTGTTAAGATTATCACTTTTATCCACGTAATAAAATATATATATATATTTTTTTTTAATGGCGGGCACTTGGAACTATTGTCCATTGGCCACAAAAAGTGCCAGAACTGTTAACTCTCTTTTCGTGACCCAGTGGTCACCTGTGGCGAAGCCACGGTGGTGGAACAGCGTCGATCACGTCGCACTATCACAATCCGTTTATAGGGCAGGTCACACAAAGGAGAGAGGACATAGAACACAGATAGAGAGAAAGAAACATCCATGCCTTGCCCGGGATTCGAACCCAGAACCTTTCTGATCAAGGACAGTTCCCTGCCCCCTACACAGGCCGGTTGGCAGTAATAAAAATATTGTATATTAATATATATATATTTAATTATTGTATATAATTATTGTACATTATTTTAATATTGTATAATATTGTATATCAAAAGTATCATAAATTTGACTAAAAACAAGTCATATTTTTTAAGAATTAAAAGTGAGCTAATTTCAATTGCTAAGATTATCTCTTCTATTGATGTAATAGAAATATTGGTCTAAATTCTAAGCATGTTCTTTTTCCAAAGAAATCCTTTAAAGAAACTGTAAAAAAAGAAAAAAAAAGAAATGCGGTCGCTTTTGATTAGTGCGTTTTTCTTTAACAAGGGGGGTTTCCATCTCCCCAATAGGATTTAATGAGGTGAGAGGATTGAGGAATGACTTTGTCACGGTTGATCCCCCAGAGGCACTTGCATCATTAGTAGAACCTGTCAAGAGCTTGCTTACAGTCGCTATTTTTCTGTTACCCCTTTGTTAGCAGCGGATTTATTTCCTAGTTGATGTTCTCGATACTCATCTACCAACAACTTTAAAAAAAATTTATATAAGACTTTTCTGATTAAAAACAAAAACGTTTTTCTTGAAGAAAGTGTAAGAAATTTGGCAATTGGATGAAGAGACGTGGTATTAAATTGTCTGTAATTGAATGTTAATGAAATAAATAGGGTTAATGCTGCTAAAGAATTGTTAAGTCTTTCGAGACTTTGTAATGAACTTTCATTTAATTAAGAGAGACATTTTTATAACCATAAAAAAACTAAATTTTAATTAGTTTCGTTTTTTTCGGAGAAATAATAATTTGCTATTATGTAACAATGCTAATGATTTAATTAATATCAGAATGATTTATTAATTTTTTTTAAATCCCGCATAATACGTTACCGACCCATTGGGAGTTTAATAAATATTGGACAGTTAAAATAAATTTTAATTCCAGAACAAATGTTTAAGAATTATTTCAAAAATCTTCTGGCCTAAAACAATTTCAAATGAAGATGTACTAACGAAGCCAAAATTGGAATCCATTATTGAGAAAATGTCTAAGAGAAGATGGTGATGGTCTGGACTTTCTTTTATCTTAAAACGGAATAGCCCTAATAATACCGCACTTACTAAGACACCCAATGGAAAACGTAAACAAAGAGGCCGATATTAACTTGACAAAGATACATGTACCAAGATCAAAACTAAATGAATGGGAGGAAGCAAGAGGACTGGTTCAGGGCAGGGGTGCCAAGAAAAAAGAAACTTGAGGCCTAGTGCCAGCTGGCTCGAAGTAAATAGGTAGGTAAGTAAAATATTTTTTTTAATTTTCAAGTTTCGTGATTTTTAAAGTTTAAAATTTGTAACTTTAATGTTTAATACATTGGTTTAAAAATATCAATGAACTGAATTAGCTTTTTAATAGATATTTTATGCAAGTAAACTAGTTTTTCAGGAGAGGAGTGTGATAACTTGGGGAAACAAGCTTTAAAGCATTTTTTAAAAATTTGTTTTGTCATTTGCATAATAAAAATGAGCAACTATCTGCTGCTTAAAAGCACACTATTTAGGAACAATTAAATTAAAAAAAAATGTATTCTATTACGAAAATTTGGTTTTGGAAGTCCGGCTTAAATCTCGAGAACGTTTTTACTATTAGGTTGGTTAAAATATAACTTTGCGATATCTAAAATTAGGAGAGAAAAAACACTAGCTGTAAACGTAAAGGTTCATGCAATTTGCATGAATATATAAAAATACATAATTAAAAAGTCTAAGATTTGACTTCTTTTCATCATCTGGAAAAAAAACGATTAAAATAAAAAAATAAGGCAGTAAAATTATCAGTGAAATGCAAAATAAAAATATTTTAGTTTTCTGAAACAAGTAACGAAACGTCCTTATTTTAACTTTTAAGAAACAAATTTTTTTTTTCAAAAAAAGGTCACTATTTTTTTTTCGTCAAAAAGACTCTAATGAGACTTTCATTAATATGTTTAATGTAAAGAAATATACAATTTTCTGGAGAAGATGTATACTTATAAAAAAGAAATTCGATCCAATGCTGTGTTTGAAGGGAATAAAATAAAAAGAAATGATTGCGATGAGATTAACGATTTTTATTATTATTATTAAAAAAAAGAAACAAGCGTTCTCAGGATTTTAAAAGAGTTTTTAAAAATATTTTATTGTTTTTTTTAAATCTCAAACAGAATTAAATACTTTTATAAAATCAATATTGCAAAACAAATACTGGTGTATGTTTCTTCAAGGTAAAGAATATTTTTTAAGACGCATAGTAAATTTTATAAGAAATTAAAACGTTCATTATTTTTAACCTTTACTTTTATCAAAACTTATTTCAATTTCATCGTATTTAAGAAGTTAGTTATTTTTAATAACTTTTCATTGTAAAATTAAACACTGTAATGGAATTTTTTATTTTCGATATAAATTATTTTGTGAGATGTTTAAATTAATTGCAGGTAATTTTATGAAAAATCATGAAATTTTTATGAATTTATGGAAAAAAAACGAGTTGTTTAAGTTTTTTTTTTTTCTGAATTCAAATTCTTTAGTTTATTGATTAGGAAAAAGTAAACTGAAAAAAATGATAACGATATTCCAAATAAATTATAACCTGTCAGACAAAGATTATTGAGTTTCTGGTGAAGTTAGTGCCACATATTAATGAATATTATTTTAATGATGTTTCTTTGAAGTAGAATAAATTTAAGTATTACACTGCGCCATAGAACTCAGCAAAAATAATAAACACAAAGCTGGCTGAAACACTCGTAAAAAAACTATTTTTGACAGCTCAAAACAATAGTTTTGTCAAATTTCTAGTTACTTTCAGGAAAACGTTAATACCCATTTTCTTTCTAAGTCTATTGATCTTTTTTAGATGAAACATAAATAATTTTTTTCATTGATCTTGTTATTATTATTTGAAACACTTTTTGCTTCAAATTTCATTACAGATGAAAATAAGAATTTGTTTTGACACACAAAGAAAGATTTTCGATATAAATATTCAAAAACAAAATATTACTCACAATATAGCGTATTTTGTAAAGATCGCCTTCATATGTACATTTTGAATTCTTATCAAAATTGAAAACAAGAAATATGCACATTGAGTATAAAAAATTAATGTTTCAAGGAATTAAAATAGAAATGTCAAATTACGAAAAAATCACAGTATACGAATGCGAGTGAAACAGTGGTAGAAAACAATTACATTTAGACGTGTTGCAATTGCCTAAAAGAGCCATTAGGCAAAATATATCGATAACGTACTTTTCCCTAACTTAAACATTTATATATGACCCCCAATCTATATACCTTTTCGTTTTCATTTCTGATAAAGATTTAAAAAAAAATTAAAAAGTAAATAAAAAAATAAACATGAAAAAGATATTAAAGGCAGTCTTAATGGAATATTCTGCATTTGTGTTTGAAAAGTTCTCACGCTGATAGATTAATTCATGTTAAGATAATAAATTTTGCGCTGAATAATAAAAAAATATTATCAAATGACTCGGGAACCATTTTGAATTTGCAATTACATTGATATTTTTGTGCTTTGAACTGTTTACTGGGATTGATATGGTGTTAAACTGTGTACGCGTTATCTGCAATTTATAACATTACTTTAGTTGCTTTCTTTCCTCAAATTTTTAGTCCAGTCCTCTCCGTTTTATGTTTCAATTTTTTTGGAATTTTCTTCTGATTTGGTGTCCTTGCTAATTTTGCTGCACATTCCGTAGTTAAATTTAAATTCTTTGAATGGTATTTGTTCCCTTCCTAGATTTTCAACAGCATTTTACAATTTAACTAAATTTACAAAAAATTTACTCCTTTAACGCATATTATTTTTATAATACTTAAAGTATAATTACTTTCACGCGAGTGTTTGTTAGAATTCCAATTCAGCAAATGAACTTTTTAAAGGAAATAATTCTAAAATACAGAGATACGCTTTATTTTGAATTTATGATTTAACAAAAAATATTCTAATTTTTAAATTAAATCTTACTTTTCCGAAGCACATATTAAAGTTTTTGATCAAGGAAAGGAAGAGTATTAAATTAAAGCGAAGTTTTAAAGCCAGTCTTTTTGTCTGTGCTTGAAGTTCTAAATAACTCTTGTTGACGTTTTCAAAGCGAACTTTTGATAACTTTTTAACTTAATAATTGCTTTAAGATACACAAAATATATTTGATCATTCACTTTATTTCTGAAAAACTATTGGTAAATTAAAATTTAGTTTGATTGGTGAATAACATTTTAAGCACAATTCTTGTGAGAATCTAAGTATATTAGAAAGAAGAAAACAAATTTATATAGTGAAGACAAATGCTCTTTCTGGATAAGATATTTAAATATCTAGAAAAGTTTATTTGGATCAAAGAATGCTCTACGCCGAATCATAAGCTTCAAAAAATATTAATATTTCGCTTTTTAAGCTTATGTTGCAAGATAGTGTTTTCAAAATATTTTGTCTAAAATATAATGCGACTTATCATCATGATTAATGTAAACAATTGTAACTTAAAATAATACTGAAATGTTGTTTTATCACCTTAATACAAGATAGACTTATTCAGAAGATTAGAAAATATTTATTCACCAAAGCTGTTCTATTTTTCATCCAGACTGTTGCCATCCAGCATACAAGAAATAATTTATAACCATCTTGCTTAATCGATTCATTATCGATTTAGAATAATACTACAGAGTATCCCCCCAGTGACAGAGAATTTTACTCTGAAACGACATAATATTTCACATAAAATTTTGAATATTACACTATTTACATCATTGATAAATAATATTTTATACTTAAAAACCTTGCTTAGTTAATAATGTTAATAACAAACATAAGTTGCCAATTTTGCTGGAAAGTGCACATGTCTTCCAGACCTAGTCACAATTTTGTCGGGTTCTTTGGGAGAATCATTCTTTTCTGTACGTAAGGATTTGGAATTTCCAGGTTTTACAACCCGTAAGTTTGATTCAACCTTCTCTGTAGTAGGAATCAAATATGCTGGCTTTACACGGTCTATGGACACAGTAGATTGTCTACCATTTAGTTGAATTGTAAGGTTTTTAGCTAACCGTTTCAAAACCTTATGTGGACCTGTATAGGGTTGACATAAAGAAGGTTTTACACAATTCACTCTTAAAAACACGTGAGAACAAGTGCTTAGTGAGGGATTAAGGTAAAATGTAGTTCGACCATGCGCAGATGTTGCAATTGGATTCATTTCACGCATGGTGTTTCTAACACGATTAGCAAAAATGTCATCACATGGTGGAATGATAGATTTTTCTAGCATGTCGCTTGGAAGTTGAAGGGTTGTTTTGTACTGCACTTACCTCAGACATGATGAAAGAAGTCTGAATGGCGTCACAAGATTTTTTTTCAAACTGAAATTAGAGTTAAACTAAACAAAATTCTTGATGGATATAATTAATATCAATTCAAATCGTCCGCATAGTCACCATTGAAGCGTTGTTTTATCTCCTTAATACAAGATAGACTTATTCAGAAGGTAAGCAAATATTTGTTCACCATAGCTGTTCTATTTTTCCTCCAGACTGTTGCCATCCAACATACAAGAAATAATTTATAGCCATCTTGCTTAATCGATTCATTATCGATTAAGAATAATACTACAATACATTCACCAATTACTATTTACTGATTAACTTAAATTATTGTTGTAATGAAATATTTAGAACTGAAAAAACTATTTATTACTTAATTTAAACATGCCGCAAAGCTTAATTCAAACGTACAGAAAAATACGGTTGAAAAATAAAAAGCAAAATGGATGTCTTAGACAGTGGAGATAAATTTATTTTAGTTCACAAAATATCTGCAAAGTAAAATACTGGTTCAACATAAGCTAAATAACAGTAAAAACTTTCTTTGACAGATATTCCAGCTATAAAAGGCTCATTATCATATTGTTACTCTCGCTGAATTGCTCCACGAGTTCAGGCTCTCAGTAATTAACTATGTTAACAAAATCATAGAATCGTTTAATAGAATTCATTACCGAATAAATATTATCACTATCTAAATAATTTTCCCTTTTATATGTATGCCTATATTTATAAATAAGCTTCAGAACTTTGGGGGATTCGAAGAAACTGAGCATTTTAGAACAGGAATTGTTTTGTTTACATCCTGAATATTCCCGAGCAGAAAAATAATTCAAAGGAGAAGATCGGTCTATTGCTCCTTGAGAAAAACCAGTTATAACTCACCTTAAATTTCAAAAGGCTAATTTGTCGCTGTCTATCGCTCTCTTTTCTACGTGATTCTATATTTACAGATGAAATTTAAAAAAGTTTTGGAGTTAGAAATTAGTGACACAGTTTAGATCAAAAGTTTGTTTGTTTACCTTCAGAATATTCTGGAACGGTATGCCCTGGTTTTTGAAAGGCAATCCAAATTTGAAGTTCAGAAGATAGCTCGCAGAAACGGACCAGTTTTTGCCAATTCAAATCAAAATTTACAATGAAGTTGGTGAGGGAAACAAAAGCTAAAAGTACAGACATATCAAAGTTAAATTCCGAACTATATCACTGAATGCAAATGGTGCAAATAATAAAATATTATTTGCACCATTTTATTGGACGATCATAATCCCATCACAAAAGAAACAACATCCCATCACAAAAGAAACAAAAGAAACAAACAAAACTCGTAAAATATCTTGGTTGCAACCTGCAACTGATTGGATATGGTGATGAGTTGCTATAATTCCATCCCAATATGGATTGCCATAATCCCATTCCAGAATGGATTGTCATTTTGCCATTGATATTGGCAGTTCTGGATTGTCACAATCCATCCCAATAGAAATGCATTCTCAGTAGTTGCTATTTGTAACAGATTGGAAATGGCGATGGAGAACTAGTGGACAGGATAGGCGTATGTATAAAAAATATAATAAATGAAGTTAGAGAGAAACGTGTTCTGAACAACACACTCAGTTGAAATAATTAATTGAAGCATTTATTTTTTCACTTCACAATCAGGAAAATTAACAATAATTACTTCTTTATCACAAAAAGCTAGTTGAGCGAATAAAACCATAAACTATTTAAAACACAAGACATTTCAGAAAACTCATTGACTTAGAAACAAACTTTGAACATTATAAACTTCTCCCGGAAGTTTTTAATATTTTAAAATTCATGCATTTCCTGGCATATTTGAAATACGCGACAGATTGATAAATAAACTTACGATTCTCGAATGAAATAAAATAAGAATAAATTCAAGCTTTCGATACATATATATATTTATATCGAAGATTCATTTCCTTTTTTTACGGAATACTTTTGCTTTCCGTTTCATCTTAAATAATTCAGAATGAAACTTCCCAGAGGAAATAAATGAAAGAATACGTAACATCTTCACACTACTGATCCTCCCTTCTTTGTTTTCATCTCAACTTATGTATATTTTATTCAAAACTCGATACGAAATATTTGAATGTGTCTGTTTTTAAGATTGAGAGAAAAAGAAATATTTTAATACTACTATTCACAAGTTCCCTCACTTATAAGAAACTCTAGAACTTCTTTATATTTGTTTTTAGTTTCTCGCCAAATTTTATATTGCACTAGTTTTATGAATCTCGTAAAATATCTTGAGCAGATTCTTTTATCTGGAAAATTAAAATTATTTTTTTGCTTGAAAGTTATTTAGAAGGCTTGTTATTATTTTCATATCTCCTTTATGCCGTAACAAATAAGTGTTTTCACTCAAATTTCGCTTTCAAGACGATTTGTATATCAATAAAATTTTAAATATATATTTCCTGAATGCTATTATTTATGGTTTATTGTTTTATGTTACTTAGAAGAAAATTTAGGAAAGGATTGTTCAATAAATATAGGAAAAAAAGATAAGGTCTGTAATTTTTTTTCCTATTCTACAAAATGAAAACAAAACGAATTTGTAAGTGCATGATTTAATAACTTAATGAAAGTTTTTCACGCGAATGGAGATACTAATGCTCTTTGTAGATTTGTATTGGTATGAACTGAGAATTACGCTATAATCTTAACCAGGGGTCATCAAATGGTGGTCGGCGGGCCACTAAGAAATTGCGAAAGAAACGTTTACACCGGCAAAACAGTTGTTAACAGTTAATTATTTTCAATAACTGGTGTTGAACAGTCGCTCCAATTGTGATTTTACATTTATCATTGTGTAATTCCGTAGCCTAGTAATTTTGTACCCATACCAGAAAACAATGGAACTCCTCTGGATCAAGCATTCGGACAAACTGGCCTTTGTGTAGGACTTTTTGAGGGAATTAACCTGAATTCACGTTAAATGGACAAGAAGAGTCACGAAAATGCCACTGGTTAGTCCAACGGCAAGGAGTTTCTGGCTCATAATACGCCAATCTGTGAAGATACTTTACGACAGCACTTTCCAATGACACCCCATATATGTATCCAATGACACCCCATACCATTACTCCAGGTGATGGACCAGTATGACGATGTCTCCATGATGTCGCAAAACATGGATGCAGCCATCATGATGCTGTATACAGAATCTGGATTAGTCTGAAAAGACTTCGTCATGCCATTCCTGCGTCCAGGTTCATTGCTGATCACACCATTGGAGGCTCTCCTGCCTGTGATGCAGCGTCAAGAGTAGCCGAAACCATGGTAGCTGAGCTGACAGTCCATGTTGCTGCAAACGTCGTCGAACTGTTCGTGCATGCACTTGTCGTCATGCAAATGATCCCATTTGTTGACTCAAGATTCGTGACGCAGCTGTACTAGGCCATGAGGATAACATGTCTGTCTTCTCAGCTGTTAGTGATGGGGGCTCGCTGGGATCCTGCACGACTATCCATATGACAGCCATGAACCCATCGATTCCATATTTTGCTAACGGTCATGGGATCTCGACCTACTCGAGTAGCAATACATCGGTATGATAAACCGCAATCCCGGTAGGCCTCAATTCGACCTCGATAAAACTTAGACACGTGCTGGTGGGCATTTTTCTTTCTTACATGAGGCAACATAAAAACTTTTTTACCTAAGAACAAAGCTCCAATTCAATTTCTGTATGAGAATCTTACTGTCAATTTTTTTCTTTTATACATATTGTAGCTGTCTCTACCGCCTCCTGCTTTGCATGAATTCGCTGAATAGCTAATCATTGCATCCGTCCTGCAAGTCTGTCGCCTTTCTGGTATATCTATCTATATATATATATATATATATATATATATATATATATATATATATATATATATATATATATATATATATATATATATATATATATATATATATATATATATATATATATATATATATATATATATATATATATATATATATATATATATATATATATATTATATTGAAATGTTTATACCAATAGTCAGATTTAACAATTGAACATTGCATTCTATATAACATTAAGTTTTAAAAAATTATAATAATAATAAATAATACAGTAATAGGAAAATTATGCAATAAATTGATGTCTTTGTACGCTATGTATATTGATCTCTTCTATTGATCTCTTAATATTATTTCATCTAATACGCGAAGACAGTTCAACTAATTCAACTAATTTTCAACGAAAGTTCAACTAATTCTTCTAATTTTGGAAGATTGTTTCAAAATTTTGGAATTTTCTTAGTAGAAATTTTAAACAGTTACATATTCTTTATTTGTTTTTCAGATAAAATTTTTTTTAGTTCATATATTTTAGTAATTTATTTTGCTAAAAGAAGAACGTTTAAAATATATAATTAACGAAATGTTAAAAATTATTTTTCTCGTACAGCTTGGATAAATTTTTTTAACATCAAACATATACCGTTTTAATTTTGCTAAACTCTTTTACTCTTCTTTTAAACCATTTTTTGAGTCATAGTAAAATTTATTAAAAATTTATATACTGTTCATTTATTTTATATTCTAAGTTAAATGTGTTCTAAATTAAATTTGTTATTTTCTAAATTTACATTTGTTTGCTTTACATTTGCTATTTTTTGTTCATTTAAAGTAAAATTTGTTATTTTTTTAAACAACTTAAGCCCCAAAAGCTTTTTGCTACTATAAAAAGTTTTGATTCGATTTTTATTTTAATACAAAGTGCATGTGCATGATATAAATCAAATTCGTTATAAGCTTATTCTTTATTATGAAGTATTTAAAATTTACTTTAAATATTTGTTCAATATCATTATACTTATTTTAATCACACAATGCCCATAGTTTGCTTTAAATGAGTTCAATGTAAAAGTTTCTACTTAATCCCCTGAAATTAATGAACAAAGTTTTTCTACATTTTATATAGTTTCTTTACTACATAAGAATGAGTTTATTTATGTTTGTTATTAATATTGAA
Source organism: Parasteatoda tepidariorum (assembly GCF_982258835.1). NCBI lineage: Eukaryota > Metazoa > Arthropoda > Arachnida > Araneae > Theridiidae > Parasteatoda > Parasteatoda tepidariorum. The sequence continues at coordinate 81,092,056 of NC_141762.1, forward strand.
ATAAAAATGTGAAAAATTTTTGTGAAATTAATTTGCCAACCTCTTAAAAAGTTAAACGTTTTTTTTTTTTATAGTTTAACTATAGACTAATATATATCAACTCCTATTCACAATTTAATTCATATGTATTTATTTTTATGTAATAAAACACAATATTAAAATGAAATGAAAATAAAACACATTAATGGAATGTTATAAATATATATATTTATGCAATAGAACATATTAATTGAAAAAAAATGAAAAAATTACATAAAATAACTTTTTATTTAATGATAGAATTTCCGGTCTAACTATCAGTCATTAAATCGAATCTAACGATCAATCGCATCATCAAGATTTCTCAGATAATGTAACTCAGCTAATGTTTAAATGGTTTTTAGTTTATTTTCAAATTTATTTAACTTATTTCATTTAAGAAGAGTGAGATTATTCTCTTTTAATGTTAGTTTAGTCTGATCATGTAGATTCCATTTTTTCTCATAACTTTATTGTTTTTTATTAATTTTACTCTTTCAAAATTTCAGATTTTCCCTTATTTGCCATTTTTTATTGCTTTTAAATAAGTTTTTATTCCATTTTTTATTTCCTAAAAGGAAAATGGAGAGAAAAAAAAAATGACTTCTTAAAAACCGTTAAATGTTTGATAATGCTCTCTCCTTTTTTTAAAAACCAATTTTATATATGTTTTATGTTGCAATGAAAGAAACCTTAGTTTTATCAATCAACTTTTTTTTTAGATAATGCATAATGGAAGAAAAACTATAACTTTTTTGCCATTGAATTATCTTCTCCTTCTTTTATTGCACCAAATTTAAATTATTTTACTTGAACTTATAAACAAAGCTTTGATTTAAAAATTTAAAATAATCAACTTGAATCTCTCATAGAAGCTCTATAGTAAAAATGTTAATGCTAAAAATAATATCTAAGGATTTCAACCCTAGATTTTTAAAGCTCAAAAATTAAACCACTTTCCACTAGTTGCTTTTCTCACGCCAGTATCTTATTAATTTAAACTAGATGCTTATTAAGACTTGTTGGCAGAGATATTATGTAGAAAGATCATTTCTTAGCCTCTAATTACCAACAAGTGGACACATGTTTAAATACTTTGTTTAAGTACTTTAAACCTTTCATCATTAAAAACGGTCATTATTATGAAGACTGATCTCTGCATTCTCTTCTATACATCCAAGGATACATACTTTTCGTCAGCTTAAACATCTCACCTGTTAAGATACTTTGTTCATTATAAATGTATTAAGGCTATCTCTGACTAATTTTAATTTTGGATAATTCTGATTGTATTGTTTATTATTAACATTTATTAAAGTGCCTCTTTCTTTCCTTTTTAAATTTTTTTTTTGCTTCAAAATTTTGTTTTTAAGTAACTAAAACTTGCACAAGAACTACCTAATGTATGAAGTTCGTGCAGAATGAGAAATGGTGTGAAGCAAATTACATACAAGCAAATAAAAATTTGAGAAATGAATCGAATATGAATCGAAAATTCAATGATAATTTTTATCTATTTGTAATCAAATATATAATATAAATTAGAAATATTTAAGATTTTAAAAGTAAAGAAAACAATTTTAAATTTTTTTAGGAGAAAAATTATTTTTTTTTTCAAAATTGTACAAGTGTAATCAGATATTTTGTTTGATGATATAGATAATTTGTATAACAACAATGGATAGTTTGGTTAGCACTTTGATTGTCAAAAATCTCATAATATACAGGGTGTCTATAAAAGAACTCCGGGGTTTTGAGGCAAAATATTTTAATGAGATAAAAACATGCATACATGTTTTATACATGACTGAAAAGCTTACATTATCAAGTTTTTTTTAACACTTAGTAAAGTTCTATATGAGCCAAGTTAGTGGCAAGGCAGACGTCTAAACGGTATTCTACCTCTTTCCATGTCCTGGCGAGCATGTCTGGGGGGACGGTTGCCACACAATTGACTATTCGTTCCCTGAGATCTTGGTAACCCCAACTCCAGGCTGCATCTTGTCAACGATTTTTTAGGGCTTCGAAGGCATGTAGCTTGGATTCTGTCCACTTTCTCTTGAGACACACTCGGCCTACCCGGCGACTTTTGCTTCAAAACACTTCCTGTTTCCTTAAATGCACTGAACCATTGACGAATGGTTTTGTGAAAAGGCGGGTTAACACCATAGTTACGTCGAAAGTTTCTTTGTAGGGTAACTAAAGACTTCGTTTCTATGAGCCAAATAACACATAGAGCCTTTTGTTGCGGAGTCGCCATCATTTCAAATTTCGCGACGTCATTTCAAGGTCAACGCCCTGCAGCGCAGCCAATAGTTGATAGAAACATTCCCAATTGGTATGAGTAAAACTTTTTGAGCTACTCTTTTCAGAGAAATCGACTAAATTTTGCTATCTTTTATAGTTAGTGAGATATGAATTTTTAAAACCCCGGAGTTCTTTTATAGACACCCTGTATTTAAAAAAATAAATAATTAGTAGAACGGAAATACAAATGCAAAAAAAAAAAATTCTCAAATAACGATTTCCACAATATCAGCACAGTTTGCTTAAAAGATAAACTCTAAAAATATAATCCAAGTCTGGTAAATGATTCGTTGAAAACAGATATCACTTATATAAATCGATGAAATTCAAACAAAGTATGTTTAATATACCATTTATGTAAAGAAACTTTCATTGCGGTTGAATTTAGAGTATTATACACATTATTTGTGTACATTTGTTTCGTTGCTAATATCTGTTGAACGATAAACACGAACAAAAGCATATGCTACAACACGAACTCAAATGACCGAAAGTTATTGATTTTCTTTGTTAATGGTAGTATTTACAATGCTTTATTGAAATATCGTGCAGATTTCAATCATCTCGCACGTAAACTTAAGTGTACATGCCAATCAAAGTTTGAAGAGGCTGTAAAAGAAAAGTGAAGAAAATAATATGTTTTTGCTGTTATAAATTGAATGTAGGATGCTCAAATTCCTTTTTTTAAATGCTCTGGTTGTCTCCTATACTATAAAGTTTATTGAAAGTCAAACATAAAACTAATGATTATGATTATATATAAAACTAATGACTAATGATTATTAAGAAGATGAAAGATTTGCTTATAATAAACATTTGAAAAGATCAAAGAATTATTCTATTTAAAGTTATAAATTAGATTATTTAAACTTTATATATATATATATATATATATATATATATATATATATATATATATATATATATATATATATATATATATATATATATATATATATATATATATATATATATATATATATATATATAAGTTTAAATACTGAGAAAACATGTAAAATAATAAAGATTAATTAAGAGAGAAGAAGAAAAATTATAAAAATAAAATTATTTTTAAAAAACATTTAATTTTTTTCTTATGTATCTTTAAAAAAATAATCCAGAAAGCAAAATAAAGAAAAAAATATATAAAAATATATAACCTCTTCATCAGCTCACACGATTATATCCACAAAAAAGAGTTTTCTAATAGTGTATCAATTTTAGCCAAAGCAAAATATATCAATAAAATAATATGAAGAGCTCTGAAAAATTTTTTAAAATGAAAATATATAAAAATAAAATGTAACTATAAAAAATAAAATTATTATTTTTAAATAATTTTAATAATTTTTCTTCTCTTTTAATTAATGTTTATTATTGTTCATGTTTTTTCAGTATTTAAACTTATTTTATGAGTTCTATATACTTGCAGCTTATGAGCAGCTAATAAAACTTATTAATTATATTCGTTTTTCTGTCATTTTTGTTATGTTTTTTGTCTTCATTGAGCTACACACGCACGCACACACACACACACACACACACACACAGGTACGCAAGAGCCTGCAACCGGGGACGTGTGTGCCGGTACCCGCGACCGAGGACCTCCGTTAATAATGGGTGTATTTTGATAAAATTTGGGTATATATATTCTAATACATGGTTGATAATAGTTTTATGCTCAAATTTGAAATATTTTTATTTTTTCGAAGTAGGCAATTTTGCAAGGTAAGCGAGGACTTCCATACACAACATACACACTTTACACAGCTAATCGAGGACCTTCAGTAGAAAAAGTCGCATAGCATGCATTTTCACAGAATTACTCTGTTCCAAGTCATTTAAATTTTAAATCATTTAGTTAGGAGATGCTTATACTTTGTGTTTTACATTTTATTTGAATGTTATTGCAAAAAAAAAATATATATTTCGTGTTTAGATGCTGAATTTTTTTAAAACCTTTTTGGTCCTAGAAATATGACAACTCGAATGAAAATTAATAACTATATGGCAAAATAGACTCTATTTTATAGCTTTTAAAAATTAAATTTTCTTAAAATTTAAGATACATCCCTTCAATTCTCAAATACCATACTTTTTCATTATTTTGCTTATGTTAGGGCACTAAACTCGGTCGCACATTAAAGCTCATCCAGATTCAGATCAATAAAAATAAACTTATTTGGGAAGTAAAGGCGGTCGGTGCGCGTAATGCAGACTACAATGACAGTACCATTCCTATAAAACTGGAGTTCCTTGCGCATCACGGATATTTTGTTCTCATGATTTATAGTTTTTTTAAAATTTGTTTATTTAATTTGTTAATTTTTTTAAAATTTGTTTATGCTTGTCATTTTTTTAAATATTTAGTTAAGAAGTGTGTTAAATTTTTTATTGATGAAACTTATAACATGTCCATAACTAAAGTTGTTTTCAACTGCAAAGTAGCGAATGAAGAAAGGGGAATGCTTAAGTATCAAAATCAAGGAAACTCTTAAATATTCTATTAGTTTCTTTTCCGAAAGCTAAATATGTGAATGTAAACCTCTTAAAATCTAAGATTTTTGTAAATCAGCAACCAAGGTGTTACTGCAAACATATAGAACAGCGAAATTATTTCTAATAAGAAGAGCAATGAACAAAAACTACTTATACATTCATTCAACTGTGTATTTCTACTATACACCCCGGCAACCGCGGACTTCTACTATACACCCCGGCAACCGCGGACTCCTGCAATACACGCCGGCAACTGAGGACTTTAAAAATGCATGTTTTAAAAATACAGGAACAAATTTAATGCGATCAATCCCAGTGCTATTCTAACCGAACAAATGCTGTATGAGAGCTAAAAATTCTCAGATTAAATAAAAAAATGATTTTTTTTAAAAATTCCTTTCTCTGTGATTAGTCATTAATTGTGTTATTTTTCTGCTCTGAATCCCGAAACGAATACAACATATTTCCAACAACAGGTGGACAAATAGATTATACCATCTGGTTAGTCAAGAGGGGTTTCTTTTAAATACTCTCACACAGAATCCGCTTCGAAAACCTATTGTATAGATCCCTTTTAAAAAGTAAATGTACGTTTTAAAAGCAATGAAAATCAATGTTGAACGAATGAACCTGAAGTTAAAAAACTAAATATAAATAAATGGTATTTTCAGGCATATTTTCGAATTTTCTAAGAATTGTTTAAAAAAATTTGAAGTAAATTCAGACTAATATATAACAATTCTAAAATCAGATATTTCAGCAACGTGCATTGAGTTGGCTAACAAGGTATTTCGGAGGGACACTATTAAGAAAATTTCAGTAGATCTCATAATTAGCTAAATATACTTTACGGGAAACACTAAATTTACTTCTTTTTATCATGCTTGAGTTAGAACAATTTAGATTCTGATTTAGAAATTTAAGTCGAAATCAGCATTTAATTAATATTTATGATGTATTCATCCATAATGAATTTAAACCTAAAATTGAAATTTTTCATGGATGATCCAGTTATTTCAATTTATTTTAAAAACTACATTCATTAACGGTTGACTCAGCGATTAAATTACAACTTTCTAGCAATGTGATTAGAACATTCTAGTTAGTTTTTAACTATTATCTAAGTTCATTGCGACTAAACTTAGTGAATTCATTTAGCGGAATTAGTTATAAAAATAGGTTCGAGAAAATTTGCGGCCTCCCAAATTCGTTCGAAGATTTACATTAAGTCTTTCTATTCATTTATTTTCAAATTGATTCAAATTTAAACTGATCGCATATTCTTTGATTAGTTCAATCACAGATTCACTCCCTTACCCAGTACGAGCCACTGACCCCTCTCCAATTCAGAATTACATTGATTTCGTCACAGATTTATAGCCGTATTGCAAATTTACCGGTCCTTCTAATCATTCATTAATTCATTTCCTATATTCCTAAATTATAGTAATTAGTTTATTTGTTCTTATTGATCACTCACTTACTAATACAAAATGCCTCTTGTTAAATAACTTTCGACTGAAAGATATTAAATGGTGTTATATTAGGGAATCAAGGATCATTAGAAATCAATATTGTTAATATACATCGTACACATACCTAGAAACTTTTGAGATTTTTTCCCATGAGACAATATAATTTTTAATCTAAATATTGATTATTAACCGAATTCAAAATGAGAAAGAACTTTTGCAGCCCGAAATACTCCAAGAGTATACGCACTAAAGAGTATGTATACATATGAATACAATATGTAATAAGAGTCTAACGTATAAAAAACCCATCCTTTGTGATTTTGGGGTACTAGAGAGAGAAAATTTTGATACCGTGGGTAGTGAAGAAAGAATCACGCGATTTACATCCTTAAGGGATTAAAAACAATATAATAGAAGATATAACTAATTTGATAGTTCAATAGTTTGTTGTTTTTCAACTTTAGAGAATCACATACCAATTTTTTGTAAACATTTCTAAAATTGTATTATTAAATTATCCAAAATTTAAAAATTATTTTAATAATCATCATGTAACTATAATTATTTTCATCTTATTAGTCAGTGTAATATATAGATAGCAAAAAACTCCCGACGAACACGAAAATTTAAAATTTTAGCTATTTATTACATTGCAGCAAGATCTTACCACTCCAGGTTTCCAGGTTTTTTTAGCAATAGTATGCGAACAAATATTAAATGAAAAATATTGAAGGATTAATATTAAATAAATTAAAATAAAAATATGAAATAAAACAATAAATTTTGTTAATACTAAATTCATTCAAGAATTTCATTTAGGAATGCCAGCATAACAAAAGAATATTAAAAGGAAGATACTCATACTCATACTCGTGAAACAAAAGCATGCTAAAGAATAAAATCTTAACAATGTTAAAGACTAATAAAAAACATTACATTTTCTTTTCTTCTGCTGAGAGCATTCTGAGATATTAAAATCTGAGTCTGAGTAATATAAAAAAGGAGTTTAATAATATCCAAAAATCAAAGTGGGAATATATTTACTAGCCGCAAAAACTGATTGTTGGGCTGGACTATTCTGCATCATTTGGTATAATGGAGTTGATTTGTTTATTAGCTTCTTTTGTTATCTAATTTTTTCTTTTCTTGGAATAATATTGTTGCAGTTAGCAAAACAACCTACCCCTTTCTTATACACAATTATAAGTCAAAAATTATGAAACACAAAATTTACGTCATTCTAAATACCCATAGATCTAAATTCTAAGCGTCATTCTAAAAACACCTTACCGTTCACTACAAAAATCGCTAAACTTTCACGCTTCTAAGTCGTATAGTTTTTGAGAGCAAAACGTAGAGTAACAAAATGTTGAACATCCAAAACAGAAGCGTTGATTGAGATATTTATTATTTTTTTCCTCCAATGCACCATATTAGGTGAGCCAATGTTGCTCCCATAGTAAGGACAGATAGCACAGAAAATGAAAAAAACATCCTTGCCTTGTCCGGTATTCGAACCCAGAACCTTTCCGATGTAAGGAAGATGTTTTAACCCTTTGAAATAATTGTTTTTCAATATAATTGTTCCTTAATATAATTGTTTCCAACTGCATCAAAGGGTTAAGAAATAATTGTTTCTTAACCTTTTGATCCAGATGGATCATCGGTGTCTCTTATGTATATATATTTTTAACGCTTTAATTACGATCAAAAATATATTTTGGTATTTTTTGAGTGTAAAAAACAGTTTAATAGTTACTAAAAAAAAGTCAGTTTATCGGATTTATATTTGGTTAAAAATATAAAATCCAAAAAATGTGGCCTGACATTTTTTTTTTATTCATGTTCAAAAATGTATGGATTATTAATTCTGTAAAGTAAAAAAAAGTTCTACGATGGCTAACTGTTTAGCTTAGATCTAATGACTTTAATTCAATACAACTGGTGTTTCATGTTGTTTTTTATTTCCAAAAATTATTAAAAGGCACGATATTATAATCATTTATTTTGTCCTAAATTAATACAAAATAATGAAAAAAGTATGAAATAAATAAGTCCGGCTCAAAAGAAAGACCTGGTTATCTTACTGTAGCTTAAAATGTGATAATTTCGTTGAGGGAAAAGTTTTAGCATTTTAATTGATGTATTAGGATTTTCAAATTTTCTTCACATGCTTTACATTATATAAACGTTTCTACTTTTTTAACAGTAGCTGCTAAATAGTTCCTGATTATTGGAATGTAAAAACATTATTATTTGAAGTTTTGCTTCCTAAGAACACGAAATTCATGCCTTTATACATGCTCTAAAGTTTGGTTGTAGGGATAAATTTCTGTGGGATTATTTGCAACTTTTTTTTTTAGAAATGTTGAATTATTTTAATTAAAAATGATTTTTATTCAAAATAAAATGAAAGTTTTAAGACTTTTCATTCGAGAATTCAAATTTAGAGAAAAAAATACTAAATTTCATTTTGTGCATTGCCTTGCATATAGTGGAAATTTTTTTTTAATTACTTCGTAAGGGTCTATATTTTATTTCACTGTGAAAAAAATTTGATATCCTTATAAATAAAACACTATATATAAAACACTATATATAAGATAAGATAAGATATAAGTAAAAGAAAAAAAAAGATATTTTAGGAAATAAGATAACTAAAGCAACGTTTCCTTTTCCTTTCCTTGCCTTGCCTCCTGTTGTCTCCCTATAATTGCAATTTTTAATTGTTTTTTTTATTTCTTATGCTTTATAATTAGCCATTTCCCTCACTGTCTTATATAAGTCTACAAAATATAGATGAGGACGTTTTTCATTTTTAACTAGTATTTTTTTAAATTATTCTAGTGCGCAGTATAGAAAAAGTAACTAGATAATAACTAGATAAAAAATAACTAATAATGATAACTAGAAAAACATAATAGTTTCGCTTAAAAATTATCTTTGAAAGGGTCTCGGATATTTAAAAAATTGTAGAAATAGTTGGGAAGTTTGGCGCTTCTAGAATTTTAATAATAATAAAATAAATTATAATAAAAAATCGAAACATTGATAAATACTGGCATTTTTATTTATAATTTTAAAGGTGTCGAAGCATTATTCATTAACAATTAGAATATTCAGTGTAAGGGAAAGTGTTTACTGTTTGCATTTATGACAGAAAGGTCACTGTCCTTATAGTATTTATCAGCTTGACCCTTCTCTTTGACGGTTCATTTTGAAAAGAGAGGGAAGTCTCCCCTCCCCCATGCTTTGGGGCAAAGAAAGGTTGGTGCTGGATGGACATGGATGGACCCTACCTAATTCCTGAAAAGATGATTCGGAGAAATTCCCGCGCTTTCTGCATTCCAGCTCTTTTTGTAGAAATAGAACACATGTACTTTACCCTTTGGAAATTCCTTTTCGAGAGACTTTCATATTACTTAAAACTGTGTGAATAAACATATATTTTCTTATTTGATGGAAAATTAGGAAAATCACTCTTTACACTTATATTTGTTTACTCGAATGCATTACTTTAACACAGCAATGAGAACAAAAATAAGAAAAGAAACAACAAATTCCAGCTCATGTAACAAGTAGACATTTAAATTCCAACTTCAAAAATACATTAATAAAATGCCAATTTAACTTCTTCAAAAATAAATTGAATTATTGAAATGACTTAAAATTGAATTGTTGAAACTACAATTAGGAACGCTCAAACTCAGTCAACATAATTAAGCAAAAAGTTGCCATTTTTACTTCATTCTATACTAAAAATTTGTAAACTTATTAAATCAATCTAGATAGGATATTAATGTAAGGCAGAATAATGCTCTCATTGAATTGGTTAAGCACAAGTTTTTCACAACGCAAGAAATAATAGGTGCTAACATGCTCCTTGCAATTCTTTTTATTATTTATTTATTTAAAAATTTTTTATTTAAAATTAATTTTTTTATTGATTTACTTATGTATTTATTTTACATATGCTCGCATTGAAGTTGAAGGAACTGCAAAAAGAAAAAAAAATGCAGGGGCAGCATGTGCATTTTCAGGGGGCATAAATTTTTATTTTTCAAGAAATATATTTGAGTGGTTAAATATTGACCAATGCCTCTGAAAATATCAGCAACAGTAAATTTTATTAAAAAAAAATTGGATCTTTGAACTTATAATTAATTTGAAAATTGAAGTAATAATTTTTTAAAAAAAACAATAATAATTTTAGCAGATTCTTAAACTTTGAAAAAGAAATCATAGATAATTCTACAAGATATAATTTTAAAAGTACGGAGTATAAATAACGAAGCTCATTTAGATTTGCATACTTTTCTTCGAATTGAAATGTTTAGTCTAATTAAATGTAAATTATTTGATTTGAAAGTATTTAGACGCGACTGATCAGAGTATATAATTATTTTTCACATTTTTATAATTCTTTTTGTGTCACGCATAATCTTTTCCCCTACTGATTGTGACACTTTTCCCCAATAGGCTTGCCATTCTTGAACTGCATTGTAGCAGAATAAATAAATTCTTTTTAAGAATTAAAGAAACATAACTTTAAGTATTGTGGATCACATTTTAGCTGGCTGAATTTAAAGCTTGATGAGAAAAAGCTGAAAGGGGTTACGCTGCACCGAACGTCTAATAAAAAATCATAGTAAGTAAAATAAAAGGAAAGACCATAGAAATATTTTGAACTTTATTTACGGAAGTCCTTCAGGGTACAAATGCTATCTTCGTGGGAGCGATTAAAATTTCAGTGAGTTACAATTCAAATAAGTTTCAAACTATTGTGGAAGTTTACACGTTGTTTCTACAAAATTTTCGCGTTTCACATGAAAGTTTCCTTGTTTAAAAACTAGTCGTTTTTACATAATCATGTTCATGATTTAGGAAGTTTTAATTCTTAACAGTTTAACTGGAATGAATAAAAATAGTAGTTTCAAGAATAAATATTACGATTAAAAAATTATTTTACAGTATTTAGTATAAGTTGTAATGCTTCAACATATATTTTAGGAAATCTCCAGACCAAAATTTTTTGTATGTTAAAAAGATTGGGGGAAAATGATTACGATAAAATTAGAAACTATTATTATATTGTATTAACACAGGTTGGAAATAACAGAAAAACCAATTATGCGATAAATGATTAAGAATTGTAAATATGCGTAAATACTTTGACATTAAGTTGATAGAAAAACACTTTATTTTTTATTTTTTTTCTTATAAGAAGTACGCATAGTTCATTGTTTCGCTACTCATAAGTTGAAAATAATTTTTTGATTAAAAAAAGGCAAGTTAGAACGTTAAATCAAAAAATAATAATAATATTAGAGCAACATTCTCATAATATTTTTGCGGTGTTTCTTAAATTCAATATTTCAGAAAATAATTCTTGCATTCCTTAATTGTTAACAAATACTATACTTCACGCATATTAAAATATTAGTAGAAGTCTTACTTTAAAATTAAACTTCTTTGATGCTTATAGCTATCAAGTAGCTTTGATGCTTATAGCTATTCTACGTTTTTAAAAATTAGCAAAAATATGGCTTGTACATGTTTTATTGCTACAAATGTGTGTAGCAGAGCAACAACAATGTAACACTTTTTTGTAAAAAAAAAAAATTTAAAAAAAAAAAAAAAAAAAGAAGAAAAGAGAAAAAACAGCTTTTACTGGGCTACTATGGACTATGGCTGATATGCAAAGTTATACTGTCTAAAACGGAAATAAGAAAAGTAAAAAAAAAAGAAAAAAAAGTGTTATTTAAAAAGTCACTTGGCTTTCAAACATAGTTTGAAAAAAAAAATGGATTTGTATTCCAGAAAAAACCCATTTACAAAGATTTTGTGGGGTAACTTCAGGTATTTGTTAGGTTTTTAAGAATTTTTTAAAACATTTTTTTTAACTAATTGAGTTTTTTTTATTCTTTAAATATGTCTCTTAAAATAAGTCTTGCTACATTAGTAAATAAATCGGAATAATTTAACTGTGTTAATTTAGCTATATTAAATAAAATCATTTTTAACTGTACATAACAAGATTTACAGTCGGGGAAATAGTATTTAAAATATAATTTTTATAAACTTTTGAACTCAAATTATTGAATTCCTTGATTCAATTTGCAAAAATCATAACTAACTGCACTTTTTTTTTATATAAAACTATGCGAAGAATTCGTGTACTAAACATTAAATTTGTTCACCCCATTTATCTTATTAAAATTTTTTGAAGAAATTTTTCGAAATTTGCGTTTTTTGTGAAAATCCTCCTGAGTCTTACTTGTATGATAGAAATTTTGGCATCTTTTAGTTTTAGTAGAGAAATGAAATTTAGGAAAGCAATTTTTTATCACTCAAAAACGATTCAGCCGATTTCACTCAAAATTTCGTATTTTATGAATAACAACAACGTACTTTGAAAATGATGTACAAATTTGTATACCTCATGATTTAAACAATATTTGACCGTCAGTAATAGTGTGCAAAGATATTAAATAGTTCATGAGATATGGCATACTATGCAGAAAAGGAAATTAACATCAAAGAACTTAAATTTTCGTTCGCTCTCTACATAAACTATTGTGACCATACGTAATCTAATTATCATACTGGTTTTTAGCCTCATGAAATATTGTGAATGCATAATAGTACGTGACACTGTACATTTAACAGTTTGAAATCAAATACGCGGTGTCGAAAACACAAATCCATTGCTAGAAGGTTTCTAGGGGCTGACGCAGATGCTACATCGCGACCCAAGCGGCAACGATTGTCAGAGGTATAATAATATTGATAATAAAGTAGGAATCCAACAGAAATTCAAACCAAACCAAAGATCTTGCTTTAATCAAGCAATGATTTTTCTGAGTAGTGATGGAATTACCGTAAGTTTCGTAACGTGAGCACTGCTTAGATCCTAGAAGACATGCCAACGCATATGCAGAAAGACATGCCATTGCTTGTCTCATCATCAGATTCTGAGCACGACTTAATGCCCATTTCCTTAGCATTTGGTTTCTCATCGTGCATGTGAAAATTATTAGAAACTGCTTCAAGAAAAACTTCTTGCTTGTTACAATAGGATATTCGCATACAGTAAGAATAGCCCCTTAAATATGAAACTTCGGATAAAATCTTAAACAGGAAAATGATAATTTAATTTAAGCTTAGCATTTTCAAACTTCATCCAAAATGAGTCCATATTTTCTCTTCCAATGATAGAATCATAGTTTAATTTCATTTCGAACAGCCCTTGCGCGTGACTGTTGACGCAGTACCTGCGTCAGACTCTAAGAAGTATCTAGTTAGGATTGTATTTCCAATTAGAGTTAACCAACCAGGTTATTATTTCTTCTAGTTTTGAATTACTTTGTATAATTTCAAAATGAGTTATTGTTTTCATTTTTATGAAGTCATCTGACCGTAACTCTTTCAAAACGTGATTTATCACTCTATTAAAGTACATTAAATTGTATGAAGAATGGATGTACTATATTGTCGATAAAAAATATAAAATGTTCCAATAATGTGTAAGGAAAAGAAAATTACAAATGAATTTTATATTGCTTATTTTTCATTTAAGATAAGAGGATGTCGATGAAATAATGGATCAATCCATAAGGTCGTAATGGATCAATCCATAAGTAAAGTAAGATCGGATTAGTAATTTTTCAAATTTATTCATTTATAATTTTTAAATAGGCGTATTTTAGGAAAATTACCCAATTTTTTATCTCAAGTGTCTGTTTAGTATCAGGTTTTCATTTTAAGGTCTTTAAAATGAAGAAATTCGGAGCAGACATCTCTGAAGCAGACTTTCTTTTCAAACGAGCTTAGCTTTTAAAATTTTATTGTGTATAAAATGTTCAGACAAATATAAAACAGTCGACTAATTAACGAAGAAATTTTCTTACGAAATTATTTTTTAACGCATCACACTAACATCGCAACATTACATCACCCTAATTTAATGTAAATCTAAAATCCAAGATTTTTAATAATGTAAATAAAGTTAATAAATAATGAAGTATTCCACAAGGATAAAAAAAATCAAAAAACTGGCTCTGTAATATTGTTGAATTTAAATTTCTCCTTAGTAGCAATTTTTTATTAACCTTCGTAAACCGTGTTGTTACGGCAGGATGACTATGGTCCAGAAATATTTAAAAAATGCTGTTGTTTAAAATTTCACCAATTTCAATTCCACTTTCAAAATAAGATTTTAACAATTTTAACATACATATTTGATTTACGACCATTTTTTTTATTTTATTAAAATGAAAAATTTTGTTTCGTTTAATATTTTCTTTCACTTTGTAAAATTTTCCAGACTCTTGCAATCCTGTGATAACTTCAAGCGCACATTGCGCAAAATGAAATTGCGAATTCAATGAATAACTTCGGGCTAGTGGTTACAATTTTATGTGCTAGGATTATTCAGTATTGAGAGCTAGTTAAGCATAGACTATATTTTAAGTTTTGAAATTAGATACAAAAACTTACTTTCTCTGAATAAGTATACCCTTTCTTAAATCGGATTTGGATTTCTGATGAATTTCTGAAGATCAGGAGGGTATTCTTAGCTGACCAGCGTCCTCAGAAAACTAAATAAAACTTTTGCTAAAATTTTAAAAAATGTGCATTTGAAAACCCAATGATTAACCTTTGCAATTAAATATTCTGAGAACAGAAGCCCCTCGTCGAGAGTGTCTGAAAAAGATGTATATATTTTTGAAACAATTGAAAAGGTAAAAGGATAAATTTTAGAATGTTCTTTTAAAAAAAATTTTCTACCAGTTTAGTTTTTTTGAGGACACTGGTCACCTTGTAGCCACTATGGAAAATATGGCCCTCATAGTTTAAGTAGGAATGCAATCTTTAACGTTAATTTTTTTTTTTACGTGTCTTGTTATATCTCGAGAAGTTTCTAAGCTATTCGAAAAGTTTTTACACACATTCATAAAAATCTTTATTCGAAGATAATTTCAAGTAATTATGAGTACCTAAATGTTCGATGAATCTTATTTTGTGTCATATATTTGAATTAAAAAGTAAATTAAATTAGATTTTAATTTTAAAGTTTTTTACAAAATTTGGAAAAAAAAATATTAAAAATTAACTTTAATAAGTATGCTTTTCATGCTAAAGCATTGAGACGAAAATAAAAATAATAATATAAAAAAATAATAATGTCAAATAAACTGAAAATAATGAAATATTAATAATAAAATAAACTAATAATATAAAAATAATATTATAAATTACAAAAGCATTAAAAAACTGGTCTCCAAAATCCCTCTTGGCATTTGTTTGGAAACAATTCTTAGGGGGTCGGGAGTCAAGAACCAGTTTTACTCTCCCCTCAACTAGGAGGAGGAGGGAGTGTTACTTCCGCGTCATTGTAAATAGTCTGAGAATAAAATAATAGAGAAAAGAGGATACCCTTTTACTACCCGCTAAACATTTTTATTTGGTAAAATATGCATGGAATACGTAGAGTTTGTTTGAAATGCATTATTATCAAAATGATAATATTATATCTAATAAAAAGAGATAAACTGAAAACTGTCGAGATCTGTACTTGGGTATTAATAAAACATGATTTCTTTAGAGAAAATTACTTGAATGTTTCTTATCTAGTTTTTATGATATATTTTAATTTTTATAAGTTGTTTTACTTATTCTTCTGCTTTATGAAGTATTTAAATTAAACACTTTTTAACCCAACTCTTCAGAGTTGTTTTGAAAATTAAAAGAATCAAACAAAAAGAGTGAATAAATTAATTAAATAACTACGATAGTTGCTTAATTAAGTAAACACGTAGTTGTTGACATGGAATGATTGAATAAAAATGGTTTTTAAATGGTCGCAAAATAAGTAATGAAAAATTCTTTAACTTGTACAAAGAATTTTGTTTTATTTGAAAACTATATAAGAGATAGTATCAGTGGTTCTTACTTCTTCTATGTTGCAAATTATATGATGCGCTTAAATTTTTGTAATAAAAATAAAATTAAAAAAATTATATTAAAAGAGAATTTTTAATTTTCTGTTTTAAGGTTAATTATCGAAATAGTTTACTCGCTTTAGTACATAAATGTTCGGCTTTTTCCTAATGAAACGAAGCAATGTGTTATAAAAAAGTAATAAAAAGAATTATTTACTTTATTATTTTTTTAAAAAAAGATACGTAATGTGCGAATTTATTATGGACAATGTAGCTAGTTCATAACTTATTTAAAAACATGCTTGAAAACTTTAAAAAGATAGCTCTTAGAAAAACGCGTTTGAATTAGAATATTATAGCATCTAACATAAGAGTAACATAGAACATCTTTCATCAAATTGATAGTTTTTAATGAAGAGATAAGCTCACCAACATCTTAAAACTATTAATAAAATTTAAAAAAAAAGAGCATATCATTCGTAGGTCGAAAATTTCATGTGTAGTAATTTTTTGTTAAAGATTGTTATTAATTGAAGATTGTGATTAATTTTTTGTCAATATTTTTTTGAAACATAAAATATTTACCACTAAAATATATTGGTTTCATGCTTTCACTTTTTATGTATTAGATAAAACTAAGTATTCAATAGGTCATTCAAGGATATAAAGGATCACTCAGTAATTATTGATTCATAGAATTGGAATTATGGAATTTGAGTCAAATTGTTTTTATTTTATGTTCATTAAATTCTAGATGGAAAGTTTCTGATAAAAAATGGGAGTCCAATCATATTATATGATGATTATCGTTGATTTCAATTTTCTGACTGTGCAAAGTTATTCTCGGTTATGTTAAATTAAAGTAGAATGGAACATAAAGACTGAAATTTTTTTCCGCAGTCCTTTGTAATTTTATATTATGTTATTTTTAGTATAATTGTACAGATATATTTTGTAACGGGGAAGTAAAGCCTTATCATCTGTGACATTATAATAATATAACTTTTTTCTTGCCTCATTCTACGGAATTCAAGCGTTTGTGGTAATTTTAAAACTCAAGCTACATCGTAGAAAGGAAATTATTGATACAGTATCTACATAAACCACATTTTTTGCTGAGACATGTGGACCACTGCACTGCCGCGTTGCGTGAGGTAACCAGGGTCCTCAGAAAACTAAAAACTGGTAGCAACATTTTTAAAAGAGCATTCGAGAACTCACCTCATTAGCTTTCTAATTATTTAAAAAAAATATTAGAGAATCTCTGCGAAGTACTTCTATTCTCCGCATATTTAATTTTATGTATTAATTTTGAAATTTAAGAACCAGTTTTTAGGTTTCTGAGAGTGCAGGCCAGCTTAGCATAGCAGATGCATTCATGCCTACTTAAAAACGATCGTAGAGAAAGACTTTGCTGAGTGGTAGCAAAAGGATAATAAAAATAGGAGATCAGTTGTGGGACAGGGGATAGAGCACTTGCCTCCCAATGAGGCGAACCAGTTTCAAATTCCGGCAATGGCTGGTTGATTCGAATTTTGCACCCGACTCGCGCTGACCACAGTGTTGAGGTAAAATATCCTCGGTGATAGACAAATCATTGGTTAATGTCCCTCTTCAATCAGGCTTACAGTGGGAGTTTTTCTTGATATTCTTCTTCATGTAACGCAAATCTAGTTTCATCAAAAAGTCCCCCACGAAGTCAAATTTCTCCCAATACTTGATCCATGAGTTCCTTAGTTCTTCTTTTGCAAACTCTGATTTAAAATGAATTTTCAACTTTAGCAAAAAGACGCAAATGTATTAAGTGATCCTATAATAATGTTGAAAAATGTTATCAATTGACGAAATAAATCTGTTTTTGCTTCGTAATTTCAAGATTTATAATAATTTAAAGTTAAGCTATTGCTCAATCAATTTCTTCGGATATACTCATACCATTCTTTTGAAAATACTTATGCAATATTTTTGGATATACTTATTCCTTTTCTTAGACGTACTCTTATCATTGTTTTTGATACATTTAGTCCTATTTTGTAAATTTTTTTTGTTGCTATAATTGAACAATTTATTTCATTAGTTTTGTCCTCGTATTGGATTCATTCGTTAATTCCTTCCGGTAGCTTTACGTCGGAAAATATTGATCAATAATATTGATTGCGGTCAAAATTTTTCATGATTTTTAAAATTCGGTTGTTACTTGAAAAAAAGAAGAAAAATAACAATAATAATTTTAAGTTGGATTGCAGTTAAATTTGTTGTTAACTATTCCTATTTAAAGCTTTTCAGGAAAATTTCAACTACATTATTTAAATATCAGTTATTGGAATATTTTAAAGTTATTTAAATTATTAAGCATGATACCAGATTTGAAAAGAAAAATTTGAATTAATTTATACTTCGGTTCGTTTAGTAATAACCAAAATATGCTACATTTATTTTCATATAACAAACAGAAGGAGGAAAGTAAAGATATCCTATTGGAGAGAAGTAAGATTGGAGTTAAGATATCCTAAGAGTAAAGTAATATTCTTAGTAAATTAGTGGGTTTCTATTCAAAATCTATTTGTAGCCCAGTCCATATCTAACTTTCATTTCTCATTTTTTAAGTATAATGATTAAAAACAGTAGTAAAGAATTTTTTGGAAGGTTGAGGTACACCTGGATAACTCGGAATAACATTGCAATCCACTGTCATGACCCACGTTTTCCCTCTCTGAGATTTTCTAACAATAATTTTTTTAAAAAGGTAAATTTTTGAATGTTTTTTCAGAAACTTCATTGCTAGTTTCTTAGTGTTTCTGATGATGCCAGTAATCTAATAATAGAGAGTTATTCGAGGTTTACGAAATACAGTATTTTTGTAATTATATAAAATATTGATTTTAGAGTTTGTATAAAATAATGAAAATATATTTGTAAATCCTATACATTTTAGAAAACGGGGATTTTAAAGTCGGTTAATCTGTAATATTAGGGGGACCAGAAAGTAATGTCTTTTTGGTGCATTTGATATTTCGTATCAAGATTTTATTTTTAATCAATAATATATTCTCCCTCATTAGTAACAACCTCTCAATGCCAGATAGAAAATTAATCGACATGGATCGAAAAGGAATGAATTGGCTTTTAAGACTAACGAACATTTAATGGGCAGGAAAAACGACATTAATTTCCAGTCCCCCTATTACTTTCAAATCTTAACTTATATTTCTGACAAAATGCAACATTTCAAATATTGCTGAAATAAAGACAAGGGCTACAAGACAGTTTTTCTTATAATTGTTTCGTAAGTGTTATAATTAGATTGACAGCATCTAATTTATTGTTGAAAGCACGCCATGGAATATAAATCATGATAATTAAAATTATTTATTTATTATTATTTTTTTTTAATGGCGGGCACTTGGAGCTATTGTCCATTGGCCACAGAAAGTGCCAGAACTGCTAATTATCTTTTCGTTACCTAGTGGGCACCTGTGGCGAAGCCACGGCGGTGGAACAGCGTCGCCCACGTCACACTACCACAACCCGTTTATAGGGCGGGTCACATTCACACACAAAGGAGAAAGGACATAGAACACAGATAGAGGGAAAGAAACATCCATGCCTTGCCCGGGATGCGAACCCAGAACCTTTCTGATGCAAGGACAGTTCCCTGCCCCCTACACAGACTGGTCGGCTAATTAAAATTATAAGAATCGAATTTGTTTTTGCAACATAACTATAAATTTTAAATAAAGTTTAATTTTCCAAATTTTAAATCTTAATAGCATGACTGCAGAAAACTCTCCACCTATAATCATTTCCCTTCCAGTTATTTTCGCTAAACTAAATTACAATCCTACAAAAAATTTCTTTAATTTCTACATGAAGTAACTCGAAAATTAAAGAGCGCATCAATAAAATTTTGATATTACAAAATTTCAGCCAATCGTTTTTAAGTTTTGAAAATGAGAAGCACATTCGAAACAAAAATTTTTCAAACTGCATTGTTGGAGACAATAACTTTTTTGAAATCGACTTTTTTATACAACGATTAACGGTACGACGATTTTATGTATATATTCATTTTAGAACTTCTGTGTCTCTTAAAGTCTCATTTTTAGGTTATACAAACCATAATTTTAGTTCCTTGGGTTGGTGGGGAACTGAGTATGTTTATGTCGTTTAATTTTAAAAGTGATGTAAAGTGCTTATATGAACTATCAAATTATTACATAATTTTTTTTGAATATATTACGTTTAATTATGTTATTTTTACCTTTTTCTCTCCTTCATCAAGCATAACGATGTATTCATGAAACAAAAATATCGCTATTTTGTTAATTTGATTAAATATTTGATCTACAGTTGAATCAGACAATAGGCTTCATTTCAGAATATTTAAAATTGTTTCTAGATCTTAATTGCGAAAAACTTACAGCGAGTCAATTTAATTTTTAGATAAAAATCTCTTAGCACATCTATTGTGTGATTTGGATAAATATCGTCTTTAATTTCCAAAGTTCATTTTTTAATAAATTTTATACAAATTTATTTTTATTTCTTTAAAATTTTTAGTAAATATTTAAAGTAACTGATTTATCATATTTTATAGTTTCAACTAAAATTATGAAGAGCAGTTGCATTTGATATTTTATTTTCCATTAGTGCTTAAATGTTAGAAAACCGCATTTATTGCAAAATACGGGGATTTAAGAAAGTTACTAAAAATTGGAATGTCATATTCCGTAATTTTTAGGAAATTTGAAGGGGGGGGGAATGAATTATTTGTAGTTAATTCTTATAAACGTACTTCCCACGTCAAAACCTTATGGACAAAATTGGCGAATAACTCAGTTATACATCATCAAAGAATTAAAAATAGAAAAAAAAAATGATTATGATTGCAGCAAAATAAGAAATATTTTATTCACTTTGTGTGTAATACCAATTCCGATAAAATTTTGGAATTCTTGGACTTAAAAAAGAAGCTCTTTAAAGTCATTTGTGCAAAAGGAGTATGTGCACAGTGAAGAACCAGTTTAATCACTCCGCTCCCCTTTTAGCTTCCAGGCAAAGAATGGTTTAGTCTCTCACTGTAAACAATCACAACCCCCTTGCTCCCATCCCCCCCCCCTTTCAAGGAGGATTGTAAACATTTTTCTTCAGAAAAATGCTCAGCTAATAAAAATAATTTATATATATTATTATTTCCATGATATTTAATGAAAACATAATATCTGAAGAATGAAAATTTTTTTTATCTAGATTTAAACACAGGCAATTAGGAGCCATATTTTCATCATAGATATTTCTTAAATTGTTATTTAAGAAATATTTTAACATTTTTAACTGCTGTATAATGTAATAAGGCAGAATTTAAACACTATTATTCAACTCCTGAAGTAGTTAAAATCAAGTAAAACGATCAAATATATTATTTAAATAACTACCATTTTAGCGCATGGCAGATAAGTAGGAAATACTATTCGATTGTAAAATTAAAACCCAAGATTTTTAATAATGTAAACAATGTGCATAAGCAGTAAAATAATCCAAAAGAATAAAGTGTGCTTGTAAACTTTAAAAAGGTAGTTCTTAGAAAAACGCGTTTGACATCTAGCATAAGAATATTCTTTTATAAAATTGATAGTTTTTAATGAAGAGATAAGCTCATCAACTAAAAATCTTAAAACGATCGATAAAATTAAAAGAAAAAGATAAGTACATCATGCGTAGGCAGAAAATCTCATGTATAGTAATTTTTTGTTAACAAGCAATATTTTTTTGAAACACAAAATATTTGCAACTAAAATATATTGGTTTCATGCTCTCACTTATTATGTATTAGATAAAACTAAATGTTCAATTGATCATTCAGGGATATAAAAGATCACTCAGTTATTTTGGAATTATAGAATTGGACTTATGGAATTTGAATTAAATTTTTATTTTATTTTATGTTCAGTGAATTCGAGATGGAAAGTTTCTGATGAAAAAATGGGAAGCCATTCATATTATACGGTGACCATTGCTGATTTCAATTGTCTTACACTGCAAAGTTGTTTTTGGTTAATGCTGAATTATGAAAGAAAAATAGAACATAAATACTGAAAATTTTTTCTCTCGCCCCTTGTAATTTTACATTATGTTATTTGCAGCATAATTGCACAAATATATTTCGTAAAGAAGAAGTAAAGCGTTATCATCTGTGTCATAATAATATAAATATATATATATATATATCTTTGTCTCATTCTATGAAATTATGAAATTCAAGCATTTATGTTAATTTTGAAACTTAAATTATGTCTTAGGAAAGAAATTGTTCATATATTATCTACATAAACCACATTTTTTGCAGAGGTATGTGGACCACTGCACTGCGGCTTTGCGTAAGGTGACCAGGTTCTTCAGAAAATTAAAAACCGGTAGCAATCTTTTTAAACGAGCATTCGAGAACTCACATCTTTATCTTTCCAATTATTTACAAAAAATAATTAGAGAACCTTTGCTAAGTATTTTTGTTCTATCTAATTTTGCTCTATTTGATTAGTAAGAATATTTAATTTCATGCACTAATTTTGAAATTTTAGAACCAGGTTTTAGCTTTCTAAGGGCGTAGACCAGATTAGCATAGCAGATGCATTCATGGCTCTTTAAAAATGATAATTGAGAAAAACTTTACTAAGTGGTAGCAAAAGGATAATAAAATTAGGAGAGCAGTTGGGGTCAGGGGATAGAACGATTGCCACCCAATGAGGTGAACCAGGTTCGAATGCCGGCAATGCCTGGTAGATTTCAATTTTGCACCCGGCTCGCACCGACCTCAGAGCTGAGTTAATATCCTCAGTGGTAGACGGATAATGGGTTAAAGTCCCCTTGCAATTAGTCCAACTGCGAGAGGTTTTCGTGGTTTTCCTCATCATCTAACGCAATAGCGGTCTAGTTACTTCAAAAAACCCTTCACGAAGTAAAATTTCTCACAAAACTTGATCCATGAGTTCCTTAGTCTTCTGGTTTGGGTTAAAAATTGGAAGGATATGGAGATGGTAGACGTATACCCTACATTGGGTCGGCTGTTCATCGACTGTTAAAAAAAAAAATTAAGAATATTATTCCTAATTTAAGTTATGTAACCATCATAGAAATACCGTCCAACCAACAGATATATATATATAAAATCTGTTCGATCTGATCGATTCTCTCATCAACCCCTATTACTTCTACGCATTCATTTTTGCTATGCTACCGCATCAAATTAAAAAAATAATTATGAAAGTATCCCGAATTTCTTTTTTAAATCCTCTATAAATGAAATTCCCACATTAATTTTATTTATGTAACAATTTCTAATTTTATTTTTTTTTGGAATTTAAATGTAATAAATTTGTTTGATTATTTACTCCAATTTATCTACTTAATTTGTTGCTACTATAAAAATATTTTAAATGTTTTTCACTGAAGAAAAAGTGTAGAAATAGTGCGAAAAATGACTCTCTAATATTGCTCAACTATTTTGCATGTTTTTCAACTATTTATTATTCTAGTTAATAGGAAGTAGTTATACTTAAAAAATATTTATAAGCAAATATAACTTAATTATCGTTTATTGATTGTAAACCGATAACATGCTTATCAAAAAATGTAGCGTAATTAGATAACATCATGAGAAATTATAATAAAGGGACCCCACCTTCAGCTTTTATTTTATGTCTTTGATTTTATATTTTTGACTGCTTGTGAGAGTTCAAAAAGTTGGAAATATCTTCAATAAATTTATATTAAATACCTCTGTAATCAAAATAGAACCGAATAAAGATACCTTCAAACGAGATAAGAAAAAAGTAGGATCTTGATTTTTATTATTGCCGAGCATTATTGCCGAGCATTAGTTAATATTAGAGCATTTTCAGTTAGTTTGCAATTTTAAAATTAATTTAAATTAAAGTCTGATGGAAAAAATATCACTAACAAAGCCTTAAAGTATAAGTCAATATCATATGGATGATTAGTCACTAATCTTAATAAAATTAGACACTCCTCATTATCCCTTAAAAAAGCTCAATTAGCCGCGAGTAATTAAGGTCCGCGATTGGCTGTGTGTATTGTAGGTCCTCGATTAGCTGTGTGTATTGTAGGTCCTCGATTAGCTGTGTGTATTGCAGGTCCTCGATTAGCTGTGTGTATTGTAGGTCCACGATTGGCTGTGTGTATTGTAGGTCCTCGCTTGGCTGTATGTATTGCAGGCTGTGTGTACGAAAGTTTTTCGCTAAGTTCTTTAAAATAATAAAGTTCTAGTTTGAAGAAAATATCTAAAACTGATTTCCAGCTTAATCTCAATTAGAATCCATTTAAAAAGCAAAAAGCTTAATCGTTTTTTTTTATTTAGAACAATTTATTTCGAATATTAAATTTAATTACAAAATATGTTTAATTTTATTTTTTTTCGAACGTATAGTTCCAATAAGTTCTAATTAATAATAGAGACTTAAATAATATTTTAGTCCTAAGAAAATGTCAGATATAAATTTTTAAAAGCTTCTAATGTAATCACTAGATTATTTTACCAACAAAATAAAAATAATTCGATTACAATTTATTAAAAGAAGTCTTATCATACAAGAAAATTAAGAAAATGGTTTTCTTCGAAACGCGTGTAAACATTAAAATATGTGTAAGGCGAATTTTTAAAAAGCTGTTATTTTGAAAGGTAATTCATGTTAAAATCATCTGAATTTAACAGAAAAAAATAATTTAAAAAAGGAGAGCTTTTTAAGATAACAATTTAACATTAAATTACTGCATTTTAATTAATAATGACTAGCTAACGGTATTATTTTTCATTAACATGTTCTTCGCTATAAACATACATACACTTTCGGAGAAATAAAAGTAAAGAAAATCATTAATTTCTCTTAAAATTGCGTGAAAACGTTTCTATGCATTTCTTACATACCAAAAAAGTTACTAAGGAAAAGTTACTAGTTAATATGGATGTGATAATATTTCAAATAGAAACGATTATTTATTCCTATACATTAACTGATGAACTTTCATCTACATTTATCTGATAAAAATGAAATGAAATCAGTTAACATCGTACGTAAATATGTTTTAAGCATTTCCTTTATTTGTTTCATACTTATTCGTTAAATACGAAAAAGACCGGGGTGTGTGTTTCCGAGAAGGCGGTTTTTAAGTGCAAACGAGGACCCCCGCTGAACGTGTGGTTTTATCGACCAACCGAGGACGTCGTTTTTGCACGCATACACACTTCGACTCGGCTCTTTATACACAACTTTGATAAATGCTGCCAATCGAGGACAAAATTAGATTTTGCTAAAAATTTTTCTGGGACTATTTCATGACCCCCTGAGTACGAAAATACCATTTTCTAACCGAGGACGTCCTCGGTTGGCACGAGGTCCTCGTTTGACGGTGAAATTGCCTATGTGTGTCCTCGTTTGCCGGCCCTTGCCAACACACACACACACACACACACACACATATATATATATATATATAACTCGGCTAGGCTTTTTTCTTTTGGTTCAAAATGTCTTATGAATTTCAATACATCGCATAAAAAACAGTTTTTTGGTAAGGACAAATTATATTTAACAGCAATATTGACAAAATTTATTGAAAACTGAAAACTGCTTGCTAAATCTTTTCGTTTTAAATCAACAGACTTAAATCACTTTCAAATATTGACATTAAAATATATTTATTTACCGAGAAAACAAAGACTTGTTTGCAAAGTCGCAATTATATAGAATATTTCTTTGCATATATATTTTATTATAACATTATATATTAATCTTTGTGCATTGAAAAAATAATGCTCATTTTATTTTTTTATTTTTTAAGTAAGGCGTTTAGATATCAAGCAAAGCAAGCTTCATAATAAAATTATTGATTGACTAAGTTAAAGGATTTTTTGTCACTCATGGTGCGTTTACTAATACAATTAACAAAGAATGTTTGTTCTTTAATTCTGTTAGTAAATTTTAAACATTAAACTCCCTTGAGAATAAATGCTCCTCTTATTAGCTAATCGCTGTAAAAACTTGTTAACGAATATTTTACGACTTCAAAGCATAAGAAATATACTAAGCAAACAAGGAAAATGAATCAAATTTCCGCCGGTTAAGAGGAACTTTCTAGAATTTCCAAGAATTATATTCTATCATTATGAATTTAATTTTAACTTGTTTCAGTCTTTTAAAACTAAAAGCTTGGGTGCAGTAATCGGGATTTCATGTTTCTTCACTTTTTTTGTTATGTTAAAAATAATATAGTTGTATACTTTAATAACATTTTGCATGCGTTATCTATGGGAATTTTGATGTCTGATAACTTATCATTACAAACTCTTGAAATTTCATTATTAAATGACGATAATAATTCTGCACTCGTGTCCAGTAATTATCCTTAATAGGATATATGTTGAGGCATTAAGTTGAATTACTCTTCATCGCACTGTAAAAATTTTCTTATCAAATTACGGTAAAATGTACTGGCACTCTGAGCTAGTTATTATCCATTTGTTGGATAGGATATCTGTTGTAATATTACATCATTACGATTCAATACTTGACGAAATTTTCAGGTCCAGATTGCGGGACTGAAACTTTGAGCTTGTACATTTATATGTGTTGGATAGGATATCTGCTGAATAGCATAACTTTTTAAGCAATATGTCTGATTTCTTTTCTTCAATCTGTGAAAATTTCTGTATAAAATTACGGTAAAATGTCCCGACCCTTTGAGCTAATATTTACAATATATTTTACCGTAAAATTCTATACGTCATTTTTTTCAGTAATATTTATTTAACTATAATGATTCAGTATTTTTATGAGATGTAACAGTAAGTAAGTACTTACACGATTTTCTGGGGCCCTGAACCAGCCTTAGGAATTTCTCCCACATCATTCAGGATATCTATATTCAAGCTCTAAGGCAAAATGAGCAATTTCGCAACACAGGCGGTCAGAGACAAGCTAAGCAGCTGACTCGTGACTATGCCAGTGTACGTCAAAAAAAGCTTCTTAAGCTAAAAAGGAACAGGAAGATCATTGGTCTTTTCACTGGACACTGCAGCCTCAGGAGGCACCTATACGTAATGGGTATTGGATCTAATCCTCTTTGTAGTGGGTGTCATCTTGAAGAGGAGACTTCGCGACATATACTGTGTGATTGCGAGGTCTATTCTGGTCAAAGAATTGAGCATTTAAGGCAACACTGCATTAAGACTTGGGAACTGCAAGATGTTCCTGTAAGGTGTCTGCTTAATTTTATTTCAGGCATAAGGCTTTCTTGCTAATCATGATTTAGGGTTTGGGTACTGTAGACTTCTAGTCAATGTGCCCATTCTTTCAATCTAATCTAATCTAGCATTCAAATTAACATAACAACCTAAAAGCAACCTAACTGGCAACTTTTTCTCTGAAATGTCACCACTTCTCTGAAATTTCACGAAAATTCACCACTTGTAAATCTTCTGATTAAATTAAAGCTCCAGAACTCGGGGTGCCGATATTTTTTACCGCTAATTTCGCTTTTACAGGAGCATGTTACGAAACAAAATATCTATTAGCTTGGTTATATATATATATATATATATATATATATATATATATATATATATATATATATATATATATATATATATATATATATATATATATATATATATATATATATATATATATATATATATATATATATATATATATATATATATTAAACCCCGGTATATACTTTATGTTAAAATAGATTTTATGAATGATGCACCCAAAGTGCAAAAAACTGTTACTGTAAAATTCATGGTACTATATATTAAATGGTAAAAAATAATTTTACGGTTAAACGGATTTTACAGATCATGCACAAAAGTGTCGGTTCTTTATACCGAAATTTCATTCGAAATTTTTTACAGTGTTGTTAGAAGCTATTTTAACGCATGTCCATTAAAATCAAACTTTCGTAAAGGTTGTTCAAAATAGATTTAAAATAAATAGTCTGAATATTTTAAAAAATTGCTTGTCTTAAAAATAAATGGTTTAAACATTGCTTAGTTAAAATCTAAATAGTAGAAATACTTTAAAAGTTGCTTAGTTAAAATATCGATAACTTAATAGAATCTAAAGAAACCCAAACGATTAATGAAGTTTCCTCATGTAGCCTCTATAACAACGTTTTTAATTATACCAACATCATTAGAGTTATAATCATCATCCTTCTAACTGTTAAACTGTTACTGTAAAATTCATGGTACTATATATTAAATGGTAAAAAATAATTTTACGGTTAAACGGATTTTACAGATCATGCACAAAAGTGTCGGTTCTTTATACCGAAATTTCATTCGAAATTTTTTACAGTGTTGTTAGAAGCTATTTTAACGCATGTCCATTAAAATCAAACTTTCGTAAAGGTTGTTCAAAATAGATTTAAAATAAATAGTCTGAATATTTTAAAAAATTGCTTGTCTTAAAAATAAATGGTTTAAACATTGCTTAGTTAAAATCTAAATAGTAGAAATACTTTAAAAGTTGCTTAGTTAAAATATCGATAACTTAATAGAATCTAAAGAAACCCAAACGATTAATGAAGTTTCCTCATGTAGCCTCTATAACAACGTTTTTAATTATACCAACATCATTAGAGTTATAATCATCATCCTTCTAGTATTAATATTTTAACCAGACAATAAAATTCAATATAATATTTTAGAATGTGAAGCGTATTAATCAATTAAACCCTAATGGCATGAATGTAGAGAAAAGAATTTTTGACAAGCCCGAATGAAAAATGGGCAATACACATTAGGGATGACATTAACCATTTATAACACAGGAAAAACAAAAGCAAATTGTCTGTGCCACTTAAATCATATTTTTCTAACTTTCCCATACATAGGAAAAGATCACCTAAGATTTTCTGATGATGCTACTGTATATGGTAGCAGGAGCAAAACTCGACGATGAAAGGTCGCCCATCCTTCATATGGGGAAAAGAGTGTAAAGGAAGGCACCGAAAAGACTGATGACTCAACAGTTTGAAAGGCGGAAAAAACAGGAAAAATAGGAAAGAGGGATGGAAAGGTGGAAGAAGGAAAAGGATTAGAATGGTATAGCTAGCCGATTGAATACATATGACATAGATGAACGATGTAGCATTTTTCAAGATTTTTAGTTTTTTCCCCGTTTCAGAAACGATCTTGAAAATGTCAGTAAAATGTGCAGTTTGGTTTCTAGACGGAAAAAAAGTAAATATTTTTTTTATTTGCAAAATAATTGTTTATGCTTTGTAGAAAAAATATATTTTAGTTCATATTATTATTAATTTGTACAAGAATTAGTTAATATTTTAAATTATTTTATGTTACCTGCCACATAGTAAATTCGTGATCTATTACACAATAATAAATTTTATGGTATATAAATATAGAGATTCTAACAGGGGTGATATAAGTCCTGTTAGATTATCATCATCAAGTTAATATTTCTACTTAAGCTTCATTGGAATTATTCATTTCAATAATACTCTTTGTTAGAATACTTTTACACTTAAAATAACATATAATCTTAAAAATTTCAGTTAAAGCTACTAGTAGAGAGTAATAAAATATTCCTCAAATTGTAAAAAAATATCCAGCAAATGAAAAAATAAGCGGAATTTTATATTTAGCTCTCCTGATTATTCAATTTTAATTTTAATATTTTTATAAATGATTATTTTTTCATAAACTAGATTTAATTTTGATTTTTTTAAAAGAAAAACATTGTTTATAATTTAATCCCTTTAAATCTCAGAAATAAATTCGAAACAATTTTTTTAAAATAAATGCTAGAATATATTGGAATATTTCATTTACATCAAACGTTCAAATGGGAGCGATGATATTTTAGTTTTGCAAGAAAATAATTTCCTGAAAATTTTATGAAGAAGTAAGATAGACTGGGTGTAAATAAATGACAGATGAGACTATTTAATATGTGAAGTTATACGCTGTTCTATGTTTTCGTCATTCTTTTAACAGTTAAAATTATAATATACAATTTAAAAAATAGATTTAAATCTATTAAAGCACTCACTAAATATAATCTCTATTGTTGTGTTAAAAATAAAAAAACACTTAATTTAACGAACTGAAAATGTATCTCTGTTACAGATGGACTTATCAATTTTTTACACATCGAAATATTTTGCCAAAGTTTATCGTTTACTTTCGATAGATGGCGCTAAGTCTGTGACTCTGGTGATGGAATCAATGATGCAGTTACCTAAGATTTAATTTCTGCGAATAAAATTTTATTTACCTTAAAATATCTGGAATAAAAAAAAAAAGAAAATTTTTAAATTTAACAATGTGTTGTATGGATACTCTTTTAGCTACATGGATTATCATTAGAATTTATATTAAATATTTATAGTAAATTACATATATAATGATTAAGTTTTAAGTGAAGTTGTATTAAAAGATAAAGTATAAGAGACGTTGATATGTTTAAATAGTATTAAAATCAATACTAATGTTCATTTTTTTTCAATAAGCTGATTTTAGGAAACGTATTAATATAATATATTATGTTTATTTTTAAATGTAAGTATATATATATATATATATATATATATATATATATATATATATATATATATATATATATATATATATATATATATATATATATATATATATGGGTCATTCTCACGAAAACTGTCATTTTTCAGTTCATAAAATCCCAAAAAAGTAAAGTGAATAAAAAGCTCTGAAACTTTTTATATTAATAGAAATATGTAATGTCATTATAAAAAAAGTATATATCCTATAAATTATACTTACGATTTAAATTAATTAATTTTTTTTAAAAAATTAATTTATAATTAATTAATTAATAATAATTAATTAATTAAATAAATAAATTAATTATTTTAATAAATTAATTTATTAATTTTTTAATTTATTTTTCAAATTAATTAATAAGTAAATTAATTATTTTCACTATTTAAAAAGTGAGGGAATGATACTAATAGTGAGGGAATGATATTTTATTTTAATACATGCTTCTATCTAAGTTACATCTACCTAAAGTTTGAAAATGATAACATACTAAGTATATCTAATATTTATTATAATTTAGTCTTATATATTTAATAGTTTTTACAGGTTTGGGAAATAAAATTGGCTGGCACGATTGAACAAAAAAAAATTTGATAATATACTCATCTTGAATCATTCCCTCACTTCAGCGTCATTCCCTCACTTTATACACTAGTGAGGGAATGATGAATTCAATAAAATTTAAAAATAACAGTTAGGCCTAATTAATTTCTGAAGTCAATCACATACAGTTATATTCATGCAAGAAAGCAACATATAATTATCCACTTTCTCGATGAAATTGTATTTTATTTTACTCTAAAAAATGACATAAGGGAATGACAAATGTAAAAAATTTTACCTGGTTTGATTCATTCAAATTTATTCCACACCAAAGCTTCTTTAAGTTGAAGATGGAAACATACTACAATTTTGTTCTATGATGCCAGTTGTTAACTTCTGAAGTTTTTATTAAAATATTTTTATTCTAAGAAGATTGCAGGTGATAAGAACATTATTGTGAGGGAATGACGCGAAACACTGGGGACAAAGTTTAAAATAGTGCTGTGTTAATATTTTTATCAGAAATTAAATTTAAAATTGATTTTCTGAATTCTATATTTCAGTATTCTGAAATAAGAAACACGAATTTGTAAAAAAAAATTTTTTTTTCAGAAACAATTTTTTTTCTTTTCTTAAATCAGCAGTGGGGACAAGTGAGGGAATGACATATTGGTATATTTTAATTACCTAAAATAAATAAAAAATAAAAATTGATAATTTTATTTTTATTCTTTTGTTAGCTTGCATTCTGAAGGACACTTTCCCTGAAATTTTCTTAGCTGTGTACCCGAATCAAAGATTTTACATAAAGTAATGTACGAATCTGACTCAAAATATTGGAAAGATTGAAAAGTTCGATATTTCTTACTTATTCATTTGTTTTTTTAATTACTCAAATTTACATAACAAATTTAGGGAGACAAATCTACATATATCACAGCATTTTTATACATTTAAAAAATCACAATGAAGCATAAGT
This sequence comes from Parasteatoda tepidariorum, assembly GCF_982258835.1. Taxonomy (NCBI): domain Eukaryota; kingdom Metazoa; phylum Arthropoda; class Arachnida; order Araneae; family Theridiidae; genus Parasteatoda; species Parasteatoda tepidariorum. Next base: position 81,124,438 of record NC_141762.1, read on the forward strand.
TAATTGCATATTTTATTTCTAAAAAAAAAATCATATTGAAATTTTTTATGTATTCCAAAATATTAGAATATTTAATGATAAACGCTTAAATCCAATAATAAATTATTGTATAATTGGTTGTAAATGGTAGGAAAAAAACGTTACTTAATATTTCGTAGCATCACTTTTAGTTTTGAGAACAGCATATCAACGATCGTGCATGGAATAAGCAAGATTTTAACAGTCTTTTTTGACCACATTAGCTCAAGTGGAATAATATTTTTCACTAGTTCAACTTTGTTTGTTGGATCAATTTCTCATAGTTTTTTCTTTACTATCCCTCATAAGTTTTCAATTTGGTTAAATTCTGGTGAGTTAGCTTGTCACTGCTGTTCTGTTATTTCGCATTACTCAAAACAAATCTTAGTTGGTTTTGACAAATGAGATGAAGATAAAACTTGCTGAAAAATAAAATTTTAGCAGAATTATGTAGCAATCGAAAGTATCCTGATGTATACCTGAATTTACTTTTTCTTTGAGGTTACATACCCTTACAGTTCCATTTGCACTCATGCACTTTTGGATGAACGAATTTTTCAGATGTGTAAAAAAAAATTTCAATTCTCTCAAGCACTTCTCGAGATATGGCGAAATCCGCAAAAAGTAAAATTAATATTAAGGAGTCCATACTTTGGAATGACGAACTTTCCTGATCAAATATTTCTCCGATTGCGGAAACACTCTATATTTTGTGGGTCAGAAGTTCAAATCCATCGTAAAAAAAGAAGGTACGTATAATCAGGCAACGTGCGCTTTAAAATTTGATTTCATAACATCAAATATTTTCTTCGCCAATCAATTGGTTTATTTGAGGTCACCCATCGTACCATTAAGATTGAGTCCTAGAACATGAGGATCCAATCTTTAGATCAAAAGTTATTCAGGATGGTCAGTTTATTTTTTTGACCTCAGTACATAGAATTTCGCAAGTCGATTTGTGAAGAAACTTTATTTAAAAAACAATTGAATGAAAATTGTTGATATATGATTAAAATAAAAATAGAATAATATATAATGATATTGCTTTTTCTTCCCACACAAATCACAGCAAATCATAATCATAGTGGTGGTATATAAAAAAAAAAAAAAAATAAATCGAAACTTTAAAAAAATGATCGCAAAATTGAAAAAAAAAGCATATATTTTATTGCTTTTGACTGTTTTTTTTTCAAGTTTTAATTTGAACAGAAGCCATATTTTTGACATGTGGATAAATTAATCATCAAGTTTAACAGAGCAAACAAAAAAAACACTAATAAAAACTAAAGTTATTGTTAGTATGAAATGATAATTTTGATGAATTTTTATTTCAAGATTTATGAACTTTTCTAGATGTTTATAAAACAGCATACCGAATGTTTAGCAATTTTTCATTTCTTTCTAAAATTCGTTTAAAAAGCCATAAAAACTTTATAAAAAATGAAATAAACTCATTCATCTACTGGGAATAAATTCAGAATTATTTCTTTAAGGAGAGCTTTTAGGAAATTGCGTTTTTTCTTGTTTTTTTCCTTACTCTTGAGAAAAGCAGTCTTTACTTTCAATAGTAAAACAATATCCGGTAATGACCTTTTATAAAAGTTTGATTTTCTAAGAAGAAAAAAATAATCTGAAATGCTCTTAATTGCAGTACATCCTCGCTGAAAAATCTATTATCTCTGAATGAAACAATTTATTTCTGACAAAAATACAATATCCTAGTTCTATAATAATTCCTTTGAAATTTATGATTTAAAAGAAAGATTGCAAACAGTTTCATTCTCTTTTTGGCTAATGGATTGCTTCTGTGGGCTTATTTGGTATGAAGATTGATTGTTTTTAAATTTTAGTATTGATTTTATTACTTAACGTTTTATTGCCTTCTAAAAATGGGTATTTTATTTGGAGTAGCTGGATATTCATTTTTAATATGATAGTTAAAATAAAATATGTTAATATTTCTAACATTTTTATTTTTGTGAATAAAATGAATTCATAATTCCTTTTTCACGAATGTTTTTATGCCTTTTGGAAATGTAGATAAATCAATGCTTTTTGCTATTTTGTTTATTTATTAGTATATTTATTGATATTTAAAAATAATATTTTGTACTTGCATGTATTTCAACACATTATTATTAATTAACTTAATCATTGATACTATAATCTAATCATATTTGCATCATTTCCTGAGAATTTTCATGACAGTTACTAGTTAGAAAAAAATAATTTTTATCTTCTTTTTCTATTTGTCATGTTAATAATAAGAATAATCCTGCGTGTTCTTATAAAAGTTGTCACTATTCATTATAATTTGAGCTTATATGATTGCATGATGCAAAAAATGATAGTATGCTATTGCTAAGAAAAATAAAATTCCTTGAAATGGTGACAATTGCTTCGTTGTGATCATAAAGGACTGCAGATTTTTCACTAATACATTTCTTTCTTATAAAGAACCCATAAAAATACGCGAATCAATTGTACAAGAAATAAAGAAATTTTTTATGGATTTAGAGTAAGTTTCAACTGAACTTCCAAGTAAAAAAATTCTGGAACAAATTACGTTAAAAGTACCGGCACTTGGAGGGCATCATTCTAAAAAATATTTCACAGAAAAATCCATTTTCTCCGTAGAACAATATACAGTAATTTTTAGAGTAATATTTATTTAATTAGTGATTCAGTGATTAACTGGTAATTATTATTGTAAAAATCTGATATACTGTAATTTAACGATAACAATTACCAGTAAATCACCGAATCACTAATTAAATAAATAGTACTTGAAAAATTACTTTATATAAGATTTTGTTCAGTTGAAAATGGATTTTACGGTAAAAAGTATTTGCATCCTGAGTACCTGCAATTTTTACCCTAATTGCAATGTATAGTTACGAATGTACAAGGAAAGCTCTTAAATTCTTTGAAGATTCAAGATGAAAATTTCTGTATCCCTATAAACTTTAAAATAATTGTAAACAGTATTTTTAAAACAGCGCATACTAAACCAAAGTACAGACTGTACTTTAAAAACGGGACGTTAAAATATTAAAAAAAATGTCTTATTTCTTTTCACGGATGACTATTAATATTTACGTATTACTTGATAATATCAGGAGAATTCTTCTGCCAGAGGAAAACACGGAAAAGCAATTTAAATCCAACAGAAAGACGCAAGTACGTATCATAAGACAGTATTTTATCATAGAGAATTCCTACTGTGCCCTTTACTGAAAATGTAGACATTCAAGGATTAAGGAATGAACTATATTGTAATGTTCTATATTGTAGTCTTTTAGTCAACAGAATCTGGTTCAAATTTTAGCAATGAATTTAAGGCAGTTTTACCCACAACATGATAGATGATAAAGATTTTACTTTTAAAATTCATAAAAATATTTTATTTCTTCCTTTCTAAATTTATATTGCATGGAACTATACGTATGTAATTCTATATAGTATGTTCTGATATTTCCAGCTCCCCCAGTATTTCATCAGGTTCTCCAGTGAAGTCAAGTATTACAGGCTGCAATCAAAGAGAGGATGGCTGTCCACTTTGATCAACTCACAAAGTGACCGAGGGTGCGTGGCATCACTCCTAGGATAAATGTTTTACCATAAAGTGATTTACCGTCTTCGGATCATCCTCAGAGATGTTTACCAGACAGTCACCAATACCACATTATGCAGATCTAGGTAACGCAAAATAAAGTAATACTACAAACATTTCCCTTTAAATGCATGTAAAGATTTATATAAATGGAGAAAAAAGATTTAGAATTTTAAAATTGTAACATTACAAGCGCCATTCGGGACATTTTGAACATTTTTTGCCATTCCTTATGCCAGTTTAGTAGATACGCTTGATTTTTGAAGTTGATATTTTTTTTACTTTTCTTAAATTGTTTCTAAGAATACTTTATAAAAATTTCAGGCCTTTATGTTGAGTATTAAGATAAATAATCCTAGAAATGCCTAAAACAGCCAATAATGTCATTTTGACCGTAGTAAGAAAAATATTTCATTTTAACTGTTCATGCCAGTCCTTGATTTTGAAAGACTTGAAACCCTGGGAAGATCAGTAGAACAGGGTGTCTTGATTCGATGTTTGAAGTGATGTTAGTTTTATTCAATTACAAAGTTGTTATTGCGTTAACCGTGTACATCCTGATTACAAACAGTGTTTTTTAATCCTGAACAAAAAAAACTATTGGCAAATTGGAATTGCTTGTGAGCCAAAATACAAATTTATTGCATTATGAACAAGCCATATATAAGCGGTAGCGCCTCGAGCTGCCGTGCCACAAGTCCCTGGTTCGATCCTCGGGACGGGCATGGTTGACTCAGCCTTTCATCTCTTCAGTGGGTCTATAAATGAGTACCGAGCACGCTTGGGAACTAAACACTGGGGGTTCCGAGTTCGGCTGACCCCCTGACCGGAACATCTGCTCCTGCTCCTCAGAGCCCAAGGTCAAGAGAACTGAGATGGGCCCAGTAGTCATTGGCCCTCTATTTGCTGTTGCGCCGCTGAGTTTAGTTTATATAACTTTAACTTCAAATTTTTGCAACTGACATAAAATTTAAAAAAAAAGTAATGGTTATTTTTGTATGTTGAAAAACGACTCATGATTTGATAATGATTTGGAAAAATATTAAGCTCTAAGCATGGAACCACACCAAAACTTCGAGCTCAGCGAAACTAATTTTAAATAGCATTCATGTGAATGTGCACTATTAAAAATTCGGAGCCAAGTTGCACCAAAAGTTGGTATTCATTTACTGGCTTTATAAAATGGAGCTTAATTTTTTCATATTTTGGTATTTTACTAGCTCTGAATATCAGTGGAAGGTTGCACCAAAAGTAGGTGTTTTAATGAAACAGAGCACCTATTTTCTTTCTTCCTTCTTTTCCCGTTGCACCATTATGTATTAGGTATTTTTAAAGCACTCAAATGCAGGCCGATGTTGCTATTTACTGTAGCAAAACAATTTACCGAAAGTGAGTTATTTTATGACATGCCTCTAACCCCTTTATACCACCAACCAAATTTAAGAAGGCAACATAAAAGAAATGCACTATAATTAATTCAAATAAAACATTTACCTACCTGAACAAGATGATAATCGAAACAACTTGCATTAGTCGTCCCGATACAACTAGACCGAGTTGCAAAGAAAATATGGCGTCGTAAGCAAATATCGTTCAGTTTACAGTCACTGTCAAAGTTTTGTGTCTTTTACAAAATTTTGGTGCAATCAGTTGCACCATGGAAGTATTTCTCGATCATTCTTCACGATTTATGGTGTAATTAAGATAAATTATCTTTCAATTAACTAAACCTTGGGGTAATAAGAAACTTCGCACTAAATACCGGTTAAAGATTTACCAAGTTTCTTTACAACGTTTCTGCAAACGACGGAATAGAGAAGAAGCTAAGTATAGTTCGTTCACCAGGAGTTGAGACTTGGCTCCACCTCCTCGGACGCAGAGTTCATTTCAGCGCGGGGGAGTAAGAGGAAAAACATCTCCGTTGTTGAAATTGAGACAACCCTTAATTTGCGCCAAACACAGAAAGTGAATTCTTTTTCACTTACTTTGCTTTATCATCTGCTAATATACCTTTTGTTACACTAGCTCATTAAATATAGTTTAAATTTAAAAACTGTTGTTCTCCCAGCGAAATGTCTCATAAAGGACAAACTATTCACTCAAAAGAAAGAAATATCATAAAAAATAGTGTAAAATATCATCAAATTTATGAAATATTCATTGTTAAAAAAATGCACATAGAGTTTGCGAAATAAATATTTTTGCCAAACGGTCGCCATATAGCAACATTGTTCAGGATTGCTCACAACCTTCTCCCAAAAATAGCGAAATAGTATCGTCGCATACCACGTGATGAAGGCGGAGCCAAGTGCCAACTCCTGGTGAACGAGCTATACTCTCACTTACATCGTAATGTCGAACCAAATGGCTGACAAGTCGCTAAGAAATTATTATTTTACTCCATGAAAAACTTGAAAATATCTCACACTTATTTTGAAATGCTTGTCATACTGTTACCTTCAATGCTTGAATAATTTTCGAGAAGTGTTTCGTCTTCCTAATTACGCATTGAGAGTTCATTCTTATGATTGTTAAGGAGCTACGAATTAGTATTTTTTTCACCAGATAGCCTCTAATTCTTAATTTTTAGTTTATAAAGCAAGAGAACACGCCTTTTAACATCCCAAATGTCAGTAGAAAACTTATGATAACTATGAGAAATGCTAGAAATCTATTTGTTTTCGTTTTGCTGTAACATTCACGCAACGCGGATAAACTGTAGTACTCCAGAACTGAAGTCTAACTATTGATGAAACTTCGACATGTGCACTACTGCGCATTGTGTATATTCGTATTGTTAGTTTATTTTCGTATGACTTCGCAGAAAAATAATCTATCATACCATATTATATTGTATTGTTATATTCTGATTAAGTTGATAGAAAAAATAACAAAAATGTCTCTTATCTCAAAATATCCTTATAAAGTGTATTTTTAACAATATTCATCAAATAAAAAATCAATCATTTACATTGGAATGGCGTCAATTTCCTAAGGGGGTCAAATTGACCTCAAATAGGTTTTAGGTAAAAGTCCAAAATCTGTCTGATCTAGTGTTAATAAAAGTGAACTTGTGACTTGAAAAGTGACTAAAATATATATTTCCATATGAAAAGAATAACATTCATTAGTTTGTCACATAAATCAATTTATTGATCGTGATTCAGCTTTCTAAGCCTCGCCAAGCTCCGAAATTTGCCTTGCTATTTTATATGCTTCACGCCAGCTTTACTAGCAACACATTTTTCCTGCTTAAAATGTATTCTATCATTTTGAAACATAAACTAACTGTATTAATTGCTTTTTTGGAAAATTTAGAAATAAGATCTGATTTTTTTTCTTCAGAATTTGTTGCTAAATATGTCTTAATAATCTCTATTATTTTTAAAACGAAGGAATTGTAAATGGTTTATCTGAAGTATCATGGGAAGTATTATATTTCATTGTTGCCTTAATTTAAAAGTATCAGAAGAAAACATAAAATTACTTAATTTTATTGTTTAGAATTTCTGTCATTTTATGCATTAGCTTGTAATTTACATAAAATATATCATGGGGATCCTAAATTTAATCTCAGACGTATTAGTAGGTAATATTCCCTAGAGGCAGTCATTTTGTTCGGACTACTTTTATTATCTCATCTTCAATAAGAAGCTTTTAAGCTAGAAAACAATCTATCTATATTATATAAAACGCTAATACGTACGTATGTATGTATCAGTAAAACCGATGATATTTCTTTTCTCGCGCTGGCAACAGTTTTCATTTTTAATTGATTGGATTCGGCGCGCAAGAGCACGTAGTGAGCAACCAGATAACAATAACCAGAGTGAGCATTATCAGGTTGTTCAATTCAGATTCATGCACTAAAAACATAACAATATTTAATTTAAACTCAATTAGGAATTAATTAATTAATTGGAGTGAGAATGCTTTAAAAGGCCGCTGTTGAATTGATATTTTTCTACTGGGAGCTACCTAAACGTCTAAAAAACGTTTAAGTGTTTGTATTGAATGCATTGAATTTTTTTTATACTTCGCGTTTATTTATGCATTGAATTTTCACGCTTTAAAATGCAGAATATTAGTGAAGCAATATTTGATAAATTTTGCTAATATGTTTCTTATTTAGCTAATGTTTTGATTTTTTCACCATGTACAATCTAAATAGCTAATATACTTTTTTAAAAGCCAATAAGAACATTGGTAGAATTCTTCTACATAAGTACAATACTGTGTCTTTGATGATAAAATACTATGTCTTTGATGATAATATATTATGTCTTTGTGCTAGAACATTGTGTTCATTGGCGAGCGAGCGCAGCGAGCCATGGTTCACGTCGTGAACCACATAGGATTGCGTAGCAATTCTCGGGGGTTGGCGAGCGTTAGTGAGCAGGGGGCGGAGCCTCCTAGTATATATGTAAAACAGATCGATTATAAGCATATTTTTTACTCAAAATCATGATACGATGTACTGCTTATACAAACCACTTAATTAATCTAAGAAAAGTTGAAAAAAGGTGCTTGTAAATGCTTAAATGACACACAAAATAAAAAAAGGCGGTCTATTTTTAAAAATAAATTTCAAATTTTACCTATTTTCCTCATTATAAAGAAACACGAGATATGAGAAAATATTTTGCTGAAGTTAAATTTTAAGAGATATCGTCTTAATGATATTTTTTTTATATTGCTCTTTAAAAATAGTATATAAATATTATATATTTCCATAATTATGAAATTTTAAAGAAATTGAATATTAGCTAGTTTAATGAAAGATTTGTTCAGGAAATGTAACAAATATTTTTATATATTGCTCTTTAATGCGAAATTAAAAACTAAATAATTAAATATTGTCCCAAAAAAAACGAAATTGTAGTTCTGGTGTTGACATCTTAAAGATAAATGGTACAACACTAATAGCACTATCGAATACACTTTTAATATCTACCTTGACACTCTTAAGATAACTTAGTAAAACTCATTCTAACTTTATAGAAACCTATAATTTTAATAGAACTTCTCTCTTAAAAATACATAAATTAAATTGCCGAAACTGAAAGGCACGACCCTCCAACAAATAGTTTAAGGTTGGATATGAGTAGCATTCAGCTTAGTTACTACACCTTAAGAAAATTAGTAAAATCGTGATGATGAAGAAAAAAGTAACGACGGATAAAATTGTGACGAAATTTCCAACAATGGCAAGAAACACAATCTCAACGTTTAATAAAATTCTTTATTTTATCATTCCTCCTTAATACATAATTTGAGCTTCAAATAAAATATTACAACACGCAATAAATAGATTACACGAAAAAAACTTTATATTGAATATTTCATGAAAGAAATTTATCTGCTGAAAACATTCTCGTTCAGGTTACCTTGATCTCTCTCTGTTCACAAATATATAGTTTTAAAAGAAAACAAATGAAGTAAAAAAGAACAATAATAAGTCAAGAGCCCGCTTGTATGCTTACCGCTCATAAGTTCGGAAGTTACGAAGAAGTCTGAAAACTATTATACAATATACAGATATTTGAACAGCAACAGTTTGTCTTGATTTTCAAGAACATGTCCTAGAAAATTGTTTACTCATAATATTTCATACTATTAATATGATAAGATGCAGCACCTTTGAAATTCTGTTCCGTAAAACAAGAAACTGTTTAAACATACATATATTTATAGCTTATGTCTTATATATTTCACCATTTTTTATATGTACACAGAAGTCCTTATCGAATATACATCTATGCAGGTATGTCAGTTTTAGGTCATTTGTTAGGTCATTTGGCATCGAAAGCCTGTAAGTTCCACAGACTTGAATAATTCAACACATACGTAACTTGAGTTTGTATAACGTATAGATGACATAGATATGGATAAAGACACCACGAAAAATAAAAGAAAAATTATATTCTTGAAATTCAGCATTCACTATGAAAGCTGCCAGCAGTATCACTCATCATTTTAGCTGTTTCTCTGTAACGAAGAGTGTGTCCAATGTTAGATACTTTTCTATCTATAATTTGGCCCTGTTGAAACAATGGACGTTTTAACAGCTCTGAATACTTTCAGTTACTCGGTAAATATGAAGTCACACATAGCTCGAACCATCAATAATCAAGGCTTTATATTCCTAAAAATAAATAAATATTTATATTTCACTCATTCACTCAAACACTGTAAAATATTCCGGATCAAATTATGATGAAAAATACTGGCATCTTGAGTGCCGCATTCGTAAAATCCATTTTTACCGTAAAATTTTATGCCGTAAGATTTATAGTAATATTCTTCATTAGAATGATTAAGTGCTTTTGTGGTAAATATTTTCGTAAAAATTATGTATATCATATTTCTTTATTCCATTAAATGTTCAAAATGTATTTTACGATGAAAATCAGCGGCGCTGAGGACGCTAGTGCTTTTTACCGCAGTGTAATCAGAGATTTTTCGTAGCGAATATAAAAACCTTAAAATTTCAATACTGACATTTGAGAAGTTATACATCCCTAAAAGAGTTGAATTAAAAATAAATAAATAACTAATTGTGTATATACATATTAACTTAAGTATAAAGAGAACTTGCGTAATTATAGTAACAGTTGATTAAGATTAAACCGCCACAAGTTTTGTGCCATTTCAGACAATTATCGAGACTGCAAATCAGTTTTTACTAATTGCTCGATTCAATTTAGATGATTGGAGTACTCAGTGAAAACTGATTTGAGTATGTGATGTGCAAAGCTTGAACAAGACGGAGAAACGGAAAGATAAATTCTCCATTGGGTAATATCAGGTGCTGCAAAAATGTCCGATGATTTGAAGAATAAATTTACAAAAATGAAAAGAAAGAGAAATGCAAAGTATTCTGCATTTTTCTTTGGTAAAAAGGAATTTTATATTATCTAAAAATAAATTTCTTCACAAAATGTTTCAAAAATTACGCTGTTACTATAAAACAATATTTTTTATCTAAAAGACAGACCATTACGAATGAAATATTAGCATGAGAGTCTGCTAATTTTGATATTAAAATGTACCTCATTGTTTGTTTTCATAAAGGTTGTATTATAATTTCTTTTTCATTAGAAGTGCTGTTTTTTACAGACGAATTTGATATTATGAAGAAAACTTTCTCTCGTTACCAAAGAAGAACGTTTCACGCAGTACAAATCTTTTTTTGTTTAATTTTTCTATAATTTATTTTACATATCATCATCCATTTTTGGCATATAACTGGTTTGAGTTCTGAGGAAAAAAAATTGCAGATTTGGATTTATCAGTTAATGGCGCTAAATGCCTGATATTTTTTCTCTGAAAATTGCTGAAAAGGACAATAGACAAATAATACTAGTTAGACTGCTTATTCTAGTTTTATTCGAACGAAATCTAACTTTCCAACGACTTTCGGGTTTACTCACTCTCATAGCAAGATTAATAAAATTTAGTAAAAATTATAAGTTAGTAAAATTTATACACTGTATAAAAAAAAAGAAAGCTTTTATGCTATAGTTCACTCTGAACCAGGAGTGTCACAGTCTCATGACCAATGACAAGATGATAAGAATGTGGTTAGCATTGCGCTTAGACAGTTTTTACTTCCTAATTATACAATCTTCATAGCGATAATACAGCTTGTAAAATCACTTTTATTAGATTAAATCATTATAAGAGGATTTTGAATTAAATGAAAGTGATTTAAAACAGAAAATTCTGATATTAGATTCCGATTTTAGATTGTGCTTTTCATTTTATCTGGTTGAAATAATTTAGCCAATTGCAATTTTAAAACTAGTTTAAATTACAAAACAGATAAATAATTTTGATTATTAATTTGAAATCAATAATTGATGACTTGAAATTATTATTTAAGATACCAAGTTAAGAATGCAAAATAAATCATTTCGTAATTATTTTCTTTATTTCTTAAGCGTTCTTTCATTTTAATTGTCCTACTTTCTGAATTTAAAAAAAATATTGGAAATACTAGCATTTTTTTTAAATTTTAGTATTATTAAAAAAAAAAAATTCAAACAATTGTACAATTCATTGTTCGGGTTCCATCAGAAAAAAGACCTAAGTAATTTTTAAACTTTCATAACTTCAGTTTCTTTTAAATAAATTTAAATTTTGAATAAAACTAATGTTATTCATAGCAAAGAAAAAAATTCTAAAATGTATGTTTGTTTATAACAAATGCTGATTCTCAATTTAAAATATAAAGGAACTATCCGAAAAACGACATTAAAAAATAGGCAAAGATAAAGCTTCAATAATCTAATTTAACTTAAAAAAGAACTAGGAAACTACATTTCATGGATTGGCTCACGTTCATTACTTATAGAGCGTAATCGAAAATGTTATTTTTGCATCCTGAAAGTGAAAGTTGTGGAGCTTTTTCGAGAAATTTAAAAGTTTAGCATAAATTTGGACTGTAGCCATTACATAAATAGGTATATTAATCTTGATGTTAAGGAAAGGCAATTTACTTAAAAGTTTTTAAGCTTGAGCCAGTTATTTTTCTTTTCGAAAATATTAGGGAAAAATTATGCAGTTTCAAAAAGTTCAATCTGAAACAATGAAAAATATATATTTTTTTATTCAATAATGCTTTACTTGCTCTAAAAAGTTATTCAATTTGAAAAATAAACTTACTTTGTTTTTAAAATTTTATAATATTTTACTTTCATTACTTTGCATATGTGTTTGAATTCATTTCAAAATCATTATTATTATTACTGTTATTTTTTTAAACTTTATAACCAGCATTTAGCAGCCGACCAAAGACTCAGCTTGCAACTATCTATGTTCAACTCCGTAGCCTTGTATTATTAAACTCAACCCAGAAGACAAAGGTACTCCCTGATTAAGCTTTGATACAAACTAACCTTCGCGGAGGACATTTTGATGGAACTAACCGGCGTTTGCGTTATCTAGCAAGGAAAACCTCGAAGGCCACCCACGGTTAATAAAAAAGCAAGTGAAGTCTAACTAATGATTCGTCTTCCATTTAGGATAGTTTGCGTCAGCACTATGGTTGGTTCGTGTTGGGAGCAAAATTCCTATCAATCAGCCATCGCTGGGATTCGTACCCGGATCACCTCATTGGGAGGAGGTCCAGGTTCTCCTTGTTTTTGTGCCTCCTTAGCTCTTATTACTTTCAATGATTGTAATTTTTATTGCTATTTAATTTAATGCAATATATCAAAAACAATTTTTACCACAAAACTCTCAAAACACTTTTCCAGCTAGATTAAGGTCAATGACTGTGAAAAAAAATTTAAAGTCTCTGACCGTAAAAATAAATGTTTGTTTGCAAAGCTATTCTCAAATCCAGGTCTATCCATAAATTTTATCTCGAAATTGTATGTCCATTGACATTAAATTAACGTTATGCACGTAACAGTTATCGTCTGATCAGTTCCTGGCTAGACGTTGTTAAAGACTGTCAATTTGTTTGTCGAATCAAACCGAACCGTCACACGTGGCAAGTAGAGTAATGATCCCGTCGGTCGAAGATTGACTGAGTTGCGTGTTCGTGATTCTTAGTCACCAATGTCAAGTCAGTGCGAGAGTGCTCTTTAGTACCAGCTTGGTTTGAACACGGAACATTTGTCTCCGCACCCGGATGCTGTGACTCTGCCATTGAAAAAAATATACACCTCTGAATTGAGCATGGAATCTTTATATTATAACCTTATAAATTAAGGATCAACTAACTAAATTTACAGAGGTTCGTCACAATTACGGGTACTAGGCATTTTTGTCGAAGAAGGGAACTGACTGTATAACTCAGGGGTGGCGAACCAATGGCACGCGTGCCATTTATGGCACGCGACACACTATTCCGGGCACGCCACCGATCACAAAGTTCAATATGAAGCGTGTTAACAATTAAAATAAATTCACAGAAAAACAAACAAAATAAACAAACAATTATTAACAAAAAAATTAACAATTAATGCCAACAAAACAATTTATGATCATAAAAACCAAGCTAACAATAAATAACCGGCAAAAAAAAAATTAGCAGTCCTGCTTAACTAACATCTTACAAAATATAAGTTATTTGTCATCTAATCTGCAACAGCAGAAGTCACACTGACATTACTTTAAGTTGAATTACGCTGATAACTGACGCATTGCAAAATGTTTCTTTTTTTTTTCATAGTAAATAAAGAGTTTTGAGTTGATAGTACTTAGTATTATTATTATCCCAATAATCACGAAGTCAAAATTATTTGACGGCACGTCTATGACATCATTAAAGAATTTTTAGAAAAAATGGCACGTTGGTGCATAAAGGTTCGCTACCCCTGGTATAACTTAACAATCAACTCTCGATTTTTACTGAAATTTCTAAAAGCGTACACTTATTTAATTTTGTTTAGAAGTTTAGTTTATTACTTATACATATAAAAAAAACTAAATATATTCAGAATATGGTAATTTGACAAATTAAAATATTTCGTGGCTCTTTTTTAAATGAGCTTAAGGAAGTAACATAGAAATCGGAAGTAACTCATATCCAATATTTCTATGTTGGTAAAAATTATTATACCACTAACCATTACATAAGATTTAAAAATATCATTAAAAAAATTCTAGAATAACTAAATAAACAACTGAATTGTAAATAACATACTGATTTTGTTTACATAATTAAGGAATATACATTTCTCTCTTACAATTAGAATTGACTAAATTGCTTAATAAGGTATGGAAGTGGCAAAAGCTTTCAAATTATTTAATGTTTGCTCCAATAAAACACCATTGTACACATTATTTTTAACTGAAAGTAATGAAATATATCATTTAATTCAATTTTAGTGTCCAGTGGATGAGATCTGTTAAATGAAGCAAACTTTCTAACTTATTGATATTTAATATATCATGATTTAATTTGTAACAAAAATGTAAAATAATAATCATTTATTCATAAAATTAAGATTTTTTTAAAACTTTTAATCTATTTTTTAAAGAAAAATCAATATTTGATGCGTAATGAAACATAATTCTTACGTTTGTAGACTTCATTTTCGTCCTTTGCATTGATAAAAGATACTGCAGCAGCTATTCATATTTGATCAACTATCTTTTAACCTAGAATACGAAACAGTTTCAAATAATTGGCTTAAAAAGTCAGTAAGCTAATCAGTGAAAATAAATAAGTATTCTTCTACCATAATCGTGTAGAAAAGTAATATAACATGCTCTTTTATTTTTTTTTTAAATTTCAGAATAACTTTGTTGGTTAGAAAATTTTGAAAAGTTTCCATTATTTTACTTAGAGCACATAACAACAAATAATAGTTTGAGATCATTGTATAAAAATTTAATCAAAGATGAAATACAAAACATCAAATCAAATATCAAATAATTAAAATTCCCTGATGCCAAAATTTGATTAAAATTAGCAATATTTAATAAATAAATTTTAAATTAGAGTTTACTTAATATCGAAAAGAAAACACTAAGAATATGCCCTCTTACATATTAGTACAGAAGTAATTTAGTGGATGATCCCTTGAAGCACCATTTAAAAATCCTGATGAATGTGTTGAGAATTAGAATTTTTGAATTCTATCATTTTTAAAATTAGATGAAAGAATCGGATGAACTCCACCCTTGAAGAGTTTTAATAAAAATAATAAATAAGCGTATGGCCCTTGCATTGATCAACTTTAAAATTTTATAATGTAATATTTTTGATTGCTTTTATTACAAGACAGAGTTTCCTATGACTTACAGTATAATCCCTAATAGGATGTATTCGTAAAGCTTTATGACTGATTTTATATATAATTATTTGATATCAAATTTAGTAATTTTTTCATTAGTATTTTTATTTAAAATAAAACACGTTAGATCATAAAGAAATTCGAACTTTTGTTCGTAGAGATCGAGGATAAGATCCTGGATAAAAACAAAAATCAAGAGTATTAGTCGAAAAGCTAAAAATCGCGACAATGGCATTTTTTTTATCAGGAATATCAGGACAACAACAAACCATGAATTTATACTTCAAATTTAACCATCTAAAATTAGCCTCATTAAGCCAGAAAATTGTTATTTGGTTTAGATGACTTTTTGCAGTATGAAAAATATACCCCAATATCAAATGATTCTATGATTGAAGTACGCGTATGTCACTCCCTGTTACCCCTTTTTAGCCTAATTTACAAAAAAAAAAAAAGACTTAGTGTATAACTTAATAAAGTACATTGCAAAAAAATGGATTACTCTGAATAACTTTCTATCTAAAAATTATATCTTCACGTTTTTGGACTAATTTTTAACCAAATTTTAATGAGCTCGTATTTGAAAATTTACCGAATTCACTCAAATTTTGTATTTTGTCTTGTAAAATTGTATTCTTAAAAATGACATAAGAAACTGTATACCTTACAATTGAAAATTTTTCCTCTTATGATTCAATAAAATAATAAAAAAATAATATATATTTACTAAAATGCATTTTTTCATGGAATTCTCTTTGGACAGACGATATTTATAATTGTGAGTAAGAATTTTCAAATTTGCTAAAAATGCTCTCGAGATATAGCGAAAAATATTTTCAAAAAATAAAAATTACATTGAAGGGTCCAACTATTGTAATTATATTTCATAGATCACAGCTGCATCTCTATATTTTAATTTTTAGAAAACCGAATCCATTTTTGTGTCTGATTTCGTAACTTAAAAAATGAGTTATTAGTTTTATTTTATAACCATTGTTGAACAGCAAACCCAAATTCGGATGTGCGACTACTAATGTTCAAGTCTGGAGTCTTGTAATTTTGAACCCTATCCATAGTATTGGGAAAAAATTTCCGCCGTGAAGGACTTTTTGATGGAAATAACCCGCACATGCGTTGCATGGAAAGGAAAACCACACAAACATCGGTTAGTCTGACGACATGGGGACTCTAATCCATGATACGACTACTTTAATTTTTGTGTACTGAAGCATTATATAAAAGTTCAAAAAATTTAACTTTAATAAATAAATTTTAAAATCCTCTCTAATCTACTTTTATATTTAAAATTAAAAACCACAATATTTCATCAAAATTATTTATTTAAGTTTACTTTATATTACATAATATATATATATTTTCCCTTCAAAGCGTTGGTATAATAAAAAAGTGCATATTAACGCATATAAAAAATTATTATTGTTTTAAAATATTGAAAAATTTCTGAGACTTAAAACTTTATGTTAAGCTTGATATGAATGCTAAAGTTTGAAAATATTTCTACTTCCAATCTAAATTGCTCTTGAACTACTTTGATAGAGCTTTTTTTCTTTTTGACTTTCTAACCGATTTAAAACTAAATGCGCTTTTTGATTGGAGGAGATGGAAACAAAAACCGACTGATGTACTATCTCAGAAATTCTAAAGATTTTGCTGGAAAATAACACTGAACATTGGACATGAGTCATGTTTTTCTTTTTCTAGCTTTGCAAAACTAAACAAGCGAAAACAGAATAGGCAAAGACATTTTAGAAATTGAATGCCATTCAATTCCTAAAAAAACTACTCGCTTTTCCTTTTATTCCAAAGAATTCGTTACATGATATAGTTTTACTTGTCGACTTTAGTTTCGTTTTTGAAGATTTTATATTTGGTCTTGGCTCGAAGGAAAAGATTTTATAATCTTTTTGGGGGTATATTTGGTCTCTTTACAACATAAAACTACCACGTGATAAAATGAACCTATAGTATGTGAGAATAGAGCAATAATATAAAATTTTATTTAGTACATACGACAATAAAATCTGATCTTTTATACAAACACTTTGAATTGAGTTCTTTCAGATTCCGAAATGTAATACCCAAAAACTAAATCATATAATAAAAATACATTTTTCATTTTTATTCTTTTTGTAAAATGAAGAAAGTTAATAAGCTAATAAATACTTTAAATATATTCCTTAAAATGAGGATTATTTTCACTGCAAAAGTGTGGTATATCACAAAGAAAAAAAAATATCGGTAATATTAACATATTACTGATAATTCATAATTAATAGTTATGCCTTTAAAGGCTAGATAATTTAAGAGACCTAGGCCGCTTCACATAAAAAGACATTTTATTACGTTATATGGAGTATTGAAAACATTATTGGCTGGAGTTTTACATCTATTACATAGTAGGTTTCCCTAGCAGGAATGTTGGGAATTGACCCAGATTTATCTAGATATGAAAAATATTAAAAAAGATCCGCATTTTTGGCTGTCCCGAGATTTTAAAGGGGGGTTCTAAAAAGGAGATGTGGTTGAAAGGATATTATTAACTCAATGAAATGTGGTTGCAAGGATATTCTTAACTCAATGAAACTTCATTCAATTGATATAATTTAGAGAATTTGATTCGCTAAAAGGATAGCGCCATTCTGCCGCTGTGAAGTTTTTGGGACTATCTTAATGCGTACTTCATCTACGACTTATTGCCCATTAACTTCAGAAAATAATCTTTTATCTGGCCTTATCTGGTTTATCTCGACTTTTTATAGCTCCTTGTGAGAGACCGACTTCTACATCTTAAACTGGATAAGAAACATATGTTTTTAAGAAAGACTACTTATGAGGAATTCTATATATATATATATATATATATATATATATATATATATATACATAATATGCCGTAAATAGTTTGTGGGGAGAGTAGTTACAGACCATGTCAACCGTCATCTATGAAAAGGTACCCCGACATAGAGTCGAGTTAACATGTCTTATATACTAGTGAATTGTAGTTGTAATTTTGTAGTGGTAGATACGCTACAGTACTCCCCCACTAGAATTATATCTGTGATAGAATTCGATGAACGAATACCACTAGTTGATTCATTGCTGTTTTTGTGAGAAGCCGGGAGAGCTGTATTAAGATCACCGTATTTTTTGAGTGCTGAATGTGAGAGGTGTATTAACTTCACGGTCGTAGTCGCTCCTATGTTGCCGTTAGCAGTCGAGTAATCACAAGTATGCAAGCCGACGTTGTGTGTGATCGAGACGAGACTCAGTAGCAGCAGTGCGAGGAGGTGGATTTTGTCGCAGTCACAAGTAGCAAGTCAACTGTTCAATCTGGATCACTGATCGAAGTAGGCGTGTTCATATCGAAGTAGGCGTTACTGCCAAGGTAGGCGTGTTCACATCACGTCCGGAGGTCACCAATGTGGGGAGAGTAGTTACAGACCATGTCAACCGTCATCTATGAAAAGGTACCCCGACATAGAGTCGAGTTAAGGTATCCGACTACCTTAAAAACGAGGAATTTCACAAAAAATCACTTTTTTATTTTATTGCTTTATAATAATGCCCAATTTTTCTAGTTTTCAAAACTGCTTTGTTTTTGAATGCACGTCAAGCAGAACTTTAGTTATAGCTATTTTAGTAACAGATGACAGCTGTCTAACTTACCGGAAATTACAAAAATGAAACCGGTAGTAGGTAATAGTTTCGGTTCCATTTCTATTTGTGTGTTTATTTTTCTTAGATATTTAATTTTTAAAAGCTCTTAAACTCTCGGCTAATAATCTGAATTATATTTTAATTAGATTTTACGTTTCGTGGTTACTGTTTGTGGGTAACATGAAAAGTTAGCATATTTTCTGATAGTTTGTTTACATTTGAAGCGTACTTTCTATATCTTGATTTTGATTTGTTTTGAAGAAATTTATTGATTTCTTTCAAAAACATTTGTTATTTACTTTGATAAATTTATTGAGATGGGTAAAGGACGTACTTCTCGATCTAAGAAACGTAAATATTACGGTAATCAACATGCCGACAAAAGCGATGATTTGAGTAAAGTTGATTATACCATTTCTTCAAAATTGTGTAATGCAGATGAATCTATTACTTCAAGCTCTTCAAAATTACCGATTTCTATGGATGTCAATAAAGAATTGATCCTTTTGGATAAAAACAATCTGTGTGGCAATCGAATAATTGATATTGAGATCCTGATGATGATATTAGCTTCATTATGTTGTCCGGTTTGCTATGATAACAAATTGCATTTAGAAGAAAATTCTAGATTTGGGCTATTATAAATATTATAAAAAATATTTTTTACTTCTAATTATTAATAAAAACTATATTTAGACATATATATTAAAGTGTGAAAATACAGTAAGATGGTTGTTTAATAAAAAATTGTTCCAGTGTTAAATGCTTTATAAGTAGTAGACTTTTGATGTTATTCACTAAATACTTTAAAATATCGCTAAATAATACGTTAAAATATCGCTAAATAATACGTTAAAATATCACTACGTTAAATAAAACTAAGAAAATGTGTGAAGGAATGTGCCCCCTATAAAATATAATAACTTCCTACTGACAAACATTCATAGTTTTTAGTAAAAATGTAATAATAAACTTTAACTGTGTTTTTCTCAAAATGAAAATTTTGCTGTTTTTTGTCTACGGAAAACAAGATAACTCAACTAATTATTATAAATTTGTCTTCAAACTTTCAGAGAATGTTTCTTGTATTAGTGGTTATATAACAGACCTCCAGAATTCAGATATCTGTATTATTTTTTGTTTTATGAGATATTTTGCAATAGATAATGTGAAGAAAATGTGAAAAAAAATGGAAAAATGTGCTTAACACTCCATAATTTTTTTTAATTTCATGATATCATTTAAGTTGAGGTTCATAACACTTCAGAGGGTTATACAAAACGGCTCAGAAAGTTTGATAGCTGTATGTACAATAGTTTTTTATGTAGAGTGTTTCCCGTTAATGAGTTATTTTCATTAAAATTATCTAAAAAATACTCTTTAAACAAAAAATTTCCTGTATATTTAAATTTTCTCTATTAAATATGCTTATTTAAATTAATATACAATATAAATTGCAATAAAGTTGTGGAAAATATTTATTTTTCAAAAATTTTGTCCCGAAGGTAGTCGGATACCTTAACATGTCTTATATACTAGTGAATTGTAGTTGTAATTTTGTAGTGGTAGATACGCTACAAGTTAATTATTTTTTCTTCCCTTGATATTTACTTCTCATTTATTCTTGGGTACAATTTGATTATGGATATGATGAATGTCATTTTTTCCTTACCTTACCTATCTTATCACTTATTCTGCTTCAACATGCAACTGTAATAACCTTAATTAATATCAAAACTTGAAATTGTTTGCTTTACATCGGAATTCGAAAGAAGGCACAGAATAAGAAATTTGCTAAATTTATGTGTAAAGATTGAAATAAAATAAGCTTGCAAACATTCAAAAATAAAATAATTCACTTTTGCAGCATTTGACAATTCAAACATAATTCCAGACTTACGAAAGTATGGCTGAGAAATGGACGGACTGTCATATCTGAATCACCAATCAAAAGTTGGTTAATAGCGTCAGGATGACAGAACCAAAAACAGCAAAATAGACACCAAAAAACTCCATGAATTTTGGTCCATGGCTCCAGATGCCGGAGAGGTGTTTAGATCATGTTGCATTGCTGCTCTTTTTTCACCTACAATTAAAATAAAAGAATCTACGTAAAATTCATTTTTTAATTCATTTATAATAATTAGAGGTCATTTAAGTAATTGCTCTATACTAGGTTACGCTTTCTGTCTGTAATTGCCAATAGTAGTGTTTTTTCAAAATTGTCCTTTCATGGTTTTCTTCATAACAAAATTCCATGCTAACGAACAGTACAAAACACTTAAAAACATAAAGTTATGAATTAATTTCTTATTAAGTAGCATAACAAATGTTCATCGGAATCATCTATTACAAGGGATTCTGTTAAGCACGCAGAGTCCAGTTATCCGTCGATTAGGAAAAATACATTTTCAAACTAACATTTCGTCAATCTTTTACAATTTCTTACTTTTTATTTTATTTAATACAAAACCTCTTATATATTACTAATTATGTTCATTAAATATTCCACGTAATTGAGTACAGTCAGAAATGTAATAAAGCTAGAAACCTAACTAGGTAAAGGCCCCTAATGTAAAACAAGAAATATGTAGTATCCCTAAACAACAAACTTAATCAGGTTTTTTTGCTTAATCTTCAAGTAGGAATTACTTTAAAACTAAGTAATACATATTAGGGCATAAATTAGGGCATAAAGTCCAGACACTTAGGGTTCATCATCCGCATACTCCATTTTACAGTAAAATCCATTTATCGTAATATATTATACCCATATTTTTACAGTAATATTAATTTTTTAAGAGCGATTTATTGTTGTTACGGTAATTATTAAAGTAAAAAATACGGTATATCAGAAGTTTTTTTTTTTTTTTTTTTTTTTTTTTTAACTGGAATTTTTTTTCTGTGAAACATTAACCAGAGCCATCATTTGAACAAACAACTTAGTCGTACTCAGAACTATTTTTTGAAAAAAAACCTAAGAAAAGTTTTCAAAAACTATCAATATTGATAAAACTTCTACATATCAATGTTATGTACGTACCTTTGATCGTTATGAATTTTATCATTTTTCTATGCATTTTCATTTTTAAAATGTGACCAAAATTTCCCAGGCTTATATTCATTTCTTCCAATCGATATTTAGAAAACAATAGAATATATTTTTCTTTATCTTTATAAATTTGCTGACAAAAGATCGAAACTAATTAATATCTTAAATGGTCACTGAATCGAGAATAATAACAAACTTTTTTTTTTAAAAAATTAACATCCAATTTTGGATGTCAAATGGTTTTAAAAGTTACTACTCTATCATTTTTTGTACTTAATTGAAATCTCATTTTCTGACAAATGATTGCAAGAAACACCAATTTACAACTTTTTTAAGAACTTTAAAAGATAAACAAGCATAAATAGATAATAAAATAAAAAATATTTTTAATTAATGTAATGTAAAATTATCGCTCAAAATTGGAAATATCTTACAAAAATATTCAATAGTTACAACACATCAAATCAAAAGGAATAAAAGGGAGTTTTATTTCCCAAAGACAGACACTTACCATTCAAAACGTGTACGCTAATACTTGAAGCATCTGCATTTGATGGACAGCAAGTGTAATTACCAGAATCAGCAGGCTGAGCATTTTTGATGAATAGCCTGCTTACAGCGGTATCTTTTCCTGCCTTTTGCACCGTGATTTGTCCACCTGAGGAATCATAGTTGATCATTCGGTCCTGATGGTACCAGAACACAAAAACTGGAGGTTCTGGACTCTGACTAATCAAGCACGTTAGGTTGATTGAACTGCCTGTTTTCACATATAAATCAGGAGCTTCTTTTATGGAGGATTTAGGAACTGAAAGAAAAATACGAAAAATATTTATGCCTATCTCTGAAGGCAATGTAATTGTTGCTAAACTTTTCGCACTAAATATTAATTTTCGTTTATATTTGGTAATAAAGGATTAAAAGTACTTAGATTTCTTCAAATTGATTTATACGCATTAATGGGGAATTATAAAACTATAATAGTGAAACTTAAATATATAGTATATGAGATGTAATATATGATATAATAAATATAAAATTATAATATAAATAATAATATGTATCCAAATATTGAACATAGCGCCATTCAAAGAAGTGCAGAGAAATAATCTGGAAAAAATATCATATTTTATAATTCCTAATTATTTTATTTTATAATCATTTTATTTTATAATAATTTTTATAACTCATAATTAAAGTTATTTAATAATTCATAATTCATTTTATTCATTCTTTATTTAATCTCTGTCAAAAAATGGGAATGGAAAAAAAATATGCAATATTTAAACAATAATTTGTGTTTCTTTTTCATATAGTAATAGCTCTCCGGAAATTCGGGCTTTAAAAATTATGGATCTTATTACTACACATTTAGTGAAAAATACAAAACTAAAAAGTAAATTTAATAGAATGAATAATTTCGATGCAATTCTCTAGAGTATCATGATTTTTTTTTGTCCAATGCCCACCTGGATAATGACCTAGGGCATACAGGAACCTGAAGGGCAGATCTGTTGGCCACTCTTTCAGGGGCACCCTATTAGGTGGGCCAACGTTGCTCCCCCAGTAAGGACAGATAGTAAAGAACATCCATGCCTTGACCGGGACTCGAACTCAGAACCTTTCTGACGTAAGGGCAGTTCCCTAACCCCTACACAGGCCGGTCGACAGAGAATATCATGATAAAAGTAGCGAATTTTACTAGGATCAAAAACATTTACAATTATTATTATGACGTTAAAACTGTTATAATATTAATTTATGTATATTATTAAACCAGATTTGTTTGTTAAATTTATCGAAGTAATTGCTACGGTAAAAATTACAATGGTTTTTGGTGTTCCCATAGAGCTGGAAATACGGTGAATTGCACCATATTCTCGTAGTTTTGACCATACTTTATCTTAGTGAATAAAGTTACTATAAAGTTGAAAAACTTCATTCAAATATCAGAATAGAAATGAAGAAAACTAAAACAATGATGAAAAGTTCAAGAGTGAATTGTTCTATTTTAATATCATAATTCCCATAACAAGGATAAATCTATATTTTTTTATTATTATTTTGGAAAAAAAAATTTTCTATTGAATATTTTTTTTTCATTAGAAATAATTATTGAATATTTATTATCAAGTGCAAGAAACATTTTTTTGTCTTATTGAAATTCCTGTCACTTTTTCGTAATGTAAAAATAACACGTTTTATTCATTATTTTTATTTTCAAACAAATACCCACTTTAAGCAATAGTGAAAAATTGCTGCAAATGTTGTATCGATAATATGTGTCCCTTTTTTACAGGATGATTCAGTGTAGCTGATATGAAGATAGGACACAACATAGGGGTTATAATATTAGAAACTGTATCCTGTTATAAACCCAGTAGAAACAACAATCATATTTTAAATTAGTTTACTAGTTAGAGTTATAAACTAGTTAGATTCTAATAGCGCTTTCCTCGTGTGAATTTGGACCGGTAAATTTTGATCCAAATTATATAAACTTCGTGGTAGTTTATTTTTTAATAATTGCTGTTATAAATTTCGTTCAATTGTATCAAAGTTTATTGATTTGGTTGCTAATTTGCAGAGTTTACCAAATTCGTTTCCAAATTAGAAAATTTGTATAAAACGGTGAATTTTGCTTCATTTGAAGGAAATTTTTATTAATATTAGTAAACTTAAAATTTGGAGAATTTTGTTGAATTATCGGTTCAAAAGCTCACAAAATGTTACAAACTAATCTGAGAACTCCCCAAATGGCGTTAACTGATCCAACAACCCTCATACTTTTGCGTCCTGCATACGTCCTGCATCTCTTTCAAGTTGGCACCCACTGAACTGAATTATTCGGTTAATGAAATCTTAATGATTCAAAAATTTTAACTAAATTAGATCAAATTGATGAGTATGGTTGTTGTGATTGGTGCAACCACAAGTGTACAAGTGTATATTTTTTCGTTGAAAAACCTTAATTTTCATCATATTTGCTCAATATAATTATCAATATCTCATAGTATATTTAAAAAAAATCAATGCTTCTGATTAATGACTTATTTAATTGAGTATATATTCATCAACTCTGTATTTACAGTATAACTTATAACTTGGTATTTTCAGTATTTACATTATTTAAGGGCTTTTTGTTTAAAAAAATTTCTGACTTACTCTTCTATAGTATCTAACGGTTTAATTAAACAGCTACACATAATTTATGTAAATTAAAAGTAATTGCCTAATTCTTTTTGTTTATCTTACGGGAGAAGTAAATTATTTTGAATAATCTTAATCAAATGTGGAAATGTTTCTGTTTATTCTAATACATCTCGAACTAATAAACAATTGTGTATACATAACCGTAGACCACATTCAGATTTGGCAAGGGAGTAATAAAACAGTTCTCGGTAAGAAAATTTAATAAGGAAGCCTTTGAAATGTTAATTTGATTCCAGGCAGAGTTGGAAAGATAATTTATTTTCTGAATGTTTTGAGATTCCAGAAATAATTGGATTGTATTTTATTTTGAATAAAACTCCTTGGTAAATTTCTCGGTAAATAAAAACTAAATTACATTAAAAAAGCCAAATGTTCACTTTAAATTAGTAAAAACAATGTTTCAAATTTTACGAAATGTATTTATTTTGAAATAAATTTTAAGTTTTTGTAAAAGGCGGAACAAAATAGCTCCATAACTTAGCTCCAAAAAACGTGATTTAATTTCTACCCGTCACCATTTTTCTTTATACACTATATTCAAATATATTTATTTACAACCTGCTTTCAAATAGAAAATGGAATTTATTTTGTGGTTGCAAAAGAAAATTGATTTAAAAATAAATCCCTTTTGAATTCAAAAGAAGTTTGCAACGGAGCAAGTATGAAGAAGAAATATATAACAGAGGTGCCTCATTCATACGTGATGAACCTTAAAGCTGTCAGCAACGTGTTCAGAATGATATTCTTTTCCATATTAAAATAAAATTTTCTATCTTCGATTTATATTTCATTTTTTTTATGAAAAAGATCAAACTATCTCAAAAGTTTTTACCAGATATTTTAAAGCAAAAAACGTTTTCAATACAATAAAAGGTTTAATATTTTGTCAAAAATTTTGAAATATATTGTACCTTAATACCTCGTTCACTCAATCTCAAATTGGTCTCAAACTCAACTGAATTATCATGTTAATGCAATCAAACTTGAACGAAAACATGTTTAAATTTAAAACTACATGAAGGTTGCAGTAATTTTTTTATAGAATACGGTTCAACTTAACAATTTTTCTAAATTTGAAACCAACCAAAAAGAGAATATTTCCTATATTGTTTAGCTTTATCTTTGTTTGAGCTTAGGAAGCAAATTTTCCTTCGATTTTAATAATATTAAACATTAAAACCTGCATCCATAAATGGCGAAATCCGCATATTAATTGTTTATTGAAACCGGTTTTAATTCCATCCTGAACCAAATACTGATTTATACAATGCTATGCTTAAAATTTAACAGAAATAAGGTTCTGTTTTACCCATTTTAAAAATTGCAGTAATTTTGCATCGTATAATGGTTCAAAGTATAAATATTATTCTTCAAATTAATGCCTATTTTACAGAAAGAATATAATCATTGTCATCAAAAGAGAAATATCACAATAATGTTTAGCATAATTAAAATAAAGCTTTGCTTAAACTTTATTAAAAAGGATGGTTCAGTTTTACTCATTATAAGATTCCAATAAATTTGCATAGTATAATGGTTTAAATTGTCGATATTATTGTTCAACTTCATACCAATTTTACAGTGAGAATATAAGCATATTGATCAAAAAGATGTAATAATGTTTAGCAAACTGAAAATTATTCTTTGCTTGATCTTAATGGCACGTAATATGATTTATCAGAATTATGTTTGTGTAAAGAATTAAAATTACTTAAATTTACAGTTAAGAAAGAAAATTTATTACAATAACTGCTGATTAATGCATATAATATTATAATTTATTCAAACACGTTTTGATTGCTCCATGATTAAGCGATATTTGATAATTCGGTGTTACGGTTAAATTTTGACGGAGACATGCATCTATTAAACACCTTATAATTCTTACAACAAGCTTGAACCGCATTGCAGTTTACATTTATGCAGATTTTTCTGATCGTGTATAATTTCATGAACACTAAACAAATTAATGAATTTGCAATAATATTTAGCAAACTTAATATAAATATTTATTTGATATTTAGATCACACGAATTGTTATTATTACGCATATGAAAACTGTGAATATATGTTAAAATACTTTTTAAAATCTTTCAATAATTTTAAAGTAAATTTTAAGTGTACTAAGTCAGCTTAAACCTTAAAAATAAGAAAGTAAATTTTGACAGTATATTTAAATATTGCAGAAGCTTTATTTATTTACATGGATACCAACAGTTTTATCCAAAAAAAAGTATTCAAAGTGACAGTTCATATCTGATCAAGACAGGAAAAGTATTTCTGAATGACCGTATCTAATGTATATATATATTTTTTTGTCAAGGAGTAAAAGAAGATGCACTTTAGGGGATGATAAATTATTTAAATAAAGTCAAAGCAAATGCGTAATTGAAATTTAACGAATCACTAACGAGGAAAGTGCAAATGAAAACATGATTAACTGAAGAAAAATAATGAGTTGATAAATGATTATTGTTAACAGCTCCACATTTAGTCAGACAATCAAACTGGTTTCATATCTTCCGTTTCTTATTCTACGCTGATTCAAAATATTTCGGCAGAATTTTCGGCTGATTTCATTAAAGAAAAATTTATGTTTTTAAACACAATTATATCCCTGAGCCAATAACTATTTAGTTTTGAAAAACAGAAATTAATTAAAAAAGAAATTTAACTGCATGGAGAAACAGGTTTAGATAAACTAACCGTACTTTGTGATTATGACATTTCTAGAAAAAAAATTTTTATAGACAACAATGAATAGCCAACTAATATTATTAAGTTCTATGTAAAACCATTGAATATATTGTAAGTTATTATTAATAAATTTACTAAGAACTTCTTTGTTAATTTATATATTTAACATGGACAAATTGATTTAAACCAATCCGTGGCAAAAAATCTGTACAAAACAGGTAATGTTTCTCCTTCTCTTTGTAATAAATGTTATTCTTTTAAAATCATTAAAATTGTATAATTAAGTATCAAACTTATTAGTTATAAACTTTAAATTATCCAGTATAATATTATTACTTTGGGCACATCCATTTTCGTTCTAATCCTTGATAACTAACAAATCAAATGAGCTTCAGTACTGCAGTAAGAATGCGCTAAAAAATCCCTCTATATAAGCTTCTAACTCAATTTGTGTTTTTGTTTTCATGTTTTGTACTCTGGCTATCCTATTTCGAAAATATTTTAAATCGTTCTTGAAAAATTCTGGTACGTGTAAGTTCAGTTTAATTCACTACTCGTTTTATAGATTTCGTTTTGCGTTTTGTTCTGTAATTTTTTTACATTTGCTATTCTGTTTTTTGCTTGATATATATTTTACTTAACGGGTTCTATTTTAGCTTACATTTTTTAGTGCTCCTTACACTATGGTATTGATACATATTGTTTTTCTACATTGATATAATATTAGAAAGCACTCTTTTTTGCGGATATAATCGTGTGAGCTGATGAAGAGGTTACATCTTTTCATTATTTTGTTTTCAGACTTTTTAATATAGATTTAAAATTTAAAAAAAAATATTTTTTTCTTAAATGTTACTTTCTTAAATATTTTTTAAAAATATTTTATTTTAAAATTTTTTCTTCTTCTCGTTTCCTTAATCTTTATTATTATCCATATTTCCTTGATATTCTTGACATTTACTCAAGAATAAAAATATAATTATAACATTAAAATTCATATTTATCAATTAAAAGTAATTAGTTAAATTGAATAAATAACTCCATTATAATTATTTACAGCATTTTAAAATGTTTACATTTAGAGTGCTTTAAAATAATTTGATGATCAATTTTAAATTATTTTTTAAATGCGTAAACATTATATGAATTGAAATACATATAATGTATATAAAATGTTGCGACACTCGTATCTTTCCTAAACTATGTACTAGATTTAATATTTTTAATACATCGTATATTAATGCACTGGATTTAATAATATATTTTATTAGCAAATAGTTCGTTTATTAATAATTTTTTCCTTAAGCTCATAACTATTCAATTTCGATAGAGAGAAAATAAATATTCAAATGGATTAAACTGCAAAAAAAAATTTTTTATTCAATTTTGATTAATTTTAACAAGAAATATGCAATAATGTAATAAAATAGTTTCAAAATATATTTCTTTTAAAAATTTAACAAGTAAAATCAAAGCTTATTTAATAGGATCTTCTCCTATCTTCTTATTAATAAAATATTCTACCTTCTTAAATAATTTTTTTCTCTTTATATAATTCATATAATCAAAAAATGTATGAGTAGAATTAAGAGAATATGTAGTAATGTTTATTTCTCGGAAAAGCAAATAGACAAACTCTTTATAAAAACAATAGATGTAATTAAGTAACTAATGTAATTAAGTTCTATATAAAATCATCGAGTTAATTGTATGTTATTATTAATAAATTTACTAAAAACTTCTTTGTTATTCTATTATTCTGATGTGCAATTCCAATTCCGGAAAATCAGTGGCTAAAAATGTGAGCAAAACGGACAAATCATGTTTCTCTTTTTTTAAATTAACGTTAATTTTCTAAAATCATCAAAATGGTTTAATTAAATATCAACCTTATTAGTTATAAACTTTTAAATTATCCAGTGTACATTGCGCACACCCATTTTTGCACCAATCTAAGATAACTAACAAATCAAACACGCTTCAGTTCTGCAGCAAGAACGCGACATAAAAGATTCCTTTATTTACACTTTTGTTTCCATGTTTTGTAGCCTGGCAATTTTATTACGAAAATACTTTAAATCATTCCTGAAAGAATCCGGTATGTGTAAGTTCATTTGAATTCACTAGTCACTTTATAGATTTCGATTTGTGTTTTGTTCTGTATTTTCTGTTTTTTGCTTCATATGTTTTATTTCGTGCATGTTTTTTACTTAATATGTTCCATTTTCATTTTCATTTTTTTTAGTGCTCCACACACTATTATATTGATATATTTTTTTTGGCTATATTGATACAATATTAGAGAGCACTCCTTTTAGTATATATATATATATATATATATATATATATATATATATATATATATATATATATATATATATATATATATATATATATATATATATATATATATATATATATATATATATATACTTAGAGGATAAAAAGTTTTTAAGGCTAAGGAAATATAAACTTTTAAGGAAAAATTTTTTTGTGTGCTTCAGCATAGCCAAATATATTTATGACACGAGAAAGTCTCCTGAAATGTTAAAATCTATCTTTCAATGTTTTATTAGCAAAAGATCTGTAGAAATAATTAAAAGCAACATTTAATCTTAATAACTTAAATAGTATTTCAATATTAATTATGAATTAAAAAATTAGGATATTTAATATGTTAAAATGTATTAAAAAGCTTATTTTTTTATTACAATTCCTTGAAAGTAATCGTTAATATATTCTAAGTTCGAAATAAAAGAATAAATATCTAGTATAAATAATATATCTAGTATAAATATCTAGTAAAAGAATAAATATCTAATATAATTATTCAGATTTAACACATGAAACATAGCATAGGTCTTAATTTTCTTCAAAATAAAAATATGACTGAATTTAAGTTATGAACAGAAAAAAAATATATGAATTTTAATATAAAAGTAAAACTTCTTTAGACATATTGTAACTAAAATTTTTAAAAATAACTTTAAGGCAAATTTATTTTATTAAATCGGGTAACTGTTGTTCTTTTTCCTATCAAATAATCTTAGTATTATAGCTAGTGTACTTAACATAACTAATAGTTTAGTTTAAGTGCGTTTCTCACCTAGTACAGTTAAAGTTACAAAGAAGCTTATCAGAGGATGAGTGTTCACTTGACACTCATAAAGTCCTTCATCCGCCAGCTGCGCCAATTTTATTTGTAGCATCCAATCATCCGAACGATCCATATTCACTGCGACAAACCTATCATCAGCAGTATATGTTTGCAAGGCCACTGTCAATACATGAAAATCTCTTCTTCGTATCCATGTTACCTTAAAAAGATATTTAATTTTGAATTTTCAGTTCAATTGTATTCATATACATATTTTAGTGTAATATAATGAAATTATAACTTTCAAATTCAATAAATAATATCATTTAATAATGATTAAATTAATTACGTGTTACTAACACTTTCAATATAATTATTATCTTTTTAATATAACTGTATTATTTTCAAATTTTCCAATAGATTTTACGAGTCTTAAAAAAGCAGATATTTTTTTTCTATCGATGACTATTGGACGAAAGATAATGAGCAAGGCTTTAATCTGTTGGAAAATTTGCTAAATACTTTGGTTTTCTGCAAATACTAACTCTACAAAATTAATTATAACATTAATTTTATCATAAATGATACACATATTAGAAATACCATAAGAAAAATTTCCCAAATTTCTAATACATTACAAATATGTATATGGGTCATTCTCACAAAAACAGTCATTTTCATGTCCCCAGTATATTTTATGTTTGTTTTACAGCTTACGAAAAAAAAAAATTCAGGGAAAGTGTCCTTCAGAATGCAAGCTAACAAAAGAATAAAAATAAAATTATCAATTTTTATTTTTTATTTATTTTAGGTAATTAAAATATACCAATATGTCATTCCCTCACTTGTCCCCACTGCTGATTTAAAAAAAGAAAAAAATTGTTTCTGAAATAAAAAAAAATTCTTTACAAATTCGTGTTTTTTATTTCAGAATACTAAAATATAGAATTCAGAAAATCAATTATAAATTTAATTTCTGATAAAAATATTAACACAGCACTATTTTAAACTTTGTCCCCAGTGTTTCGCGTCATTCCCTCACAACAATGTTCTTATGACCTGCAATCTTCTTAGAATAAAAATATTTTAATAAAAACTTCAGAAGTTAACAACTGGCATCATAGAACAAAATTGCAGTATATTTCCATCTTCAACTTAAAGAAGCTTTGCTGTGGAATAAATTTGAATGAATCAAACCAGGTAAAATTTTTTACATTTGTCATTCCCTCATGTCATTTTTTAGAGTAAAATAAAATACAACTTCATCGAGAAAGTGGATAATTATATGTTGCTTTCTTGTATGAATATAATTGTATGTGATTGACTTCAGAAATTAATTAGGCCTAACCGTTATTTTTCAATTTCATTGAATTCGTCATTCCCTCACTAGTGTATAAAGTGAGGGAATGACGCTAATGTGAGGGAATGATTCAAGATGAGTATATTATTAATTTTTTTTTGTTCAATCGTGCTTTCCAATTTTATTTCCCAAACCTGTAAAAACTATTAAATATATAAGACTAAATTATAATAAATATTAGATATACTTAGTATGCTATCATTTTCAAACTTTAGGTAGATGTAACTTGGATAAAAACATGTATTAAAATAAAATATCATTCCCTTACTATTAGTGTCATTCCCTCACTTTTTAAATAGTGAAAAAAATTAATTTACTTATTAATTAATTTGAAAAATAAATTTAAAAAGTAATAAATTAATTTATTAAATTAATTAATTTATTTATTAAATTAATTTATTTATTTATTAAATTAATTAATTAATTATTATTATAAATTAATTAATTATAAATTAATTATTTAAAAAATTAATTAATTTAAATATTAAGTATAATTTATAGGATATATACTTTCTTTATAATGCCATTACATATTTCTATTAATATAAAAAGTTTCAGAGCTTTTTATTCACTTTACTTTTTTGGGATTTTATGAACTGAAAAATGACAGTTTTCGTGAGAATGACCCATATATTAGATGAAAAATTCTAATAATGAATATCTCAACACTATACCCACTATGTATCAATTAGCTAAGTTTCATCCGAGAGGAGCAGTGCAAGCAAGTAAGACAAATTTCCAGCACTTAGTTCAACATAAACATATTCACAATCCTCCAATGGTATTTATTATGCGTAGGTTGCTGTTGGCTTGACTGAATAGAAATTTCACTCTCTAAGCTTTTAAACTTATATTTATGATATTAACCATAGTATCAATAGTTAAATAATGTTCATCTTTACTAAAGTGTTGAGACATTTGGAAAGTTGGTACAATATATGTACACTTCTTTTTTTTATAAAATTAATATAGTCATATACGGTGCAAATTAAAGAAATACCATAATCAACAATTTCTCAAACATACATCAAAGTCGCACGAAATATAGGCAAAGAATAATATTCACATTAATTTAATTTATTAAATAAAAGGCAAATTCTGAAGTCGAGAATATTTTAACACGAAGGCAAATCTATAGCAATATAGCAAAGTTTCATCCGAGCTGAAACATATTGGCAATGGCCTTTTACTATCGAAAGGTTGCGCGTATAACAATTTAGTTTGTTTGATTGGCCCTCTTAACGATCAAACAAACTAAATAGTTATACGAGCCCCTCTTAACGTAAAAAAAAAAATCGATTCAGAGAATTTATTATTAGTTTCAAAATTCAAATTTCGTTCATCTTTATTGAAGTTTTAAGATACTTGGATCGGCGAAAACAATCTATTTAGTCTGCCTTATTCGTGAAATTAATATTACCATATATCAGGGGTGGCCAACCTGCGGCTCGCGAGCCACATGCTGCTCTTTGATGGATTATTTGCGGCTCTCGATAAATGTACCTGAGTTCCCTTTAAATTTTTGTACTATTATATTTTAAAAAATTATTATCGCTCCGTATGTTCCGAATTTTGGAAATTTGTACCAGAATCGAAGTATCCTGAATTAAAAAAGGCTGCTTGTCGAATTATTTCAATATACGGAACAACGTACTTACGTGAATTATTTTATTCCCCTTTAAAATTCGTGAAATCCAAACACCGATCAGTCTTAACTAAACAGCATGTCAAAGAATTACTGAGAAGTGCTTTTACCAATTATTCACCAAATTTTAAAGAATTATCAAGAGAAGTAAAATAAATGTTTAATTTTTAATATTTAAACTCAATATACATATTTTGAACTTTTATTTATATGTTTTCAATAAATATAATTTCTGTGAAAAAATTTTAATACCTTTTAAATACGTATTTAATTGCGGCTCGCGAAAAATTTCAAATTTTGAAAAATGGCTCGACTATTAAGGATCTTGGCCACCCCTGCCATATATGATGCAGATGAAAAAATGCCGTAACCAACAATTTGACAACAATGTATCTCAGTCACATAGAACTGAATACCCAAAATAAAATTCATTTTCATGTCATTGATTAAATGAAGAAAAAAATCCCTGAAGCGGAGGACATCTAAACACAATGAAAAATCTGCAGCAATTAGCAATATATTACAATTAGCAATAAATTAGAAATATATTGACAGATAAACAATTGCCCTTTATTATCAAAGCATTGCTTGTGTAACTATTTAAGTGGCTTAGTTGAATTACGAATTCCACGTTCTCCACAGATAAAAACTTATGGATTTAGAGAAATTAACATTAGTTTAAATATCCAATTTATGTTAATCTTTATTGAAGTTTTAAGATACTTTCATCGGCAGTACAAACTGTTTATTTTACCTAAATTTTAAAACGAATATAAGCATATAGGATGCAAATAAAAAATGCCGTAACCAACAGTTTAACAAAAATGTATCCCAGTCACATAGAACTGAAGACACAAAGTAACATTCATTTTCATCTCATTGATTAAATGAAAAAAAATCCCTGAAGCGGAGAATATCTCAACACAATGACAAATCTGCAGCAATTAGCAAAGTTTCATCGGAGCGGAACGCTGCATACAAAACTCGAGACTTGACATATTCGCAGCACTTAGTTCGACAAAATATATTGACAGTCATCCAGCGGCCTTTTATTATCGAAGCGTTGCGCGAGTAACTATTTAGTTGGCTTGACTAAAATAAAAATTTCACGCTCTAAACTAATAAATGACCCTCTTTGGCTGTGCTCCGTGGGTTTTATTACGTGGCTGGGAAGACAGATATTCTTGCTTCCAAAATCCAATCGACGCCCCTGATACTCGTGACATTAATCCTGGGCCCTCTTGTGACATTCTCTTTCTCTGTCCTCTCCACCATCTTGAAACTTTTTTTTTTTATTACGTTTCGAGTTCCTCGCAAAAGTCAATTGTATTTTTCATTTCTACTTTAAGAATCATTGCTTTGAATTTTTTTTATTTTTATTTTTAACTTTGAGAATATTAATAGAAATTTATTTTGTGTATGTACTTCTTAAATGTTTTATTATTTAGCAAAAGTAGTTACTTTTATTTTAACCATAACTTCGTGACAATAATAATATTTTATTTTAACCATTTGTAAGAAGCGACACTGTTACTCCTTTAATTTAGTTTTGTGTTCAAAATACCAAAAAAAAAAAAGAACTTTAACAATAATATGTTTTGTCCTCCTTTTTTCGTAGTAAATACTATTTTAAATTGGAATAGAGACATTACGCATTCCTGTTACAATATGTGCTTTAATTTTTTATCTGGGAAAACTATTCGAGCTTTTTCATTAAAGAATCATTTTACCACCATTTCAAATTTAATCTGTCAATTAATCTGTCTGCTTCAAATTTATGCTTCAAATTTAATACAATTTATATGAATTGAGGCCAGTCCTAATGTAAAAAATTACGTGTCCTTACAAAAGGAAAATTTCAAAATTTAAAATAAGATATCATAACAACATCGTACTACATCTTGATTTAAAATTAGAAAACCTAAATGTATTGAACCATTTTATCTTGCGATTAAATTTATTACCTAATGCTTGGCGGACAGAACTTGCCTATCTAGTTATAAAAAAATAACACATTTTTTCTCGTCAATGAAATTTTCACATCAATATAAATCCATGAAATACTGATTTCGTTATAATCAAAACAGTTGTTTAATACTGTTGTATAGAGGTGGGTCTTTAGAATGAATGAATAAAGATGGAATGATAAATCTCAGTTTTAACACTGAAAGGAATATTCACCGAAATAATAAAATTGCTAAACATGCTATATTTACTGAATAAAAAAAAATAAACATTCTCAATGTTTTCTACATTTATTTCGATATAATAAACGTATGTGTTTTGCGTATACAGCGAGAAAAAAATTTACATTTTGAATTACTTTTGATAAAATTATCGTATCAGCATTAACACTAGAAGTCCGTTGGGGACAGTTTGATCTTTTTTTCCCAGTTTTTACGTTATTTTTGAATATACGCGCAAGCTTTGAAGTTCATTTTTTCGTTACTTTTTATAAATTGTTTCTACGCATATTAGATAAAAATTTAATGCCTTTCTTTTGATTAGTAAAATAAATAATTATGGAAATACCTAAAAGAGCTAAAAAGGGACATTTTGACCCTTGTAAGAAAAACGTTTATTTCATGTCTGTTTTTGGATAGATTTAAGTCTGTTTTGATATTACAGAACTGCAAACATTATGAAGATGAATAAAACAGAAATTAGAGAATACAGTGTTTAAAAAAAAATTAAGCGGGAACAGTTTTCGTGAAATTCAATGGGATTTTAGATTCGATTACCGATGTAGCTCAGTTGAGTTTCAGTTTCGTTTTTGCGTCTGAAAAAAGTACGATAGTACGAAATGCGAAGTAAGCTTATCAGACTAAATGCTTAAATGTAGGAGGTGAAAATTGCAGGTGTCTTGCATTTCGTTACAACGCTTATGATATTGCTTTTCTCAATGCTCGAATTGTTTATAATAAACCCTTCTACCATCGCAATTTACTAATTGTGAATTCACTCTTGTGCTGGTTGAAAAACTACAAATTAGTCGCATAGGATTGCTCCTAACAGATAAAATTCAGTTTCTTAATTATAAAAAATATTTATCGTAACATCGCAAGGCACAGAATAAAAGGAATACTAAATATAAGAATTACCGGAAAATTTTTTTCGATGTTTTATTGTCCCTTTCA
Organism: Parasteatoda tepidariorum; assembly: GCF_982258835.1. Taxonomy (NCBI): domain Eukaryota; kingdom Metazoa; phylum Arthropoda; class Arachnida; order Araneae; family Theridiidae; genus Parasteatoda; species Parasteatoda tepidariorum. Next base: position 81,161,701 of record NC_141762.1, read on the forward strand.
ATTCCCGCGGATGTGCAGTATACGCTTACGCTAAAGCCTAAATAAGGATGAAACTTAACTTTTCAAAACATATTGAGCGCTAATGAGTATTATTTGCATTTTTACCTTTTATATTCATATTACTTGCAATTTTTTTCAAAAAAATAATAATCTATAATTCAATATTATATTATATTTTAATATTGTCATTGAGTTAGCCATAAAGAAAAACGAAAATAAATCTTTTAATTTCTAAATATATATTGTACTTTGAACAATATGAATCCTTTAAAAAATCACGAACTGTTAAAAATCAACTATTTCTTACGAGGGTCAAATTGACCCGAAATGGCGGTTTCAATTAAGTCCAAAATCCGGGTGTTCTAGTGTTAACTAGAATTAAATATTAATAGTTCGTGTGATTTAACTTAAATATGCTAATTAGTGCAGACAATAATTTAAGTAATAGAATCGGACATAAAAACATACTATTTTCTGAATAAGCATAGAATTCTTGAAAGTTAAAATATGGGCATGTTTATTTAAGCATCGCTTTGAAGAAAAAGAACATATAGTAATATAATATTAAGTAAGCTTAAATAAATTATTTTTATGGAAATATTGTACTTTTCAATTTTTAATGTAAATAAGGTTTGGACAAGAAAACAATTGTTATATTTTTTGAATTAATTATTTATTTATTCTGTAAGCTTTTAAATTTTTATGCAACGGTGCAGCATTCCAAAAAAGAAAACAAAACGTGGACTACTCTCAGAAAAATTTTTGATTTAATGATCGCATCTTGACGTACTAGAACTCACCGAATAAGCATCAGATTCTTGAACATTAAAATACTGGGTTAAGAGAAAGCATTTATCATCTGCATGTTTGTCATAAGGTCTTGTATATTTATTATTAGGACCTTTGAGTACGTGAACGTAGATCTAAAGTTAAAAGAGTGTTGGTTTTTTTTTTCTAATCTGTGCATATTCACAGTGCAATACGATTTAGCGTAAAATTTAAATAATTTGAAAACAAATTTAAGAAAAAATACATTGTTTTTCTTCAATTAAGTTTTGAAATGATCAAAGACGTGCTTATGATTTAGAAAAACAGCTTTAGAACATTTGGAATGATTGCTAATAAATATGTATTCATTCAATTGTGTACCTTAAGAAGTTTTAAACTGCACTTGAAATTGTCATATTATGTCTCTTAATTGTTGGAAATTAAGTTATCACAATTTTACTTCGATATAGTAGCACCTTGGGCAATTTATTGTATTTTGTCTGTTCTCTACATTTATTTAAAATGCTTAGTAGTGTAAAATATTTTTTGAAGCTTTGAGCAATCATTCGATTTCTTGATTGTGTTGTCAGCTTTTCAATAAACTGGAAAAAAAAAAGAATATTTCATTACCTTATAAACTCCCAAGTGATATTAAATATCTTCTATTAAAAAGGGGCTTCATCAACTGAAATGAATGACCCAAAGCACACAAAAGGATGAAAAGAAAGAAGAAATGAAAAATATGCCACGGAAGAATGGATTGGAAGAAAGAAAATGAAAAAAAAAGAGATCAATAATTGCTTGTGACGTCACAGCGATCTATGCTACTCAATTGGCTGTCTTTTATGCCCAGTTTGCAGACCCTTCTAAAATATGTCATTTGGTGTCATTGAAAATTTTGCTTCATGAATTAACTAGTAATTAGCATCATAGCATCTCCTGTAGCGAAATTTTGAAATATTAAGTTTAAAATTTTTTTTGTGTATGTGGAAGCCTAAAATAGTGTTATTGAGAGGCGTAAAATAAAATTTTATGCTTGTGAAGTGTGGTGCATAGGGGGGGGGGGGAGTAAAAACCACCGGCTAGCTAACTTTTTACTGTAAACAACATGACTATAGTTAGCACTCAGCACATTCACAAACATAACATACAAAACATTGGGCACCTCTTTGTGAAGTGTGGTGGATAAGGGGGAATAAAAACAACAGGCAAGCTTACTTTTTATTTTATTATAAACAACATGACTATAGTTAGCACTCAGCACATTCACAAACATAACATATATAACAAACATGAAGAAGAAAAAAATAAGGAGCTCTGCATGGCAGGCTTTCTACCGTTCGTTCACACTCTCTGAGTTTTTTTTTTTTCTTTTTTTTTTCTAGATTTTTGCTAGAGGGTTTTGCTAGTTCGAGTTTCTCGACATGCTATATTTTTCTCTTGGAATAGCGAAGAGACATTTTAAAAAATTACTTTTATTTATCAGTGCTTAATTATTTTACGAAAGGATTAATTATTGCATGCATTCTAAGTTGATGTGGATATCGAAGTACCATTTAAATAAAAATAAAATATGCAAGGGAAGGAAAACTCTAGATAATAATACACTTAACAAGTATTTAATAGTATAATAGCAGGAAGAAAAGATATAAATGCTTAAACGAATATCATGTTTTAAGCTTTTGTTGGTATTAAAATGTTTTAGAATTAGAATTGAATAAATGTTACAGAATAAAATTGAAATGAATTGAATTTAAATAAGAAGTTATCAAAAAAATTATAACAAGTTAATAATAAGTTATCAAAAAAATTATAACAAGTGTATAGCAAGTATTTGTAAAAATAATTGTCAGTTACATAAAAATAAAAATTTAAAGTTTTCTAGAGTTAGCAATTAATTATTACGCCTTGATACTATCTCATATGATCACACTTTTTCAAGATTTTGAAGATTTCTTCAAATTTTTATTTTTTTAAATGACACCAAGATGTTTTGGGGTATTATAAATTTGGACAATCCCTAATGATTTACACTGACAAAGCGATAATAAGATATGGTATTAATTCACATCAAAAAATTTGTTTTGTTCTAACTTTTATTTATAGTGTCTCATAGTAAGCGCCGATAATGGAATTTATTCTAATTGTTGTACTTGAATAAGTTTACTTAAACAAATTGTTTCGAATAACATGAATAAAATAGGAAAATGAGTGAAAAATTATATAAGGCATTTTTTTCTAACATGAACTCTTTCTACGTTGCAGGAAATGGATACTCAAATGTCACGAAACATTCTTTGTTCTTGACGAAGCAGTTTCTTAGAAAATGCACCGAGCAAAAATTCTATTTTCATCATTCTATTTTTTTCAAAAGAAAAATTAAAAAAAGGAGAAAAAAAAATTCGTAGTGCCAATTGTACCAACTTTTCTAATAATCACTTTATCGTGGCCACCATATAGGTAGATCAATGTCACCCCAACAATATAACAAGGATACATACAACAGAGATACTCGTATTAATGATCCATACTCACAGCGGGACTCATGCTCGTAACGGGATTCGAACTCAGGGTATTTCTGGTACGAAGTCGAATTCCTTGACCCTTAAACAGAAAAGTCTACTTATTTTGTCACTTTATTTTCGATCGTCTTGTCTCCATTCTAGTTTTTCTACTTTTGTCAACAATTTCCCAAAAAGCACTAAGGTTTCAAGTTGAAGAAACATTTTTGTCATTAAGTTAAAAATTTGCGTTTGATCAAAAATCACCCGATGTTGTGACGAATTGATTCCTAAAATTAGCAAAATATCACTCAAGTATTACTGGATTGACAAAAGTGAAAGTTTTATTTCTGCCAGTGTCAACATTTTTAAATTATGGAAACAATAAATAAAGTTATGCAAAGATGTACCAGGAGAGTGGTTTTTTTATTCAATATAAAATGCTTTTTTATTGAGTGTATAATGTAAGTACATGATGCCTCTTAATTGCAGTGTATTATGAAAAAAGCTTACTAATGGTCACTAATGGGAATTGCTCTATTAAAAGGAGAAATTATTGCAAAAAAAAACAAAGCAAAAGAATCAATGTCTGATCTCCTATTAGATGATGAAAGCATTATAAATGATTTTCTATTTAGACGTATGAATTTGAATTGTTAAATTGCTGTGGTTTTTACAACAACGCTTTCTAAAATTTCTGTTATTTATTGTACCTTCTTAAAAATAGATTAAGAAATAAAACACTTCTAATAAATCGATAAAATGACAATACTAGCGAAAAAAGCAATAAGGTTGATTTTTCTACGATTTATAAAAAGTGGCTATATAATGCATTTTTAAGTTACATAAACATTATTCAAGACTATTTGCTTATGTTTCAGAAGAAATGTTATATTTATTTATTATATCGCTTTTGCAGATTCAGATCTTTTATAATAGAATAAACTACATACATTATTTCCTAATTGCAGTATTTCATAAAGAAAAGCTTACTTCTGCTTATTAAAAGTAATTATTTCGAATTAAAGAAGAGATTATTGAAAGAAGGAATCAATGTCTTATCTCCTGTCAGATAATAAAAAATAATAATTGATTTTCTACTTAGACGTAGCATTTGAAGTGATACAATTATTGAAATGGTGGAATATATATTTTTGAATTGTTTTGGTTTTTACAATAAAGCCTTTCGAAATTTCAGCTTATTGTGGTAGATAGTAATAGATTGCTAAATGGTAATAGATTACTAAAATAAAGAATTTCAAATAAATTGGTGAAATGATAAAAAGCGAGTGAAAAAAAATAATAAGGTTGATTTTTCTACTGTAATATGTGGCTATTTGTACTCATTTTTAAGCTGCGTAAGCTTAAGTCAAAATTACTCGCTTGTTTTTCAGGAGAAATTTCATATTTTTTGATTAAATCCCATTTGTTGATTCAGTTCTTTAATAATGAAGTATGCTACAATATCTCCTAATTGCAGTATTTTATAAACAACAGCTTACTACTGCTTACTAAAAGGAATTGTTTCCAATAAAAGAAGAAAAAAATAGTGACAAAAAATAACAAAAGAATCAATATCTGATCTCCTATCGGATAATGAAGGTCATATCTGATTTTCTTCTCAGACATAGCATATGAAGTGGTATAATGGAGGAATCAACACTGTTGCAGCATGGCTTATAACAGGAGAAAAAAAGCGGGATAAAAAGAAAGCAACATAAGTTTCTTGGCGAAAGAATATCTTTTATCTTCCTTTGTCTTCCTTTCTTTGTTTTACTCTGTTGATGTTATTGTTCTGTTGGGTAACGTCAGGTAATGAGAGCAAGCAAAGCTGCTGCGGTATTAGGATTTCTAATTCTAGCTGCAGAAGAAATAACGTACAAAATGAGACAGGGATTTTCTACAGATTTCTTCTAGCCTCCATATGCTTTGATATTAATTCTGTGTGTAAGCCCACTTTTATCATATCAATGGGATATATAAACAAATAATACGGGCGAAAATTAATTTATCTTTAATAATAGTTCCATGTGGTAACAATTCCCTATAAATAAAACATTGTCTAAAAGATAAGATGGAAGTTGTAGGATATAAAAATCATAATATTAAAAGTAGAAAAATTAAGATATACTTTCACAGTAATTACAATAAAAACAGCGTACTAAAATGATATTTCTGGAAGGAGGAACATTCTTGTTTATAGCTTTGTTAATAATAGCATTGAATCAGCTGCATTTTACTATTTTTATTTTTGTTCATTTTTTTTAATATATTTTTTTCGCAAAATAATTGCTATTTTATAAATAAATTACTGTGTTCAGTAATAAATAAAATATATTGCCGGATTCTTTTAAATTGATTTAAAAACTGTAACCCGAATTCAAGACTAGACAAAACTGTTTTTTTCTATGATTGAAATTCTAGAGAATTTGTTTTTGATCCAAAATATAAAAACATTTTACCACGATTTAATCTTTTTGTTACTATACAACTAACTAAATATAGCAATAGATGCAAAATATATGCTCTTCTTTGATCTACAGTATTGGTTTTGCATCAGTAGACTTGATTAAAATGTAGTGATGATACTTAACTATCCAAAAATATAAATTTAATTTCTTTTTTTTTCAACACCAATGCATTACATAATTTTTACCCTAGTATTTCGCATAACAAGCTGTTCAAAAGCAAACAGTACACCCGCGTCGTCATTGCATGTGTTGCTCTGGTGACGACTGCGTACTGTTTGCTCTGGAACACAAACATTGCAACAGAAAGGTTAATAAAATGAATAATCATAACGTTTCATGCGAATATTATGTAGATTATTAATCAATTTACAGCAACCAAAATGAATAATTAAAATTTATAAATTAATTTTCGTCAAATAGAATTAAGTAGTTATATAAAAGCAGGATTTTGATAGTACAGTTATGTGGTTCAAACCAAGGTAAATCGCAGAGCAATTTAAATCAGTTTAAAGAGCATTAGAATGTTTCTAAGACTAATAACTAACCAATCACTTTATTGTGACTGCTAGCCAGTTGTATACAGATGAAATATTATTGCTCTTAAGGGCTATTATAATATCAGTAAGAGATAAGAATCTCTAAATTATGTGGTAGTGTTTTGAACTGCACATCAGGCAGAAATATCGTTGCTATACAAGTAATGTATGTCTTGTAATACTGATGTTTTGATCTCAATTACGTTAAGTATTTCTAACAGGAGCTTTCTCCCATAATGCTGGTGCTGTAAAAAATCAGTTTAATGGACATCATGTAAGTTCCACACTATTGATTAAGCTCCTAGAATCCTCAGAAGAATCAAATTCAATATTTATATTAACTAGCAATCAGTTGTCTGGATTCAGATATAATTCAACATTATTGAGAAGTACTATGAACGGACTACAAACACTCTATCAATGTCTCTTAATCATGCAAAGGGGAATCAAGGCTGTTTTAAGGAAGAATAAATAAATAAATGCAACGAAACGAAGTGTTCAGAGGTGGTTATAACAAATTGAGGATGTATTTGTGAAGTGCTACTATTAAAAATTTTGAATGGGACAGCATGTCCAAACATCGTTATTATAAAAGTAAAGAACATCCTGCAATGCTGATGTTTTATCCCAATAACGATGAGTACTTCTAGCAGTATAATGCTTTCTACGATAATACTGGACTTGTAAAAAATTGGTTTGAGAAACATGATGTAAGCTTTACATTATTGATGTAGCTCCTAAATTCCTCAGATCTGAATCAAATTCAGCCTTTATGTGAATACGCCGGGGCAGTAAACCGTCTTTTGGAATCTGATTCAGTCCCTCACTATAGGTGAATGCTATGAACGTACCACAAATAACCTATAGGTGTCTCTTAAGATGCAGGCCAAAGAGTAAGGCTGTATTTAAATATATAAGTAATAATATATATAAGAAATTGATATATATGTTAAGTAAATGTTATCAAGTAAATGCTATTAAGTAAATGTTACCATACGAGATTTTTAGTAGAGGTCAAAATAAAGTAGAGCTGAGCGTATACTTCAATCAGATGGACAGTGTAGTTATTCAAATAAATCAATGCGAATAATTGAAATTACATTTAATCCTTGAGTCTAAATTATCACAAATTCTAGTAAACTATACACTCGTTATAAAACATTTTGCCTTGGTAACTCAGTAAATGAACCGTAAGTACAATAACATCTGCAATGTGTAACTAAGCTATTCAGTAAAAAAAACTTAAAATATTGGAAAATATTTACAAAATAAGCTAAGAATACTTTGAAATGGGTCATCGAAAGGAAAAATACAATTAGTTTATCCACGGAAATCATGACAGATCTTTTGCCTTGACTTTTTGACATTGTCCCGTCAATGAATCTCCAGGCTGAGCTTAAGGTTAAAGCGCTGCGTGGGATCGATTCGTTTATTGTGTCGCGGTGCGGATGCTTTGTCTCGACGTTCTAGGGCTGTCATTATCTCTCATTTCGAAGACCCTGGCTTTCACAACCCCCTCCCATCCCTGACGTTCCTTCCACCTCTTCTGACGTTTCCGAATGATTGATTGAAGCGATCTGGTGTCTCGCAAGGCTTATTGCTCGTCCAAACGCGTCCTTTGAAGCACAAACCAGCCATTGAGTTTGCTCCAAGACTGATTCTTGATTGCCGTCATCGTCAGAGGTTACCTTGATAGTGTAACAGCATCAGAGCCTTTGGTATAATCGAACTTTGTGTAATATATAACTAAAAGGATTCCAAGGCCTTACAAATCAGTGACAATCCCTTGAAATTATTGGTGGTTTAAACATATTTTCTTGTAATATGGCTTTGAGATAGGATGGCGGATTTTCTGTTTTGGTTCTGTGTCCTGCAAGTTTGAAGCTATTTAATAATGGAAGCAGTTATGTTTCAGATATGAAATTTTTTGTTGACGTTTTAAGTATTCAGACGCCATTATTTAACCTTTTTCATAATGGATGCAGTTTTTTTCCTTCTTTTTTTTTCTTCAAATTTTAGCTAACCAATATAAAGCTACCATGGTAAGGGAAAATTTCGAATTTCTTAAACATGGTAACGCAGTTTTGATTTCGAAATCAGAAAAATAAATGTTTTCTAGTACGATAAACATTGACTTTAATTCTTGTTTATTATTTAGAAAATACCTGATTTTTATCTAAATATTGTTTCTTAAAATGTTATGGTGATTCATTTTGTTTTTTTTTTTAACATTTTATTGGGTTAAGTATTACAAGTGAAAAAATAATAACTCAGGAAAGTGAATTTTAAACATCATAATCCTTTTAATTACAATTGCTGGGATAGTAAAAGATCTGTTTCTAAGATATTAAAATTTGCAAATTTTAAGTTCTTTTTCGATTTCTTTGACATTTTACTTAACATTAAAATTAAACACCAATTTTTTTTAAATTTTAAAAAATAGGAAAAATCTTTCATTTGGTTATGTAACTGGAAAAATATATAATGGTCTTAATATACAGCGAAAGTTTAGTTATTTCTGTAATAAATAAATGAAACTCGAAAATTCTCATTTCTTGTTGTTAAAATTGATTTAAATATAAAAGGCTAAAAGAATTTCGTAAACTAATTTTGTTTATCAGTATTTCTTATATTTTTACATTTAAAAAAATGGAGCAAATCTTAAATCATACAGAGTTTAAGAATAATTTAACATACGGAAAAAACTTTCAATGTATTTTAAATTAGATGTTCTTCGAAAATGTAAGTTAATTTCCTCAGTTTAATAATACCAGTCGGTTGTTTGTGTTAAAATTGTTTCATAGAAAAAGGATGGAAATGTCGAGGAACTAATTTAAAACAAAACTTTCAGTTAAAAGTTAATCAGAAATATTACCTAAAAACTAAGCGAAATGAAGATTTAATCTCTATGCATATTAGAAGTTTATGTGGAGTTTCAATCTTCATTTATAACTTTTTTATTATGAATTTCTTATTTTCTATAATTCAAAAGGTAGAACTGTAGAATCAGAACTGTTACGGAAGTGATGAAAATAATGCATAGTTCGTAAATAGACTCAAGCAATAAATGTTTAAATCTAGTCTGTAAAACTTATTTGTCAAATAATTCTGGTCTGAAAAATAAGAAACTTAAAACCAATAAGAATTTTGAAGAGGAGACTCTAAAAAGCCGATATAAATAAAGGAAAATCATTGGCCTACGAAACTCAATTAAGAAAACATTTTTAAAAGGATTTAATTAAACTTCTACTAATCATTACATCCTGCTACTTAAAAGTTATTTTCAAACTGTAGCAGTTTACTATAGCGGGAACTTAGTAGCAGTTTTTTAATAAACATCTCTTATGACGGAATTGCACACTGAATCTAGGCACACTGAGTTGCACACTATATTCCATTTTATTCTATCTCATCATCCTAAATGTTATTCTAAAGACATTTTTAACTCCTTGATGAAAACCTGAATAATTAATAAACGAATTATGATTTTTTTTTTAAATATGTTTAAGATTAGATATAATATATTGTTTCGAAATAAATTACTTCTTTTATTATATTAAACTATTACCCAAAAAATTATTTGTAGCAAATAATTTAAATATAAATAGAATATATGTATTTCCTTATAGAGCACTAAATAAAAATGCATACTTCAAGATTACTTCGATATTTCGATTATTTAGCTATTTTGTTGAATAAATTATGCATAAAATCAAACACGCAGTGAAAGAAATCTTTTTTATCTACACGCTTAAGTACAAATCAAAAACAGAAACATAATAAGCGTCTCTTCCAATATGCATAACTAATAATGTTCATTACAGAATTAAATACATTTCCATGAAAAGCTGTTCGAAACAGCTGCAATTGCTATAAATATAAACTCAAAATTAGCAGCTGAAATTAGTAACAGATAAATTATTATTTCAGCATGTTAAGTATTTCTTTTTATCATGACATTATCTCAACGATACGGGATAGTTGATCGATAAGGCCTTATTTAATTCCAAACCCAGAGTAAATTCATTCCAAGGGAAATTGATTAATATGAAATTAATGACATTGACTTTTGCCATTAACAGGACGCGTATATTTTCTAAGCTTCTGATCACACTAATAGAAAGTAATGCAGAAAGGAAACAGAAAGAAGGATTCCTCGGGATGACACATACTAGATTAGGCTCCAAAATTGGGAGGGAAATTACAACTTATGTGCCTCCGTTCTAATCAACGATTGCATTTGAAAAAGACAAGTCATTTCATGAGCCCTTCTACCCACCCGGCATTTCATTCCATTCCTTTTACTCCAGTTCCTTCCCCTTGAGTTTCATCTTCACAGTGTATTTTTTTCCCTCTCTCATTATTTTAATCTTGAAAACTGTTTTATTCACTTCCTGTTTTTTTTCCTGTTTTTTTTTCCTTTTTTAAAGTGCTCAAGATGGAGAAAAGAAGGAACATGCTAATGGAAAAATCAATTCCGTTTTCGAATTTCTAAGATAATCACACAGTAACGAAATAGCTATGGACCGTGTGCTCAATTTGGGAGATGGATTGAGGAGAAGCAAATTTGAGGCAGAGTCACATAAGTCGATTCATCGAATAATGATTCTTGATCTTTATGGATATTATATTGATTCATTGATTTATTATATTGGGAAAATTATATGTAAATACTAATAGGAATGGCATTTTATATTGATTGAGGAGAATTTTAAGGAAATATATTTTATAACTTTAATTTGGAATGTAATGTTGCTTGAAGTAAGAACATCATAATTTGACAATGTATCAATTTTACACAAAAAAAATATGGTTTTATAGCAGAACTATGATATGGGTATTTATTTATCCGTATAATATGAAAAATCGGGATTTATTTTTTGGGATAATCGGTACTTATTTATCGGAAAAAATGGCATAATTGGTAATTATTTATTGTTATAATATAGTATAATAAAGTAATTATTTATCAGTGTAATTACTGAAAAATTAGTACTTGAATTTCTGTATATTCTGACTTATTTATCGGTATAACACGCTATAATCGGTATTTATTTATCGGTTTAATAAGATATCATCGGTATTTTATTACTTATATACAAAGGTACAATGTGAGAAATTCCGGATCAAATAGCAGCATAAAATACTGGCTGTTTGGTTGTCTCATTCGCATAATACATTTAACGATAAAACCTATTTTTACCGCAAAATATTGTGCAGACATTTTGATTATAGATTAAAGATTCAATGTTGTGTTATAATTTGCAATAATGAAGAAATAAAGAAGACAAATTAAAAATTGCCTGCATGCCATTGAATCAACTTATCTGTAAGTTAATCTAGCATTATTAACTTTTGCTATAGTTACACTGTAAAAAAATCCAGAGCAAATTATGACAAAAAATATCGACACCTTGCCGGAGCTTGTCACCGTAAAATCATTTTAAAGGAACATATTACGGAAAAAAAAATCTGATACACCGTAAATTGTACAGTAATAATTACCGTAAAATCGCTAAATCACTCTAAATAAATAGGTAATACGGTACAAATTATGGTAAATATAAATTTCACAGTATAATTTATTTTACGGAGATGTACTCAAAGTACTAATTATTTTATTCTGTAATTTGATCCCGAATTATTTACAATGTATGATATAATATTGCCTTGATTCTTATTGAATTATGAATTATATCACCCAATATATTTTTTCCATGGAAAACTTAATTGATTAGAGCTGAATATTTGGTACTTAGTAAACATGTTATAAATAATGTATATAATAGCATTTGCAAATTATAGAACAATGATTCTCGAAAACCAGCATTTGTTCTAACTAAGACTCTTGTAAAATTTAAATTTGTACCTAAATAACAGAATGGATACACATTAATGAATATTAATGGTTTAATTCATTTTTTACATCATTTTTTTATTTTAGAAAGATTGGTTTTATGTTTTACAATTCTGAATTAGTTTGTAAAAAAATTCAAATTTTCTTCTGCCTTAATTTCAATATTTGTAGCATTAAACAAAACTTTTTTTCTTCCTTTTTTTAATTACTTAAATTTAACTTCTTAAATTAAGTATTTATTTGGAATTAAAAATCTTTTTCGACATTGATAATAAAAACCTCTGCAATTTGTTTGAAGAATGTATTGTGTAATTAAACACTAGAAGGCATTACAGGAAATGTTCTCACGAAGCCTTTCTTTAATATTTTTTTCTCATGTTTCTGCAACAAAATGACAAACTTTAGGCTCTTTCATATCTTCTGTTCTGTTTACATATCTTTCTTTCATAGTATAATTGAATTGTCTATGCGTATTCCAATTACATTACGATCTTTTTGGATTTTTATTGCTATTACCTTTACCAGAAATTTACCGCATATTTTATTACAACTTTATTACTTTCCCCCCCCTTTTTTTATGCCTGAATAATCTATATGCATTATGCGGGTATCTACAAATGAAATAAATGTATGGCTGGAAGAAACTTCCAAGAAAAACTATATTTTTACTAACATAATTTAAAGCTATATATATTAGTACTGCTAGATATATTTGTCTTAATTTCTGTTTGTTATTTTTTCAATTAATCTCAAATAAAACATTCAATTCGAGTGTTAACTGAAAAAGCTATTGGAAATGCTACAAAAGCAAATAAAATTTAGTTGTTTTTCCAGATAAATACTTGCTGCGTTCTTTTTCTTATGTTGGAAAATTTCCCTCCTATAAACAGTGTAAAGATGCAAATGCTACTTTTGTTGAAATTGTTTCTACAATTTAATTTCTAAATTTCTAATTGTAAATTAGAACAATGGAGTAATATTTTTCGTGTCGCCTATTTTTGGTTACTAAAACTACGTTAATTACCAACAATTTATGATCTGATTAAGAAACTATTTGCTTCTATTTTAGAGCATTTTTATACGGTTTTATATATATATTATATTAATAAATTTGTATAATATAAAAATTGTTTCTAACATTTCAAAACTTTACATTTTGCAGTAAAATCTAGTTTTAATTTAATATTCATGAATTTTACTCGATTGGATTGAAATCTTTATTCGCTCCAAAAATATACAAATTGGTAAGAAAACAAACAGTCGACATGTTAAAAGCGCTTATAAACAAGCAATCATTTTCAAGACTTGCCAAGGTGAATGAGAAAAAACAAAATCTCTTGAAATATAAAAAGTAAAGTTTACAACGAAAAATTGAAAAACAGAGGTTAGACACAGAACTAGAAAAAAAAGTAGCCAAGAGAGAAAAAAGAAGAAAAACAGTACAAGATAAACCTCGGAGGCCGAGAGGAGCAAATCTGAGTAAAATGCATTTCCAGTCACTATGAAGAGTCAGTGAGGAATTAATGTAGGTAACAAAGGAATCGGTATTCATATGAATAAATCTGGATTCCAGAGTGTCAAGATGTGAGGAACTAATTTTGTTTACAAAGGAATAATTCAATTAATTATTCATATGAATGCTGATTCCTTTGTAGTAATAAAGATTACTTTAATTTATGTTACAAATAATGTCCAAGTTATGCACAGTTTTAAAACTTATTTAAAGACTTTAGTAAGCATTTTTTTAATAAAGTCTTAGTATTTTAAAGTGATAAAAACAATTACAATGATGGAAAAGATAATTAAACAAGTTTTCCATTTTTTGAAGACTTTTTATTTTGCTTTGTTTGAATATCTTATGTAAGTACAAATAACCAAGTTTTTTTCAGCTTAAAGTAATTTTATAAATGATTGCAAATTAAATAAATTAAAGCATACTAAATCCCTCTAAAGTTTAAAAGTCAATTTCAGTTATTTACGGTGGCATGGATTTAAATGAAGTAGCATGTTAGTACGGTTTTCTTTCTAATATATAACAAATCAAATGTTTTGGGGGGCAACGTCAGCTTGAATAATCTTCGGAAGAAAGACTAGTTGAAGCTTTTTTTTTTCTTTTCAAAACTTTTCTGTCTAACAAATAACATAGAATACTTTGTTAAGCTTTATTTTATCTTTTGCGCTATTTTGAAGGAATATTAAATTCAGATTTATTAATCCGGATTATTAATTTCATTACAATTTTAAATGTATAGATAACTTTAAGTAAAAAAATTATTTCTAAAATTGAATCTATTTTTTTATATGATGAACTATATTAAAGGAATATGGAAAAAATTAAAAAAAATAATGTCTAGAACAATTAGTTTTTATAACCGGGATATTTCACTCCTAATGTTTCTTTTTTTCATTCATTTTTTTCTCCTTTTACTTAATTCATTTCTGTAGATTGTCAAAAACAGTTTTAATTTTTTCTTCTATTCTAAAAGAGTTTCTAAATTAAGTATCAGATACAAAAGTTCGATTGTATTATGATATTAACTATACACTATATAAGATTCCAGATCAAATTACGGTGAAAAAGTACTGCCGCCCAGGGTGCGGGAATTTTCTAACGTATTTAAATTTCATTTTAAAAGGAACATGTCACGGAACAAAAAATCTGTTATACTGTAATTTTTACAGTAATAATTACCATGAAATCACAGAATCTATCTCAATAAAAAAATATTGCTTTAAAAATTACGGTATAATATTTTAAAACCAACATAGGTTTTACTGTAAATTGGATTTTACGGATGGGTACGGATAGTGCTAATAATTTATAATGTAAATTCATTCAGAATTTTTAAAGTGTGTATTCTTTATATAGGTACTATTTATTTTCAAATTTATTTCTATTGCTCATTTGCATGTAATTTAAGCTGATTGAAAAATATTGAGTTTCAGTTTAAAAGTTCAAAATAACAAATGAACTGTGACCTCAGCAGTTATGTTGTTAACTAACTGTATTTTTTTATAGTTCGTGAAATATCATCACAGTCCTAATTTAGAGAGTTGCTTTTGCGCGTAGTGCATAATAGGTCCATTTTAGTCTTATTTACTATGCGTATACTTAGTATGCGCATACATAGGTCCCTTTTAGTCTTATTTACTATGCGTATACGTCCTTTTAGTCTTATTTAGTCAATTCAAGTTGGTTCGTTTAAGGATTCTGCCATGCATTTTAACGGAAAATGTTTGGGTGAGCAAAAGGTCAATATACATCTTTTTATAATATAACTGTGGAGGGAATTATTTGAGACCAAAAATTTCCTCAAACAATTGTTTCAAAACAAAAAAAGAAAAAAAAATCTCTTACTTTAATGGAAAAAAAATATATGCTTTATTGATAACATTTTATCATGTCAGTTCTAATTTTTTTGGATCTCTGTAAAGTGGTTGAAACGCAATTTGCATCCATATACTATTATTTAAAACTCAAATCAATGTGCCTCAGCATGTCGTATTTTTCAATTTGATAAGCATAAGATTTCTATAACGTCTCAATGTGATAATAATTGTTCTTATCACTTATCAAATAGCGCATACATTTCACCTTATCTTACTTCACTTGACTTCACATTCAAATTGTTACTTGTGCGATAACATTTTACCAAGCGACCATTACATATTCATGGACGAATTTTCCAAGGGAATTTTGACAATTCCGAACCGCTTCCTGAAGATTGCGACAATCATCAGACCATCCTTTATCTTTCTCTTCCGATTACAAGTTCAGAATCCATGTCTCTTTCTTACTTATTTCTTCTTGTCATTCTCAAAGAAATGGGCTACTATTTGCATGTGATTACCTTAACTTGGTAGGTGGCATTGCTTTCTAATCAATATTCATGAAAAATCTCTCGCATACACATTTTCACATCGCTCATAGAAAAGGCTGTCCTTTCTCTTCAAAATGGTTTCTCGCCAAATTCTATTACACATAATTGTCATTTGGCGCGTCAGATACAGCAGAATGCCGGAGATCAGAATTGATCACTCAATCAGGCAAGTTTCATAATTTAGGGAAGATAATGTTCAGTGCGCTTCTTAATGAGAGGCAGTCGCCAAGGAGGAATGAGATTATTTCTGCTTATTTCTGACATATTTTCGAGAAATAAGTAATTAGATTAGCTCCGAAGATATTGAAAATTATTATAAAGCGGTGTAGTTGGTAGAAATTTCATTTTCTTTAATGGAGTAGGTACTTAATTTAAATGAAAGAAAGAAACTGTTTCGAAAAATAGAAATGAACTATCAAATTGTTACACGTGTTTCTTTCTCGATTAATTGTGAAAAACTACTTCTCTGATGTACCTAATTTCTTACTTACGTTAGCAATTTTTAATAATTTTATTTTCTGTTATTTTCTATCGACTTTTAAGTTTGAATATTTTCTTAATAACGTCACATTTCACAAGAATAAATTGCAGCTATCTCATTTTATTGGATTACGAGAAACTTACAAGAAAATTAATAAATAATACTTTGTTTTATTTAATATTTTGCTTTTGCAAAAGCAATTTTGTGCACTGAGAAGATGTTTTTTATTGTTAAACTAACTTTAAAGCAAGATGATATTATATTGAACCATGCATATTTTGAAAACTATAAAATTTTATTGCAATAAAAGGGTAATGAATACTGAATTTCTTATAACCACTACTATGCAACCACTTATCTTAAAACCTTTGAAAATATGGAGTAGTTTCATAATGTTATAAAAAAAAAAGGATTTAGCATAGTTTTCAATAAATAATAAATAAATATATAATATATAAATAAATATATAATATATAAATACTAAAATAAATAAATAATAAATAAATATATATTATATAAATACTAAAATAAATAAATTATAAATAAATAAAAAATATTAAATAAATACTAAAATAAATAAATAATAAAATAAATAAAACATAATAAATAAATAATTATAATCAAAATTAAAATAATCATTTTATTCGAAATATAAAATTTGGAATTTTTCCATTTGGGTGATAGTTGCTTATCAATTTTTAAGTACAAAATCATGTAATAATTTGCGTTGAAAAAAATGAACTACGCTTAAGAGCTCTTACAGATAATTATAATAATTATTTAAAGTTTAAGTTCAATATTAAACTAAATATTTCTTAATGTATGCTTCTTCGTATATAAATAAAATCTAATGCTTTAATTTCTGTCATAAGAGTATGTTGCATATAGTGATATTGAAGCACATTTTTCAGGTACTTTAGGTTTTTAAATCTTTTTATTATATTGATTTTTTTGCTATAGCTGAAAAATAACTTTCCAGAGAAAATGTTGAGTGCATCGAAATAGCATGTTTTTGTAGATAAATAAAAATAAAAGCAATATAAATACAAAATATTTGAAGAAGCACGAGGATATATATATTTTTTCATGCATATCACGTAAAAGTAACAAATTGTTGTTTGTGTTCGAAAACTACATATATATATATATATATATATATATATACATAGAGAGAAAGAGAGACTTCCAGAAACACACGGTAAAGTAATAATTTACGATTTGTGGTTATTGGATTTTGTTGAATAAGACCTTTCACCTTGAGTATAAGGAAATAAAAGCTGTTCAGAACCATACTTTAGTGAAGACAACATTACTCAAGAGTTGAATATTTTACGAGAAACGGCAATTTTACTGTCTCAAGTATTTGAAAAAGGGAGAATTGCCTCTAAAATATGATAGAGAGGGCATTAATGAGAGGTATAATAAGTAGATGATGTATTATAAATTGCTGATAGATTGCTTGATCAACTTGGAATTGTGACTAATAATGTTTAAAAATTTAATATTCAAAGCCAGAAAAAGAATTTTTTTTACCTTAAAAACTCTCATTAATGTATGGCATACCTTGCAGTGGATGATATAAATCTCGTAACTAATTAATGTGGGGGATTGATTCATAAATAGTACCATTACTTAAATAATTCTTTTTCAGGATTAGAATATATTTTCTGGCCCAGGCCTGATTTTTGAACGTTTAAAGGGGTTCGAAATGACAGTTTTTCGCACACTATAAAAGCTTCAGGGTGAAATTACGGTAAAAAAATTAATGACACTCAGGGAGCAAATAATGTTTTCTCTAAAATATTATGGAACAAAAATCTAATGTAACGTAATTCTTACAGAATTATTGAATAACTGAAATTAAACATTTCTTCAAAAATTACGGTATGAAATTTAACAGTAAAAATTAATTTTATGATCGCCACACTCAGGAGCCAGTATTTTTACTATAATTTGATGCCGGATATTTTGCAGCATACAATTATCGGCTCGACAACATATATAAGCTTAAAAATTATCCGACGAAATTATTTGATTTTGATTACGAGAGGCTTTTAAACTATTTGTGGAGACTCAGGAACACTCGTCATTAAATGAGGTTTCCCGGGTTCAAATCCCAGAGATGGCAAGTTGTTAAGAATAACGCACTCGGTTCGCACAGTAACAGTGCTGATGTCAACCAGCTTCAGTAGAAGGCCGATCATGGCTTAGAGTCTCCTTGCCGTCAGGCTAACCGTGAGAACTTTTCGTGGTTATTCTAATGGCGGTTAGCTCCATCAAAGAGTCCTACATGGAGGCAAATATCACCTAATGCTTCATCCAGGAAATTAATTTTCTTCTAGATTAGGTTTCAAATTACAAGATTACGCAGTTGAATCGGCAGTCGAAAAATCAAACAGGGTCGGCTGTTCAACGACGGTTATAAAATAAATTAAAATTTCCCAATATAAAACATTCCATTAACCGAATATTCGTACGTATTTGAAATAAACTCATTTTTGGAGCATTAGTGAATCAAAAGCTATACTTAGCCTTTCTTATATATCTAATGCTGAATTTTGTTTGTTGTGTCCCGGTCTCAGTTTATTGTTTATAAATCATTGTATAATGGGTTCAGTAAATCAGTGTGTTCAGAATACAAAAATAAATTTCTAAAACATTTTAAAAGCTGCTGATTTTGAAATGTTTGTAAGTGCTTCAAAGATAAAGTCCTAAGGAACCAGCTTCCGCAGGAAATAAGAACATTTTATACTTAACTTTACGAAATGTTTCGAGAACTTAAGAATCCAACTCTTTTAAAATCTTTTTATACTTTTAGCTAGTGTTTATATTTTTTATTTTCTTAAGATATTTTGAATTCCCATGTGGTAAGAGGAAGAAATTGCGTTACTTCTGATTTTAGTTATATTTTATTTTGGGATGTGGGTGTTGATTTTCAGTGGATAAATTTTAACATTGCTTAACAATCATTGAAATGCTATTGGATTAATGAATTTTAATGAATAAGCAGTTTAACAAGATACGATTTACAGCATAAAAGGAAAACTCTATTAATTATTATTTCTTAAATGGTATTTAAGAATGATTAATTAAGCTTATTTTTATAGAGTATTTAATTCTTCCACGCAACTTTTACTTTCTACGAATTTATTGCTTTACAAAATTAAGTGCCTTATTGTGTAAACAAATAAATATAGTGTAAGAATTAAAATTGCGGAAGTAAAAAAAATATAATAGATAATATCATGTATAAATTCCGAGAATTTAACTCAAGATGTAAAAGTAAGCTAGTGAACTTGATTTATTTTGTTCAAATACGAGAAAAAAACAACATCTTTCCTCATTTAAGATTTCATCTTCTCTATTAAATAAAACATCATTTTAACCTTTAAGATCTTTATATTTGCGTCGTTTTACGAGACAACTGCGGCATGATGCAAAATTTTATGTATAATAAGCACAAAATTTTGAACACAAATTGAATATAATTTGTACTATTGGAATCGTATTCCCATGGTTAAAAGGTATAAATTGTGTTGGTTCTGATTTTAGTTAGTCTTTTTAGTTCTTGTCTACTGTTTAGTAAGGTTAAGTAGATTTAGTAGCTGTACGGTAGTATTTTTCTTGAAAATAAAAACATTTTTGCCATTTTACGAGATAACCTTGGGTATCATTTCTGACTTGCGATAAATAGCAAACCAAAGACAATACATTGCATTCTTAAATTTCCATCTAAAAAATATTCCGTTAAGGCTTATTATTGTATAAATAAGACTTATATAAAGTAACGTTTTCCTTTTAAATCTAGAAATTCTCTGTATTTAGCTTGAACTTATAAAAATATATATATAAATTTTCCCTTAACTTTTATTTCATACTATCTTAAATTCGCAAATATCACAACTAAACAGTTGCACGCAAAACGCTGCATAGATTTTTCAATATAAGTAACAAACTGCTATTAATTTTTAATAACCATAACTTATGCGGTCAAAATAATACATAGAATTTCCAATTAATTTACCAGCACTAAGAAATATTAATAATGTTTTATAATATAAAGAACTCCTTATGCAGAAAATCCTCAGCGGCCATGTCGTATGATTATGCGGCATGTAAAAGATCCTTGGAGTGCCTTATTGACTCTTGGCATTTCCGGCAAAAAATAAATTCCTAGTGCACTTTAGCATCCAAATAGAGTCTCGGTGCTGCCATCTAGTGTGGCAGAAACTAGACGTCCAAATTGACATGACCAACGGTATCTTACCCATTGTGGTGGTCCTGAAAGAGTGGATACCACCTCTGGAGAACGCACTAGGTCTGCTCATCGGCAAGACCGATTGTGCAGCTCATTGGAAATAAAAAAAAAAACTCCTGTATAACTTTATCTATACGCTTATTCAGAAAAAGAAAAGAAAAATATTTAAAAAAAAATATGTCGTGTATTGAAACTGAAAAGAAACTGAGAAGAAACTTGCAGCAGAAACATTTAAATTACAGACATTGAATTCTGTAGCAACATAAAATCGAATTCAACTGAAGCATGAAATTTCATCGGAGAAAACTAGAAATCCAATCGAACTGAAGGAACACTAGGATAAGATGCGTGACTCCCAACTCGGAAGTGGTTTACCTCACGCGATGTTCCTTTTGCAGTACAAATGAAGAGACTGCTTGCCATGTGCCACCTGGGAGGTTCCTGGTTCACTCCCCTCCTAGCCACCCTCACTCTTGTAACTGATTTGCAAAGTGGAATAAGTTATCAGATATTCTATAAGTGGGAACTTATCTCATTTGTAAATGCAGTGATTTGTTGGTTCGCTATATGTTTTACTAAGGATTAATTTTTTTAATCAAATCTCATAGCCTTTATGCGAACATTGCATAAATTGTTTAAATGCTTCTGTTTCATACAAAGAAGGTAACAAGTAGTATAATTTAATCAATTCTTAAGTCACCAATGGGAATTGCAAAGGTATTTGCATTATTTTTCATAAGATATTCAAGTGATTCGACACTGTAAGGAATAATAGAAATAATTTAAATTTTACGAAGGATATATATATATATATATATATATATATATATATATATATATATATATATATATATATATATATATATATATATATATATATATATATATATATATATATATATATATATATATATATATATATATATATATGGTCGAAACATGATACAATGATGTATTGTATGTGTTTTCCCACCGAATACAGACGTAATAACGTGAGTTCGCTATATCATGAGTGCATAAAATAAATGCTAGTATTTACGCATATTTGGCAAGAACCTGCTACGCTTTAAAGAGCTGAAAAATACACGTTTTTTATGCTAATAAAGTATTATTTATTTAATATATTGCATAAAAGTGTAAAAATACATATATATATATATTTTAAAATGTCATCATTTAATACTGTGCATAAACTTTAGATAGCCATCCAGGGCTTTTTTTAAGATTTTGAAATTTTGCTAAATGAGAACAATGTCATGATATCGGAAGATATTTACGTCCGTTCTTATCCATTTAGCGTTATACTGGTTAATGGGCAATCATTTTTGCTAGCTAAAATATATTTATAAATATAAGCAAAACTAAAATTTAGAAGAATATGAATACTACCACATGTTTTAATTCTAAAAGAAGTCACAACTTACTAAATTGCACTAAAAGAAGAAATAAAATTTTCATCTAACAAGGGAAACTAGGGAAGTGTGACTCGCCAATTTTGAAATAAACTAGTGGGATGCATGCCTTAAGAGGAACAATTTTAGGGGGCAACATTCGTTTCGGCCCATAGAAGGTTCTGTGAGAGATAAAAAATAATTCAATATATGGAAAAATCAGTATTTTATTACTATAATGCAGACTATTAGTTATCGTAATTGTCTCATAATCCAATTAATTTGTAATTAATTGGATAATTAATTATTTTTTGATTAATAAATTAATCAGAAATTATTAATTAATTAATTGATTTGCAATTACACACTCCAATTAATTTGGAAAGTTTTTTGAAGAAAAAAATTTAAAAAATTTGATGTCAATTTTTTTTTTAAATTAACCTAACAGGTGTTTCTGAAAAACTGCAGATACATAAAATTTTCAAAATCAATTTTAACAATAAATATGCATTATATAGTACGTGAAAGTAAATAATTATCCAATTAATTACAAATTAATTGGAGTATGAGACAATTACAATAACTAATAGTCTGCATTGAAGTAATAAAATACTGATTTTTCCATATATTGAATTATTTTTTATCTCTCATAGGACCTTCTATGGGCCGAAACGAATGCTGCCCCCTAAAATTATTCCTCATAAGGTATACATCCCATTAGTTTATTTCAAAATTGGCGAGTCACACTTCCCTAGTTTCCCTTGTAAGAAAAATATGATTGATGAGTGAGTATATTGAATCCTTTGCAAAGAAATGCTGATTTGACGGAAGTCTACATATTTCTAAATGTGGGTGTTTCAAATTATCATTAAAGGTAAGTAATTTGTTATATCACAATCTTTTTGACCACAGATTACGCCCAGGACAACCTACATTTAGATTAGGTGGTCAGGTCAATCATTTAACATCCAAGATGTTTCATGTTTATTAAGCGGATTTCTCAAGATTTTTGGTAATCATTGACTTGTCGCCAATGGAGAAATCTTAGTTTTGAAAGCACCAGAATGTCATAATACTAATTTGTTAAATGAATTTCCGGGAACTAAAAGCAAAATGAAACAAAATTTCAATCACTATATTCAAATAAATGGTTCGGGTGTTCAAATGTATGTTAGAATAATATTGCGCAGATGGTACAGCAAACGGGACTTAATGTTGCGATGCATATTTATTCACAAAAACCAGATACTAAAAAATCGATTTCTCAGGAACTATTCGACCGATTTAGCACAAATTTTGTATTTTGCTATGTAAAATAAGATTCTTTAAAATGGTGCAAAAAATTTTATACGTTACAATTCACCATTTCTTTCGACTATTATTGAATAATATAATAATAAATAATAAACATTTGCTAAAATTTATTTTTCGCCTGGTATTATCTTTGGATAAATAAACTTTATAATTGTGCGTAATTTGTTTTTCAATCGCTTTTTAATTTGCTTACTTCTCTTAAATTCGGTAGTTTCAGTTCTCAAGATATAGCGAAATACGCAAAAAGTAAAATTATCATTAAGGGGTCATCATATGTATAATTTACAAAGGATAAGAATTTTTTTTAACTTGACGAATTTCTATATTATCTAATTATAATGAATATTTTTATTTGACTAAGTTACGAACATATTTTCATTGTTTGATTAAAATAAGATATTGAATTCTTATAAAGTGAACACTAACTAAATTATTAGAATAGTTAATATTTCATCATTCAAAATTTAACAAATATAAAAAAAATTTTTTTATATGTTATATAAATTACTAAGAATACAGTAATATAAGGAAGATTATATTTCCTAAAATTTGTACCATTTATGAATTTATGCAAAACATTAAATTTAATTTGTCGTAACTAATGATTAATATAAGCTTTTTTAAAGTTTTAATGAACAATTTTATTGGAACAAAATTTGTTTTCTTATTATGGTCTTTAGAACAGAAAAAAAAATTATTATTTTATTCACAGTTAGAATAAAATCTAATATTCTAGCCATTTGTTACAAAAAAATAATTTGTGTTACCTTTCTGTTTACATAAAATATTAAAATAATAATTTTTAGTGTAAAATTAAATTTATAACTCTTGGTAAAATTGTATTTCATAGAATAATATATATGATTTTCTTTAATTATTTCATTATTTACAATTCATTAAAATGTGTATTTATTAAATTTATAATAGTTAATTAAATAAATTAAGTTAATATAAAATATGCGAGCTCTGGATGTAAAATTTTACGGCTGATTCAATGTTTCATAATTTTCATTTTCATTTATTTAAAATATGCAAAGATTCAATCTAGGAAGATCAGAACCAGAGCAAAACGATAAGAAAGATAAAACTAGAAAAAGAAGGGAAAAAATCTATAAAAAATAAAAAGTAATGAAATTTGTTGGCGGATATTTCTAGTCATGTCTTATGACCTTTTCCAATTTTTTTCTCTTTCTGCAATCAGGAAAGACAAGATCGATTCTTTCGTTTTATTAATAAAATTCGGAGAGAAGAAATTACCTGGAGGATGTTCCAACCACATCGTCTTATTTGAGAAATTTTGCTCGGAATTCTAAATTATATTTGAAATGGAATAAATGTGACCAACCATAAAAACTTTTCCATAGATCCTCCTTTTCCTTATTTAGTCAAGAAGCTTAGATATCATTTTTCAGAATTAGGTTTTATTTTTGAAATTGAAAAAAAAAACCTTATTTTGTACTTTAATAATTAATTTCATATGTTACTATAGATGATACCAATATTTTTCTTTTAGCAGAGTACTGTATATTTTCACAATAGTTTAAAATAATTATCAAATAAATTATTATAAAATTTTGCTATATTCAGATTCCCTTCATTTGACAATGAGCTTATTCGATTTTAATCAGAAAAGACAAAGTAATTAATTACAACGAGGAGAAAATTGATTGTTTCATCTATATAAATGTTTGATTTAGCCTTATTCTGTTACAACGATTTCAAAATTAAAATTAGTTTTACTCCAATGGCTACAGATTTTTCTTTCAAAATTATATTTTTAGTCAAAACGTTACAACAAACTTCTAGGGGAGTTAGGACACGTCACCAGGATTAAAATCGAAGCTGACATAACATGACAGCTTCGACATTCTGAGCATGACATAAAATGTCATGCTCAGAAATGTCTGTGGCTAGAGTCCAAATGTCTGTGACTCACTTCCCTATTATGACCTGTTTAAAGGCAAACGAAGAAACATTTTTCAGTTGGGAAACTCCTCTAGTGGCGTATCATGACATTTCCATCCATGTATTCCTATGCAATTTTTTTTCTATGATATGATGATGTGATCTAAATCTTCTAGACGTTTGCCACAAGATTTATGCGACCCCCTCTTGTATATATCGTTTTAAAATTTGCACATTTTGACAAAAATTCGACTAAATTGTCATTAGAAGAAACTGTAGCATGGAGGGTGAAGCAGATTTGAAATCAGCAATGTGAAAGTAACCAAGATCTGTTTAAAACTCTCGGGCTACAGAAAAAAAATTCTATAGTGTTATATTTTTCAATATTTAAACAATTTCTATAAATATTCAAATGCTGAACCTTATAATTAAAAAAACGTAAACTTTAATTTAACTAATGCGAAATGCATAGGTGAAAAATATAACGATTACTTGAAGACGAACTAACAGTAATACTTAAGGATCTATTTTAATTGATCGTTAATGTTGTTAAAGCTAAGTTAATGAAATAATTTATAACGGTCTGGGATTTATCCTCACATTGTAAAAACTTCCAAATAAGGTGGTACATCCATGCAATAAAACTTTACAGAGCAAACAAACTGATATACAGTAAAGTATAAAGTGTATATTTGGTAACATAAATGAGAATTAGTAGAAGTTTAGTATGCACAAAAGAAAGAAAAGGGAATCATCACAAACGGTAACATGTATTTTTTTACTAATTTATGATCATAATATTCAGGATTGCAAATAATCATCCAATAGAACTACGAAAATTATCGTATTGAGAATGAATTTAATTGATATTTAAACTAAATTTTTGTTTCATTCTCAATCGTCATTCTGAACATCGTATGAATTATTATCCAAATAAATATTTGATTAACATGCATGTATTATAAATTTATTAATGCGAATGGGAATAATCAGTATGCACAATAGAAAGGTGAATATAATTATATTATATAGACGTAACATAATTAACATGTGTTCAAAATGGAATAAGAGTTCAAATAATAACCTAATTACGCATCAAAAGTAATTATGGTTTGGAGAAAGGTTTTAATAATTTTATGAATACATTTTCTTTGTATTTTCAATTCATCACATGGATTTATGATAGAGATACATAGGGAATAGGGATACATAGATACATGGGGAGTTACGATAGGGATTATCACAATATGTATTTGATTGTTATACATTAATAATTATATAAATGGATATTTAGTAACGTGGGTAAAATAATAACTATGCACAAAAAGAAAGGAACACTGCCATAATGTAGTTACTTTTATTTCAAATCAATCTGCGATTTATACTATGGTTGAAGAATGCAAATACGATCTAATTACAGATCGAAAAAAATATCGTTTTGATGGTAACATGAGTAAATCTTCTATGCATTCCCAATTCGTTGCCAATTTCAAATTCAAAAATAAATATATATAATGAATATCGTAATATGTATTTGATTATTGTGCATCAGTAATTACATAAACGAATATATAGTTCTGTGAACAAAAATAAGAGTTATGCACAAAAGGAATAATCGATCATAGATATAATATAGCTATTTTTTTTAAATATTTCTGTGTTTCATATGATTCAAGAATGCAAAAAAACATCTAATAACACATCGAAAAAATGCATCGTTCTGTTGAAGGATTTGAATGGTAGTATGAGTAAATATTCTATATATTCCCAATTCGTCATTGGAAATTACAAATGAATGAATATCGTAATGTGTAGTAGATTATTATACATTATTCGATTATTATATAAAATGATATCTAGTTATGTTAGCAAAAATAATAATTATGAACAGAAGAAATAAATAAACATAGCTATAATATAGTCACTTTTATTTTAAATTATTCTGTGTTTCATATGGATCAGGAATGCAAATGCGATTTTATAATACATCGAAAAAATTTATCGTTTTAGGGAATGATTTTAATGGTAGTAGGAGTAAATCATTTTAAATTCGCCTTCTCAATTCGTCATCGTGAAATACGAATGGGTGATTATCTAAATAATTAACGTAATTACCCCATCTTATCAAACTCAGATCACAAGTAACCTCTGGAGGAAACCATTTATTGTTAAAATCATTCCTTTGTTGGTTGTTCTTTATGAATTATTCATGAAATGAATATTATACTAAGAAATACTTAATTTCTGAAGTCGTTAGTTCTTTATTAATGAGCGGCAACGCTATTAAAGAGAGAAATGTTATATATCATATGTAAATCATTCGAGTTTTTCATTATTAACACGATTAATAAAACTTTCCTTATCTTTCGAGTTGTGTCATTTGTAATTATCGAGTTCAATTTCAATGCAATTTGAAATGTTTTACTTCTATGAGTAAAACTGAAATGGTTGCAAATACTTTATCAATGTAAATACTTTATGCAATACTTTATGTTTGAAATAAATCTGGGGATTACGCTTATGGAGAATATTTTTCTTTAATTCATATATCACTATTCATATATACTCTCTCTCTCTCAGACATCTTTTTTTTGGCTGTAGTTGGTTCTAAGTATAATAAAAGAGTGAGAGAGAAGAGAGAGAGAGTAGTTAAAGGCGTCTAAATTGTAAATTAGCGGCTGATAGTCACTATTAATTTTGTAACTACTTTTTTCTCAAACCTAATGAGTCGGTGACCAATATCTATTAGTATGTTTCCTTTAATAGCAAATTTTTGCAAAGCTTCTTTTCGCTTGTATTAAACTAATTAAAATTGCTTGTAATAAAACAAAATCATTTAAGAAATAATCTACGGACATAAAAAGTTAATTCAACAATAAAAAATTACAAAACAAAATCATCTAAGAAATAATCTGTGGATATAAAAAGTTTATTCAACTATCAAAATTATAAAACAAAATCATCTAAGAAATAATCTACGAATATAAAAAAGTAATTCAACAATAAAAAAATTATAAAAATATGCTACAAAATTTAGTTAAACATACTGGCTTTTAAGATTTTTTTTAAATACTTGGAGAATCAAAATACATTTAATGTTAATTTTCAAAAAATTCTCTTTCCACTTGAATCTTTGCATCAGAAATTGATGGATTTTGAGAAATCAAAATTTTGAATAAGGACATTAGATATTTTGATGATAATTTCTGCTTTCCGAAGCCTTTCAGTATTGATTCACTTTTATCATTAAAATATATTTTCAAGAGGAAAAAGAAAAGATGAGAAAAAAAGTGACCGGTTGCTTATTTAAGTTGCCAATTTTTTGTTGACTCGCCAGGTGAAGAGTGGCTATCTTCAAGTCGATTTAGAGAGAATATCGTCTTCTAACAGTTGACGTTTCATTCATAGATAAATTATCTTATAGGATTATAAATTTTGTCAGAAATCTTGATTTACATTTTTCTTTTAAATTTCAAATGCTAAAATATACATCATTCAAACCATAAACATAGACAGACAAAATAATATAATCTGTTCCACTTCCTATAAGGAGGCATAATTCTCTTAAAAATCACATTCCGTTTTCCCTTTCTTCTTATAAAAAAGTATTACTCATTATGTGATACTCTAAAACTTGTTCTTTAGAAACTGTGCTTTTATATTCATAGCACAATAACAGTGCCTATTTATTATCAAGGAGTACGTAGACTTCTTGCAGTTGAATGAATATAAAACTCTAAGATAAACTGTCTTGGCGAAGTTTAGTGGATACTGAATCCATCCATACAGACAGATGAAATAGCTATGAATAATGCATGGAAGGAACGATCATTCATACAACATAATGTATCTATATTTTTCAACGTTTTGTTTACTTTTTTCTGGCAACTCTTTTATAAACTAGCCACCCTACCAGTCTGTTTTATATAAATAATTCATAGTATATCGTGTCAATAGTGCATAAACTTTAAGGTACGCATTAATTTCTATTTTTTTCCATTTCCTTCTGAATGAAACCTGCTATAAAATATATAATGCAAACGTGGGATCCTCCTGTCAAATTTTTTTCGGTACGCAAATGGGTTTTTAGTTGAACAAATTCGTATTTATTTGCATTTAGTTTTTTAAAAAAAGTTTTCAGACGCAATGTATAACAGAGCAGGTACTTATACTTGATAATGAGGAAAATATTTAATGAGGGTATATTTACTAATCGGAATAAGGAGTTCAAAAGCAGGTTTATTTTTCTGAAGAGTATATTTTTATTTTTTAAAGAAATAGGCTGCATTGCTAAATTTATCTTTCGCAAAAAAATAAGTTTAGCAAAATCTACTTTCAAAAAGCAATATATATATATATATATATATATATATATATATATATATATATATATATATATATATATATATATATATATATATATATATATATATATATATTTTCTAGTTTATATCAGCACCCATGAAAACAATGCTGATTTTTATATGTATTCAATATTGGCTCATTCTAATAATTACTTTATCAAATTATGTAAAAAAAAATAATTCAAAATTATAATTAATTTAACTATTATTTGAAAAAGTTATTTAGTGTATATTTTAGATTTAAATAATAGTTATTTATAAAAGCATATTCAACAAAACATTAACAAGATAAATAGTATTGATCATATTGAATTTATAAAGATAAGTAAAATATTAAGCAAACTGAGAGAACTTTAATAAATCCATATTACAAATGTAAATGAGAGAAAGGCCTTTAATAAATTAAAACGTACAAAACCACAGTGGTCGAGAGGTGTTTTCAATCAGGGCAAAATGGATTTTAATGCGCTTTGGAGAAGTGGTGGGGATCACATGTCGTTAGCAACAGAATCGACATTCGAATGAAACTAGATTCCAGGGCATCAGGATGTGCTGATGTCACAGTGGTGGAATATGGAAGCAAATCTGACAGTGTCGAAATTTACCTATTTTGTACATTTCAGTATATCAAGTCTTTAAGTATTATTGGTTTATTGGTAATGTTTTGTTTTCACTTAGTTTTGCTCATTTGACTATTTTTACAGTCAAACACAGGTATTATAAGTTTTAAAATATATCTTGAAAGTGATAAGAAATGTTTAATTTTTTTTATTTGAATAAGAAAATATATCGATTGATTCTTTACACATTTAAGTTTAAAAAAATATCCACGTTTTACTAAATCTGCATTTCGCTAACGGGACGAATAGGTGACGAAAACGGGATTATTTGTTTGCGACCTGACTCCTAACCATCATTCATCGGGTCAACAAACATAGTTATTCTTCTGTCAAACCAATTGGATTTTATAGATTATTTAAGTTTCTGCTTTTTTTATTGTAATGTAAGCATTGTTGAAAAATTCGAAAAAAAATAAGAAGAAATTGAAGAATGCATTTTTCCATAGGTCTTGCGTCGTATAATTTACTGTAGCAAAACGTATGCAAATGTATGTAATATTTCCGAAGGATAAGGAATCTACCGTTTTTCTTTTCATGACGGTGTAATGTTCCATACCTGATATAGATAATTCATTTCTGTAAAATTCTTACGAAAAAAAAAAACTTTTCCCTTATATATATTTATATTTTAAAAAATAGCTAAAATAAAAAGAAAAATGTACATAAAATCAGAAATATATTGAATGTTTTGTCTGATAATTTCTGAAGTAAAATCCATGAGATAGGAAAAAAATACTATGATCCAATAACTTAAAGATAAATGTCAATGTCAGCCCAAATCTTTTAAAGCTCAAAATTTATCAGTTTTAGATTACAACGATTTGTTACGCTTCGCTAAATAATTAATTGATTTGTCGACTGATAACAAATTTTTGAGTGTTCTTGCATGTCAAATAAATAAACACACATTCAAAGCATTAATTCCGACCTTTCTCCTGAAACAGTTTTATGCGCTGATAACTCTGTCAAGTCCTAACAAATAGTTTTCCAATACGCAAATTGAAAGCAGATATCAAGGAACTCAAACCAGTGTTTCTTTTTTCCTTCTTCTTTTATCCTTTTACATTATTTGATCAATGAAGAGGACCACTGACAAACAAACAGCATCAAGGTCCGTTTGAGCTGTTATATCGGTAAACAAGACCAATGTCAACTCTCCCGCAGCTAAAATCGAGCGTTCGAATCATTCCCACAAGAACACATATCTTCTAAAGAGAGAAAAGTAAAAGCAAACGGAAATCTTGGATACCAGGTGCAAGTATATATTTCCTTTTCCCTTCTCATTTGCTCTAGCTGGTCCCATTCTTCCTCTTCCACTGCATCTTCTTTTCTTCCCTCCATCCATATGTTTATCTTCTTTTCTACCCTTCTTCTCATTTCTTCTTCTTCCCCTGCTTCCTTTAATCGATTGTTAGAAGTATTGTTTACTTCACCATGCCCGTTGAATATGTATTCGATGCCGTGAGTAGTTAAGAAGTGCCGCGTGACCAGCATGTGGAAGGAGAATTTTGAGACAGGAAAAAATGCCACGTCACGACCGAAGCTCTGTTCGAAACTGAGAAGAATTGCTGAAAAAATTGGGGAAAAGGGTATATAAGAAATGAAACTCCTTACTGTCACTGTTATGGTACCCGTTGAAAAATGAAGGTATATCTGTCTGCCAAAAATGTGTGTCATGCAAAATCAAATGAAAAATTAGAGAAGAAAAAAAACGTAATATAGAAAAAGATAAATCAAATGGCAAAGGATTTTATATTTTGAAGAAGCTTTAAATTAAACAGAGCTAAAGAGTAAAAAAAATCTTAACTAAAAAACGAAAAATTTTTCTACGAATTAAATTAATGTCTAACAAAACGAATATTTTTCGGCAAAATGAATTGGATGTACGATTTTAGATAAATTTTTAGATGTCTATAATCTTTACATTGTCTAGAGAGCTGTATAATAAAAATATAAAAAATAAATAAAATGAACTTTAAACATTTAAGAAAGAGATTTTTTGCATACAAGAGATTTTTTTCGAAGCAATTACCATTTTAATAAATTAAAAGAAATAAATTCTAAATATTGTTTTGCAGAGGAAAAATTAGATTTTCTTTGTAAAACTTACCAATCTGTAGAAACTGCACTTGCGATGGATGATTGGCTAAGCTCTTTTTGATGAGGCTGCTACTCTGTTTGTAAATTTTATTTTGTTACTTAATCGCTGGAAAATCTGATGAAATCTATTAGACTTTAAATATAAATTAAAAAAGTAAATACTTTCCATTGGAAAGGGTAATAAGGATTCTCAATGTCTTAGAAACACTTATAATTTGTAATTATTATATATATATATATATATTTAATATAAATAAAATCGTGTTTTGATTTACATTTGGCACTAAGATGTTTCAGAAATCAAAACATGTTTACAAAATGCTTCATTTTTTTAATAAGAACATGATTGAATTTCATATGTCATGCGCAGATCAAAACTTTAAAATTACCCCATACTATTCCATATATTTCTTCAATTTTAACAAGATATTAAATAAATCGATATATTTTACCTTCATCTATAAATCTTTAAATATATTATCAACATGAAAGAAATACTGAATTTTTCATTTCGAATTGAATTTCATAATTATATTGGGCAAGTGTTTACTTGAAATGAAATTTCTAAAGAAAAACAAAACACACTTTTTCAGTAAATGATTAGATTGTACTTTTTCCCCTGTTAAACCAGCTTTACTTCCGCATCAAAAGGTGGCAATTAAGGCACTGCCAATAGAAAGATTGATTCACTTGATCGTAAGAAATATCTTTAGGACTACTAATTAGCTAGCATTAGGATTACTAACTAATTTGGTTAAGTATATCTTAACCTAAATAAAGCGAGTTCTGGTCGAATTTCTTTACAGAAGCATTTGTTGTTTCATTATTATTACTAAGAGAATTGATTTATTCTTACTAAGGAAAAAATCATAAAATGTTGCAATTTAATAAGTTTGAAAAAAACAATCTTTCATCTAAGGCAATTTTACGACTTGATCTAAATAAATACTGTTTAGTTCAAAAGCTCTATTACTGAAATACGGTCAATATTCATCAAAAATATCTATTGCTTGCGGAAATTTAAAACTACACTTGATTGAAGCAATTTGTTTTTGTGTGTATAAATTATTAAAAAGCAATCTAATGGATGAAATTATATTTTCTTTTAATAACAGAAACGTTTTCTAATTTTTTTACCTAATTGCTTTTGTTATAGTTATTATGTATTCCTCAATATTTCCATATACTCCAAACATTATTCTTAAGTTACCATTTTATTAATTCTTTAATAATCTCTTCTTATTTAAATATAGTTCTCAATTATTAAATATAGAGAAAAGTTATTATTTTTTTAAATTATAAAAGAAAATGAAGATTAGAATATGAATATAGGCAAATGTTATTGAGAGTAGGCATTTTTACTATAATAATAAAGCCATTTCAAAATCGATGCTTATAAAAAGTCTTAAAATTACCGCTTTAACTTCCAAGTAGTGAATCATCGTTTCGATAGGGCGTAATTAAATGGTTAGATGTATATTATATTAGATTTCTAAGTTCTCTGATTCAATCAATATTAATTCTTATTTATATGAAAATATTACCATACTTGTTTTGTTCAATTTATTAAAAAACCATTCCAAATTAAGCCATTTCAAATTAAGACTTTTAAACTATTTTACTTGTAATTTTTTCTTAAAGAAGACTCTGCTAAATATGATCCTTTTTTTAACCGTTCAAAACCCTACAAAATAATACAAAAGCCATATTTTAGTGGTCAAAAAAATCAGCGTGTTCAAACAATGTCAAACTAACGTAAACATTTATTCCAAATCAGGGGTCTGTAGTTCAGTCTTCCTTTCATTCTGCTATGTCCCTAGATTTACAAAACGCTCAATTTTAAGTATAAATGGCATTATATATTTTTATCTATCGCCCTAGAACTAAACTGTCCCAGTTCTATTATATATAGGATCAATTAGTTTATTTTTTCTTGTTTTAAACTGATCTTATTTCACAGTATTCAAATAAATTAGCATATGTTTGAATTATTTAATACAACAGCACTGAAATCAGATAATGTATCAGCAGATAAAATTGATCATTTTATTACCCCAGTGAATTATTAACGATTCGTTTCTTTTGTCAACAGTTAAATTAATGATACTAATTAACTAGTCACTGTCTCATTTTGTAGAAAATAGTTTTTTCTTTGAATTTCTAAATATATTACAATAATATCGATTTTCAGATATTTAATTTTAAATGCAGCCTCATTTTGTGAGAGCAAAGTCTGTTAAAATTTATTTTATAAGAGTTGTATTTATTACTAAACCTTAGAAATGAATTTGTACGAATTCAAACAACAACACATCAATTCAAAGATGAAGAAAAGGGAGAGGAGTTGTGGAATTATTATAATTATTATTATTTTGTACAACTGATGCTGAGAATTATTTTTCCGGAAAGAAATACCAAGCTATAAAGCAACTGATTCTGTAAATTTCGGTACTAGCAAACTTCAAAATTCTCTGACACACTTATTTAATTGTAAATAAATGCATTTTTTTTTAATTTTCAAAATTTGTCATTGTCTAATAAATACCAAGAAAAGAAAGGTGACTCCATATCAATTACAAAAAATAATGAACGCTAGATCGTTTTAATCTTTACAGAATTAATACCAGGGAAAAATTATTTGAACTAGACAAAAAACTTTCATTTCCACCATCAAATTTTTGTATTTTCCTAGTTCAATGAATTTGTAACCATATTTTTTTGAAAAAAAACTTGGGCGAAAAACAGCAAAAAAAAGTATGCCATTAAAGCATTAAAATAATTCATCATGGACTCAGATATTAAGGAAATACGACATTATCGTGATCGATAAACCATGTCACTATCTTTCGCCAGTTAGGTATTAAAAAATAATGCATTTTATAAAATTATAAAAATTTGAAGGACTTAATGAAGGACTTAACAAAAAATATTATTAATAATTGATTCCAAAGCACATCTTTTCCCACGGTAGGTGGTTAGGGCTCAACAAAAAAAAATAAAACTCAACCTTCATAAATACTCAAACAACATTTTTCAAATTTTGATTTGATACGTAATATTTATATGCTCCATATCTGATTTGTAGTAGTACCATGCATTTTATATACTTCTATTTAAGTCAATTACAAATTTTATTTTTTATTTCAATTTTATTTGAGACAATATTTTTATTAATCATATTTTTATAAATTTTTTTTAGAAATGCTACATTAATATATTCTCTTTATGCAAAATACATACATTAATGCGAATATATGTATGCATCTTATTTACTTCACTTATTTGTGCAATACTTAATTTGGAAATAAAAAAAAACAGTACACTCCAACTGTCTTTTTAAAACATTTTTACTATAATTCATTTCAGTGCACTGGAATAATTTTGATAAAAAAACAAGTGTAATAATTAGTAAAAAAATTTGCAAAATAAATATATTTGTTTTCAAAACTATACATATTAATAATAATATATTTATTATTAATAATATGCATATTTTTGATTGTTTATAAAATTTAAATACTTATACATTTGAAGGAGCATTTTACTTTTTTGAATAAAAATATTAAGTTTTCATTATTCAAATACATTTTCTACAGATAAAAGTACCTTTCCATGTAATTAAAAAAATTCAAAAAGAAAGCAGGATAATTTTGTTATATATATATATATATATATATATATATATATATATATATATATATATATATATATATATATATATATATATATATATATATATATATATATATATATTTCCTAGAAAAAAGCGTCTCAAACATTTTATTCAACAGGCCTCATAAAAGGAACAATATTCAATGTAGACCTGTGACCACAAATATCAGTTGAGTCAACTTTTATGAATTAACCAGCTCATTTCTCATTAATTTAATCTTCGGAATGCGAAAGTTGAAGTTAGTTTAACAGGTCGAAATCAGTACATATTAAGGGAAAAAACTCAAAAGTAATAATTTCAACATTGAGTCAGTTGAGTTAATGAGAAGAGAGAGGTTGTTTCAGCTTTCACACTTTTAAAACGCTGTTTGATAACTGGAGATGACGCCAGATCTAGCATCTAACAAATTTTGTATTTAGTTTTACTGACAGACTGGATAGAAAACCTGGTGACAAATAGGTAAATTATGGAAGAAAAAAACTTGTGTTTTTCTTCTTGAATGAGAGATAGAAACATATTTTTTTCTAGACAAATCCAAAAATGTGGGTAAATATTATGAAGGGAGGTTAATTTAGTAGGGGAATCGGAAGTAATGTTGTTAATTAAACAGTAAATATTTATTTTGACGATAGATAGGCAAGCATATTGTTGTTGTTGTTACACATCCCCCTGGAGAAGGAAAGCCTAGACCAGGTCCAGAAGGCCCCGTCGCGTCAGTTCCCCATATATCTGCAGAGAGTCCCGATCAACCAGTAGCTGCTTAAAAGAAGCGCCAAGGCAAGAAAGAGGGTGATCAGGACTAGCAGGTTGTGAGCAGGAACAAGGTTGGAAAGTCTTCTCCCCATTTTGAAACCCTAAACACTTAAGATGGCCACTACGAAATCTGGCCATGACCGATTGGAAAGGCCGAGGGCCGCAGCATGTTAATGATATGCCAGGGTGGTTGCCAGCATACCACTGATAGGATGGAGTATGGCGCCACACTTGAAGCAAACGATGTTTTCTCAGGGAGTGGATCTCAGTGGGAGTTAAACGGATCAAACAGTCCATAGGAAGATCACAGCAAGCATTAAGAAGCAGAGTGAACTGTGGTCCGTTTACTTGCTCCAATTAACTTACCACTTTAACTAGTTTGTTCCATTCACGTAAGTTATAAGTTAGCATTATTATATGTTTTTTATTTTAAATTTATTTATTCATTTCGTAATTATTTTTGAAAACATTTATTTTTATCAAAGTTACTTTGTCCGTGACCCTGTATATAGGGTCGGAGAATCACCCAGGAGTTCACTGATCTCCGTTTGGCAAGCCCTGTCCAAGACTGAGTTTTGAGGTAAAGTGCCGTTAACGTAAACGATCCTATGCCATTGTTCAAGATCTTTGCCGATCTTTCGAACGTTTTAGTTTGCCCAGTGTACGCTGCACAGTTAGAATTTTCATTCTAAAATTATGGTACATTAACTGACAGTTGTCTGTCCATTCAATTAACCATGACGTTTACGGTAAAGAACATTTTTACCTTTACGATTTTAAAATCGTTTACAACTAGCATGGTTAAAAATTCATTAATACAAAACTATATGGTTTTTAACCAATTACAACTAGCATAGTTTCCAAAACCTAGTAAAAATATCTATCTGGGCATAGGATATAGTTTAGAAGCTTTATAATGCTATACGTACATGAGAAGATCGCACTAGCCAAGGGTTACACATTTGGTAGTGCAAAACACTGGAACTCTTAATGCGTTGAGGGGAATGGCGGAAATATGGTGGTGTCAAGTTTAGGGCTAGAACCACTATTCTATCGGTCACGAGATTGGCAGATTAGCTCTCTCGGCAATAATATGTACGCATCTGCAAGGGAACTAAATGGTTTCATAAGGTGGATCTAGTTGGTGCTGGTTACCATTTGTTTAACCGTGCTAGTACTACTGGAAATTCTGGTTGTTTTGCCGTTGTAGGTCAGAGAAATTATGAAACTGCTTTTATCGCAGTTTGAAAATCATCTTGAATATCAGTTATGATTATTTCACTGTTTTGTTTGAATATGTAAAATAACAATTAAAAATATTGTTATTTAACCATTTTTTTCCTAGAAATTTCTAACAGTGTACTATAATGCATTTCTTAATTGTGCATTGTTACTAATAATGAAATAACCGAATGAAATAAAATTCCTGTTATATAAAAAAATCGATTAATTGAAAGAAAAAAAGTTTTTTCTCTCGATCTTCAGCTAAGTTACATAATTTATTTAAAAATAAAGAGAGGAAAAATAATGCCTTGTAATTTATTTTCTCTGTTGTTTGATTTTCTTATTTTATTTTATTTATTATTTACATTTATTGTATAAAATACCGATGTATAATATAAGACATTTCTTATGTTATATATTTTCTCCTAAGTTGTTATTTATACTATACGACATTTCCCACATCGTCAGTAACATAAATAAAAAAAAAGTGCCTTATACAATATTTTTCTTACAATATTAGTTATCATGCAATTATTTAAAATTGCGGTGATGGAAAAAAGTGCTTGAGCATAGCTGAAACAATATGTTTCATTTCATTATTTGCGTTGGCTTTAAATTAATACTTTAAATAAAGAAGATCAAAATGCTCGCGTCCATCAGCTTCGTACTATTTTACAGAAATTGCATACAAATTTTGAAAAAAGTTAAAACATTCTTAACAAAAATGATAAAAATAAATGTTAATAAATATAAAATATAAATTCATAGATTAAACACTATTACTTTAGATTTCTAAGTACATATTTATTCTAAAACATAAAAGCTTTTTAAGTTAAAGTTATTCTTTTTTTTTACTGTATGAATATTCATTCTAATATAAAAACAACATATTTTTCGCCAAATAACATTGTATTTACAACCTTAAAAATGCATTGTAAATATTTACTTGCTATTTTTTCAAACAAAGTTAAAAATATCACATGATAAAAGCGAGGATTTCTCAAGGGGTTTTTCTTACTTGATATAAGCTCCTTAGAGAGCTGAAATAATGCTTCAAAATATGTTGTAAGCTTGCAGAAGAGATTTGCACCTAGACATTTTTCGCGAGCTTTACAAGATTCTTTTGTTCCAAACAAAAATACATGAGAACAACAAAATGTTTAAAGCTTTTTTACATTACATTAGGGAAATGAAAATGTCACGTAGCAAAGGTATACAGCATTCGTAATTATACACTTTTGAGAAATAATGAGTTTTTAGATATAATTGCTTCAAATGTTCGAATGTTCCAAAATGATTCAAAGTATCATTTGATTTGAAATTTGTTATTTGTAATTTTATTTTATTTTGTGACCGTCGTTGAACAGCTGACCCGATTTTGAGTTAACGGCCACCGATGTTCCACTCCTTAGCCTTGTATTTTTGATCCCAATCCAGAAGACAAGGGAACTCCTGGATCAAGTATTTGGAGAAATTTGTAACGTATATTCGCTTTAAATTTTGTTTTACATTTTTCTTTACCTTTTACTTAACTATACCTTACTTTTTACTTTATAATGTCCAAAATTTATTTCTTATAATGAATAAAAATTGCAATAATCTCGTTTAACAGTGTAAATATTCGGTATAAAAATAATAAACTAAAAACCGGTATTTCATTGCTTAAAACAAACCGGGAATTAGAAAATACTTTTTTACCGAGTACAATCAAACCCCTCGACATTAAGGTTAAACATTGGAGGCCAATTTAACCTTGGGGTGATTAACAAGCTCGGCGGCCTCCAGGTTAAAGCGTATACGTTATCCAGTAATATATTGATCAATGTTTGAAATCATATGTTTATTTTCTTCACATGTGAGCTTTTAAAAAGCGTTTCTGTTAGGACTTTATTATTTAAACTCAACGTGTATTGAAGTAAAGAAAAAGGTTATGCACAAAAAGCAAAATCAATGAAGAAAATGTTCTGATTCATTAAGAATTGCAAAAATTCGTCACACATTAGTGAACGGACCAATGCTAGTTTAATGTTGGTAAATTGGTAATAGGGTATATGGCGTGTTTTTATGGGTACGAAACATACTAACATGGGTCGCATTCCTTTCGGCGACAATCATTTCATCGACTGGCCGTTTCATCGACACCACTTCATCGACAGATCATTTCATCGACTAAGTCATTTCGTCGACCGGGTCATTTCGTCGACAGGGTCATTTCTTCAACAGGGTCGTTTCATCAACAGGGTCGTTTCATCAACAGGGTCATTTCATCGACAGGGTCATTTTGTCGGAATGGTCGCTTCGTCGACAATCATTACATCGACTAGACATTGCATTGACACCACTTCTACAGATCATTTAATTGGCAGAGTCATTTCATCGTAGGGCTGTTTCGTCAACGATGCTATTTCGCTAATAGGGTCAACGAAATGACCCTGACGATGGAACCACCTTGTCGACGAAATGACCCTGTCGACGAAATGATCCTGTCGACGAATGGCCCTGTGGACGAAACAACACTGTCGAGGAAATTGCCAGTCGATGAAATGATCTGTCGATGAAGTGGTGTCGATGAAGTGATATTCGATGAAATGAACCAGACCCTTCTAATATATAGGTAATACAGTGGTGTGGTAATAGGTTTTTTAAGATTCATCTAAAAGGATAAGTACTGGGCAAATTTTCAAGATTGTGGTAAACATCGACTACCATAAAATGACCTCGGGCAGCAGAATCATGTCAAATAATAATAATTATAGTTAAGTCTTGCTTTTTCTTCTAAAAATTGTTATAATTAATCTAATAACGTAAGGTCATAGGCAAATGCAATAAGGAGAATGGAAAAAATTTAGCTTTATTTATTGTGTCGGTATAGGTCTTTCAGTTTTGTGCATGATTTCATAGTATCGATTCGGTAATTGAGGCTTCGGAGTCTGTAATTGAAATGCTCGAATCAAACTATTCACTGACAGTGCGCCTCTGATTCCGATCTTCACAAATGTTAGAACAATATTCCACTAAATGTTAGAACAATATTAATTTTTATGATATCAATTGGTGTTTGGTTTGTGATTTAATTTTCACTATAATTTGATTGCTGTTCTAATACTGAAAAACTTCGTTCTTTAAGGTCTATCCTTTCTAACTATCTCCTTTGATAATGATAGAGTAGATTAGTAGATATATGTAAGATTTTTTTCTCCAGTTATAGGCAATGCAAATATATCTCATTTCATATCTATTTTTACACTAGTACATAGTTTAGAAACATGAGAAAATATTGGAACAAAATAAAACGCAAGATTTTTGAAGACTTAGTTAATTTTCCGTAGCAATAACTTTACCTTTACCCGGTTAAGCTCAAAATTGACTCTGGCTCCTATAAGAGCATGCACCGATTGACCAATATTGTAATGGCTAAATTTTTAATATTAATCTTAGAATGAACAATATAGGGCAAATATAGGACCAATATAGGGCCTATATTGGCTGAGTAATGAATATAAAATATCGGGTGAATCTGACAATTCTATATAAGGCCGATGTTGCATGTAAAATGGCTGTAAAATATCGGGTGGTTCGGATAATTCCATCGAGGGGCAATATCAGTAAAAAACGGCTCTCTTAACCCTTACTGTGACAAGATATATTAGTCCAATGAGATATATTGGTCCAAGAATATTGGTCCAATGAGGGTCCAGATTATTTTGCTGTTAGGGTTACAATGAAAAAAATGTGAAAAAAATTGTTCGTGTAATTTTGCAAGGAAAAGTGAAAAATAAAATATTACGTGTAACTTGTAAAAATCGAGTAAATATAGTCTCCAGATATTATGTTTTTTTACATAAATTTTCTTTTAAATTTGGTTAAGGAATGTTTAATAATAATTATAAAAAAAGCTGGTGAAAAGTCGGAGGTATTTCTAAAAACAATATCAATTATAAATAAACCGCAGTTTTTTCATCAGCTTTCTTGAAACGTTTTAAAGAACACTTTAAATCAAATGAGTTCATGTTGAGTCTATAAAAATAATTGTTTTAAATCAAATGAGTTCATGTTGAGTCTATAAAAATAATTGTTTTAAATGCTTATTAAAATTACAATCTCCCCTTAAATATAACTCAGCTAATTTATTAATTCCTGATAACTATTGTCAAAACTTCAACCGACATCTAAAAGATATCACAACGTAAATTCTTACATACGTAATTAAAATTTAATACCAAACAATTCAATTCCATGAAATTAAGCATCGTTTTCTTTATAACAAAATATTTTGACTAATTTTGACTTAAAGTGTCAAATGAATAAATTATATTTTTCAGAAAAGTGACTCTAGTTATGTATTAAGAGCATAACTATTCTTTCAGAAAAGGAATTGTGAATAAATTTTATACATGCAGGTATAAAACATGAACAAACTAGAATCTTCAAATCAATTTAAATTTCTACAATGAATAAATTAATATCCATTCACGCTTTAAATTTTACTCGATCTCGAGAAATATCAAACAAACGTTTTCCTCAATAAATAATATACATTTCAACAACTATGTTAATATACTTTATTATGCTTGTAGCGAATATTAAGAGCCGTGAACAAAGATTTGAGTTAAAATTCGAGGGAGTGCATTTTATACTTGTAAATTAAAATTAAGCTTTTCGTAGATAACATCTT
Organism: Parasteatoda tepidariorum; assembly: GCF_982258835.1. Taxonomy (NCBI): domain Eukaryota; kingdom Metazoa; phylum Arthropoda; class Arachnida; order Araneae; family Theridiidae; genus Parasteatoda; species Parasteatoda tepidariorum. Next base: position 81,204,473 of record NC_141762.1, read on the forward strand.
TGTAATACATATTAAAATATGAAAATAATGAAATAGAATATGAAACACTTTATAACACTACATAAGAACGTAATATTATACATTATAGGCCTGTATGTACACATAAAAATAATTTCATTTTATTTTTTAAACATTTCAATTAAAAGTTATTTGCAATGCAAAATTAATTTCTCACATAAAATGCACCAAATATTGTCTATCATTAAACAGTGAACATTAACATTAAACATATGAACAGAAAATAAAGTTTAAAAAATGATTTTTAATTTTTTTTAATAGGCTTCGATCATTTTATTGATATTTTACTTTAAATGTTATGTAGACACAGTTTTTATCTATTTATTTATTTTTTGACATTACACTATCGGCGATGAGAAAGGGATTTTCTACCAAGTTTTGTTTTGTTTTGTTTGTTTTGTTTTGTTTTGTTTTGTTTTGTTTTATTTTATTTTATAACACAACCGTTGTTGCACAGCCAACCCAATTTTGTGGATTTACGACAGCTAATGTTCAACTCCGTGACCTTGTAATTTTAAACCCAATTCAGAAGACAAAGGAAGGAAACTTACCAATTATTCCTTTACGATATTTTTAACATGTTTCAGACAATTCGGTCAAGCATGCAGGCCCAGTAAACTTTAGCATATATTATCCACTAATTTTCCTTACATGGCGGGAGAAACCTGTGAGTACAATCATTTATTGAATGTTTTCACCAAAAACGGCTAAACAACCATAATTCTATGCGTGCCAGCTAGGCTCACACCACTTATAACTTTGAAGTTGGATTCATACCATAACTGGAAGGGCTAATCTGTCAATCTCATATATGCCAGAAGGGGCATTCGATTTCCATCATTGACAAAACGATATTTTTAAGTTCTTTCAACACACAAAGAGTTTCCTAGGTCCTGCACTCATCAAATGGTGAACCTGGACTATTGGATAACTAAACTACCATCCATGCCAAAAATCTTTTATTTCCTATCTCGCATGATAAAGGGCACAACCTGAAAAACTAATTAAGCTATACTTAATGGTTCATTTGGCGAAACACATCTCAACTACAGCCTAATTCCAAAGCCATTACTTAAGAAAAACCCTACATAACCACATGTTAAGTTTAATTTCACTCTTTTGGTTTAGAAACTATGCTAGCTGTAAGAGTTTAAGCTGTGTTAAGCTAAGTAAGCTTTCTGGATGACTAGGACAATCCTTTCTTTGAATTTCGGGATCCTTAAATAATTTCAGATCTCTGTGATAACTTGAGTTGTGGATAATTTTACCAATAGGCTGTTTAGCGGTCATACAAGAAAGCTCATCTTCAGTAAGAAACCAAATTTTTACATGCACTTTTACAGTGTATTCTGAACTGTACCAAAATATAGAAGAAGTTTTCTATTTGCTATTGCTAGCCACTTGGCATGATAGAGTTTTATATTATTTTAACACATTTTTTTTCATCTGTCACTAATTCATTCAATCCTTTTAATGCTACTTTTTAATTTTCAACTTTTCTTCCTTAAAAATATAAAAAAAGAAGAAAAAAAATAATGATTAAATATTTTACATGGGAAAAAACTTCTTTATCCTCTTGCTCTTCTTTAACAAAGAACTGTTTGCATAAATTTCAAATAGATTATTTAATAGCATTTTTCTATACGTACATAGAAAAAGGCAAATTTATGTATGTACGGGAAAAAAAAAGTATCGAATATTATTTTTCTGCGTTACACAAAACAAAGTAGTTCGAAAACATTACGTAAATATACATACATTTATGACTTTCTGTCGCTGAGGGGAAATGCATTTTTGATTATGAACAAGTTAAGTATTTCTTAATGACCATGACGTTGGCGTCTGTTAGATGATTCTCTCTGTTGTAATTATGTTTCGAAACTGTCAGCAGCCAATGAGGCGAGAGTTTTTACGGAACGATAAGCATTTATGAACGAAGATTGACCGTATTCCTAATTCTGGATACGTTTATGAGCTCTCTGATGATTTCTTTTGGCGAGGGAAATTTATCGATCCAAAATACTTAAAAGGCGAAAAAAATAATAGCAGGACAAAAATAAAATACTGCCCTCAAATGAAGCAGATAACCATGATAAAATTTCAATATGAGTTAATTTTCTCCGCTCAGTGTTGATCGCGTTGAAATTTTTTCTTCCTATTTCCCATTCTGCTTTTTCTTTAAGCAAATATTCTTAATAGGTCTATTCAGCAACGTGGGTTATTACTTACTTTTATGAGAGATGTAATTAAAAGACAACGTTATGTATTTGATAAAAATCCTTTGTTAATTAAATCTTTAGAGTATTTTTCTGTGCAATTCAAATAACGTTAATTAAAGTTATATACAGAGATAAAAAGTGTAGTGTTTGAATTTCTCAAAAAATTTTCTTAATACTAAATAACAAAAGCAAACAAACCATTTTCCTGATTTTTTTTTGCGTGAATACATAAAAAAATACGTGTTAATTGGAAAAGATTTTTAAGAATCTTATTAGTCCTGCGCTTTTTAAATCTTTTACTTGTCTGAATATTGCATAAATTAATGAAGTTTTTTTTAATCATTTTAAAGGGATAATGAAATCTGAGTTTATTTAAATGTAACAGCTTGAACTCAGGGTAAGCAAGTGCGTGCATTAGATTAAAGACAACTGTAAATTTAAATCAGGGATGAAATTAAAAAAAAAGAATTACAGCAATCAAGGTTTTGCATTTCTCAAAAAAGGACATCAGATATTGTTTACTTCACATTTTTCAGCTTAATCATTGTCATTAAGATTGAATTTAGCTTATGAATAAAATAATTCGATGCGAAAAATATACGATCATTTTTTATCCTTTATTACAAAAAAATATTTTTCAAAAATTAACAAAATACTTTCAAATAACATTTCATCGCACTGTTCTAGAATGATTATTTTACTATGCTATACTTCATTTCACCTTAAGTTGGCACTGGAGAGAAAGGCAGGTAGACCAGATTGCAGCTGTTGTCATGGAAACTGGGTTGTTGTAAAATAATTGGGGGCATGAGGTAGTAAAAAAAAAAGGAGAGAAAGTGGCTAATACTGGCGTTAAAGAAAACAAAGAACAGATTTTTTTTTAAAATTTTTTTTCTGAGAATCTTACTAAAATTTTGAGCAAAATACAGAAAAGAACAAGATTTTTTTGGAGCATTTCAAATAATAATTGATTTGAGATACTAATTGTAATCGCTAAACTAAACCATCTTCTTCTTTGTACATTCGCTTTCTTGAGAAGGTATTTTTAAGTTAAATACATTTAAACGTGATAAAACTTCTAGAACATGTTTCAAGATACATATTTTTTATTATACAACATTTATTTATATTTGTATGCACATTTAAACTGTAATTAATTCGGAAACAGCGAAGAACTACTTTCAAAGGCGTAGTATATTTCCTACCTTTCCCTGCAGTGCCAACTTGAGGAGAAACGAAGTATAGTATATCAATACTTTCTTTCCTTAAGCATTGTTGATAGAAATATTTATTCTGGTACAAAGTGACTAATGCAAAGTAAGTGATGATAAAAGACTTTATTTCCTTCAAAAACATGAAGATGATAATAAGAGTTGATATAATTTCGAGAACCCATTCTCAAAACATGCAAAGCGTAAATGAGGAGGCATAAAAGAGAAAAAGAAAGCTAGAAACAACATCGGTAGTCGATAATGAAACAGTAAACGAAAAATCGCATTGGATAAGAGAGGCAAATCGGAGCAAAATGAATTTCCCATTACTATGAAGAAGTGGCAATGAACTTATCTCGTTAACAAGATAATTGGCTTTCCTAAGTATGAAACAAAATTCAAGGAGATCAAGATGAGTTGATGTGACTATTGTGTAAAGAATATTTTCAATATCGAAAGCAACTTTTTGTCTAAGAATCCAACAATACACGTAAACAGATTTTACAATTTCGTTGGCAACTTTACGTTCACTCTTTGAAATCTTTTTATGTTTCTCCTCATTCAAGTCTTAAAGAGACTTGAAATTAGACGCCTATTTAAGGGCTGTCGAAATACGTCGATTTTTTTTTACCATCTTCAAGATTTTTGAAGCAATTGAAGTTTTATATCATCAAATATATATTTTTGCTTCAGTTGTGTTGGATTATATATAAGGTATGTCATAGAAGCACGTGCTAATTTTTGAAAATAAATGAATTTTTTTGTTTATCAAATGTTTTTGATCTTGAATGCATAGAAATATGCAGTGTTCGACGTCGTACTCAGAGTCACAGTGTTTTATGCCTTATTCTGTTCTTTTTTTCATGTATTAAAAGCTGACTTTCATATCTGTTCCAAACTAGTATTGCATATTTATTTTTGATACGCACAAGAAATTTTGGAATACTTATGTTTCAAGTGAAGCAAGCTTTTGAAAAAAAAAATAAGAAGGTTTTTTTTTTCACTTTTAGGTAGTTCAGTTATAATAAAGATAATAAAATGTTTTTGTTCGTTTTTAGACATAATTTTCGTCAGTCTTTGTAAATGGAGATTTGAACAACCCAAAGTATTTATTTAAAATATTTTTGAAACGATATTAACTGACAAATAACATAAAATTTGATGAAAGCGATAATTTGTGAAAATAATGAATTGTCCAATGAATTTGCTAATATATTGCAAAATCATAAATTTTCTCTCAAAATAAAGTATACAATTTTTTATAGTAAATAAATGATGATATCAAAACAGCCAATAATAAAATAATTGCTATATTCTTTTTTATGGAGCGTATTGACATTGGTAAAGCAAAGGAATTTCATTGATTATATTTTTTCTTAAGTCTCTAATAAAAACATTTCTTACAGTCGATAAAAAAAAGCAACAAGGAATAGAGAAAAAACGATCCGAAGAATTATCTTTACTTTGTAAGAGAAAAGAAGATAGGACGTTGTGGGGAAAAAGGGAGAAAGAATAGAGAAAAAAAGTGAAAGAGGGATCATCTCACACATTCACTCACTACCTATGACCAAGCATTATCGACTTGTCTTGTAACTGATGAAGAACCATCCGTTTCAGTAGTGGATACTGACACATTTAGGTCTTGTATCTCTTATTCATCCTTAAGCTCTTTTCGGGCGACGGGAACTATTCGTTTTTTCGGTTATTGTTCAGTTACTGTTTGTTTGCACACTCTAATGAATCCCATTATTGACACCCTGCTTTGAAAGTAATTTAAGTCTTTACGCCTGACATCTGTCTTTTAGTGAATTCTGGAAATTTAAATTCCTCTGGGGGGTATCTTAAAATGGATGGTAATGCAATAAAATTTATTTTGTTTAGGTTTGAGGTTTTTGAAAGGCATTCAATTTGCCTATTTTTGCTTTAAGAAGAAAAAAAAATTTCAATTTTTTCTTCAAAATTTTTGTATTAATTTAAAGTAGTGGATACTGACATGTATGTCTTACTCATCCTTAAGCTCTTTTCGGGCGACGGGAACTATTCGTTTTTTCGGTTATTGCTCAGTTACTGTTTGTTTGCACACTCTAATGAATCCCATTATTGACACCCTGCTTTGAAAGTAATTTAAGTCTTTACGCCTGACATCTGTCTTTTAGTGAATTCTGGAAATTTAAATTCCTCTGGAGGGTATCTTAAAATGGATGGTAATGCAATAAAATTTATTTTGTTTAGGTTTGAGGTTTTTGAAAGGCATTCAATTTGCCTGTTTTTGCTTTAAGAAGAAAAAAAAATTCACATTTTTCTTCAAAATTTTTGTATTAATTTAAAGTAGTGGATACTGACATGTATGTCTTACTCATCCTTAAGCTCTTTTCGGCCGATGGAAACTATTCGTTTTTTCGGTTATTGTTCAGTTACTGTTTGTTTGCACACTCTAATGAATCCCATTATTGACACCCAGCTTTGAAAGTAATTTAAGTCTTTACGCCTGACATCTTTCTTTTAGTAAATTCTGGAAATTTAAATTCCTCCGGGGGGTATCTTAAAATGGATAGTAATGCAATAAAATTTATTTTGTTTAGGTTTGAGGTTTTTGAAAGGCATTCAATTTGTCTGTCTTCGCTTCAGGAAAGATTTTTTTTTCACACTTTTCCTCAAAATTTTTGTATTAAATTAAACATAAATTTATATTTTACATTAATATACAAGTTAAATTTATATATGATAACTGAATTTCTTAATGCATTAAAAATTACTGATACCTTCTAAATTCAGTTATATAAAATTTAATTAAGATACGCATGGTGATATTTAGTAGATTTAAACATGTAAACTATGCGAAAGCTTAAAGTTATTTCCTTCGATTTTATTTTCTAACCATCGTTGAACAGCAGACCCAAATTTGAGTTTACGACTACCGTGTTGAACCCCGTAGCCTTGTAAAGTTAAACCCAATATAGTTGACAAGGTCTTCATAGAGGACTTTTTGATGGAATTAAACTACATTTGCGTTTCAATGATCGGGAAACCACGACAGTCTCACACTGTTAGCCTGACGGCAAATGGACTCTAGCCCATGATCCGTTGAACACTGAGAATACTTTACGTCAACATTGTGGTTAGTGGGAGAGAGATGTGGAATTTGTTTAGACCAGGCATCGCTGGGATTCGATCCCGGTCACCTCATTGGGAGGCGAGAGCTCTATCCTCTGCGCCACCCTGGCTCTATTTCCTTCTATTGTACATATGATGGTTATTATTTCACCTACAATCTTGGTAAAGTGTGCAATAGGAAGTTTGCATAGTATTCGTCAATTTTAAATAAGTGTTATCAAATAATATGCCAAGAAGCAATTTGATATTAGTTCCATTACAACTATGTCAATTAAATATGTGGTAAAAATATAAAACACATAAGTGCATGTCAGTCTACGCAATTAATAATTGGGGCACAGAAAGGAGTTTTGTCTAACTACTGGAAATATTAACTGAAGTTTTCATAATTTTAAGCATGTAATAAGTTCAACTTAAAAGTGCATATATTTTTTTTTAAAATTAAATATGATTTTAATACCGATTGTTCTTTAATAATATTGGTTGAATTTAGGCTTTTGTTAATTTAGGCTTCGAAAAAAGATAATATATTATGTAAAATTCCTGAATATAAGTTAAAAAAAACTATGCTGGGGGATATTTAAGATACGTTAATTTTAGATTTTAACTGATTTCTCTTTTACTCAACTAAATGATAGGTTGTTTAGCTATGATAAAAATTTCATTATTTTATTGCATTGATTTAAACAAGCAAGTACATTGGTTTCAAAGTTGTCACTTAAAAAAACGTTGTTTAAATAATTTGTTTGGTGTCAAAAACATAAAGATTTATAGCCCTTAGTTATTTTCGCATATTTTCTATTATATTTACTGTTGGGAGATTTTTATTAAATTAGAAAGTCACTGTTGAGTAAATAACATGACAAATCAGTTTATTGAAATATTACTTTGTAATTTATTTTTAAACTATTTAAAAGATTTTAAATCTGGTTGTATGTTGACATAGAATCAATTTAGCGTCGATTCGTTATGTGGATAATTTGAACCATAAATACCTACAAGTTTATAGAACGCTGTAATATTTTCCATTTACCTACTTTCCCGTTTGAATTGAAGTATATTCTATTTTTAATTCCAGTTAGAATAAATTGTCACAATGAATTGGTTTAATTTAACAACTAATAAAGGTTGAAGCAAAGTTGAACGATATAATTATGCTAAACAATGCTCGCAATCTCCAAGAGTGTAGTATATATAGTTTTCAATAATGCTTTGTGAATGTTTACAAAATAAGAGATTATTTTGTTTTAAATGTTTGTTTTTATTTAACCTTAGGATCTTATACGATACTACCTTTGGATAATACTTTTGTCGCCTATATAATTTTTTCAACAGTGCTTTTTTGATTGTCTACAAAATAAAAGATTTTTTTTTTAAATGTTTGTCCATAGTGAAACTCAGGATATTACAGGATACTATTTTCGGATAATGATTTTGCCATTTATAAAGTTTCCACTAGTGTTTTGTGAATATTTACAAAATAAAAGATTATTTTATTTTAAATGTTTGTTGATATTGAAACTTAAGATATTATAGGATATATTTGGATAATATGTTAGATAACATTTTGCCTATTATTGAATTAAACTTTTTTTTTAAAAAAAATATCCAAGAATACAATTATTTAAACAAAAAGGAGTTTAACTCAAGTTTAAGAAAATAATGGTTCATCTAATTTATGCTTTCATGCCGCTGTAGAATTTGATCTAGTACAAAAATGCATCTCTTAAACACTCGCATCAATAGTTCCTCTTTTATATATACCTAACTCGCATTGCATTTTATGTTATTCATTCAATTTAAAACAATGTAAACCTTCACATAAAAACATTGCTGTGCGCAAAACATTTACGACTACTAAAATTTTACACGAAAACTGTGCTGAATGCTTCAGATGAAAATAAAACAAACATAAATTTTAAGAAAGCATTTCAACGGCGAAATTTCCGCCAAGAAAAAAAACGAGATAAAACTCTGGGAATAATCCTAGAAAACGAACTTCCATGAACGAAACTATTATGGGAAGTTGAAGGGAGAAAGTAATATAAGCCTAAAATGCAACGAAAGGAACTAAAAAAAAATAAAATCGTTAGGAAAAAAAAGAAGAGAAAAAAAACTGTGGAAAAAACGTAGTTAAAAGATTAAACTTACAACGGTACTAACAGCATAAAAACACAAAATGGAATAGATAAGAAAATCCACTAGATACTGTTACACAGAGAAAAAGGTAAATAAAAAAATAACTATTTTTTTGTGTGTTTTTATTTCTCAGGATTCAACGCCACAAACAAAATACATCCAAAAATTCTTTCCCATTGTAGAGTGAGCTTAGCAGAAAATAAACGTTGATGTTATATCAGGCACGTATGACGAAGCTGAAAGTTTAACCAACTGAGAAATTGAAATAGTTATGCCTTGGTTAGAAAAAAAACTATTTAAGAAGAGGGTAACTTTAATTTGTAAAGGTATTATAGTTTAGCAGACTAAACGGGTAAGAGATGGAAAATTTTTTCTTCAATGCTAAAGTAATTTGATATTTTTCTTTCAACATGAATCTGAAGTTTTAATAGTTTTTTTTCTTAATTTTGTGCTTCATAAACTTTCAATTCCTTCAATAATGAATCTGATTTAATAAAAAATGGTTATAAACAATTTGCTAATAAATCTTCAATTTAATTACTCGCAATGTACAGTTATAAAAAGGAAAAAAAAACTATTTATGCAATTACTTACATTTATCTCAACAGTATGATAAAAAAAACAAGCGGATAAAGCATAAAGTTCTTTTCCTCCCTTTAGCTCATAGTTTATGTGACAATTCATTCTGCTGGATAGAAATTTCTCAAAAATATTCAAAAGTAACAATCTGTTTTTACATTTACGAAGTTGAGATCAGTTTATGCAATTTTAGGTTAATATGTTAAGACTGGGAGATTGAAATAGTTATGATATGGAAAAAAATACTTGCGATGGCAATCTATATTTTGTAGAAGTTGAATGATTTTTAAAGCTAGACGAGCTAGCGATTGAAAATCCTCTCCTCTGTCTTAAAGTAATATAATATTTATACATGTAAAAGTCAAATATAATTTTTCACAATTAAAAAGAGAAAAAAAAAATTTTTCGATTTATTTTGATAAAGGTGGATAATATTAAAAAAATGATAACATATCTTTAGATACTCACAATGTGAAATTTTAATATATATATATATATATATATATATATATATATATATATATATATATATATATATATATGTAATAACAGGGATCCAACCCTGTTATCAGTGTTGTATTTAGCTTGAAATAATTGCAGTCATAAGCCATCAGACGTTCTAAACAGGTTTATTAAATGTAGGCTGGCATTGCTAACAGTGGACGTCCAAGTTCCCTACGGGAGGGGAATGGACAAGACTATGGACAATTCCGGCACAGCTTATCAGGATCACATTATGATGAAAAGGACACGCAAAACTATGCGCTCTTACGTTTTATACCAACATAGATTTGAAGTAAAAAGGCACATTCGTACATTCCTTGTATCCTTACGCATTAAGGAAAATCATTTCTGCTTCCTTATATGGAATTGAAAAAGGGAACGATTCTAAAAATAACCCTTCCCTTGAAATATAAATCTATTTATATTTCAATGGTATGTTTTCAGACTTGAATTCCCAAAATAGAATCTCTCTACGCTTATTCTTTAACAAAGACATTTTATGAAACCGAAAGAGTTTCAATTCTTTTATTAATACAAAAGTATTTAATTCTTGTATTACATCCCCCCCAAAAAAAATTTTTGGTGAGCTAAAAAAATAAAAAAAATTTAGAATACTTTAAATTTAAAATTTTTAGGTTGGTACGAGTGTTCCTTTTTCCCTACTACAAACAACATCTTTTCAATTATGTAAAGAAGAAAAAACTATTTACAATGACAAAAATATTAAAAACATGATTATGCAATTTATCTATTTAGTAATTAAACAGAAAGAAAAATTAAACATATTCATAAAACTAATCTAATAAAATTTTCAAAAAAATTTTTCACACAAAAATATACAACTTTTTATGGAAACGAACTGGACAACAAGAGTCACTTAATCAGAATTTAAGATTCTGTGTGGTTAAATGATTATTTACTTGATGAAATATAACTATTCTACTAAAATTTTCAAAAAATTTTTCACACAAAAATATACAAAATTTTTATGGAAACGAACTGGACAACAAGTGTCATTTATTCAGAATTTAATTTCAACATTTGTGGTTTGTGATATTTCCTAAGCTTTGAAACATATACTTTTTCAAAATTTTGTTTAGTTAAATTTCTTTTCATTTATTTTGTTTTTGTAATCAGTTTCTTGGTCATTCTTTCTTTTTCCTATTTTTCCTTTTATTTTTTGTTTTTGTTACCCTTTACATATTTTTTCGTCGATATTAAGGCTGAAAACATACCATTGAAATATAAATAGATTTATATTTCAAGGGAAGAGTTATTTTTAGAATCGTTCCCTTCTTCAATTCCATATAAGGAAGCAGAAATGATTTTCCTTAATGCGTAAGGATACAAGGAATGTACGAAATGTGCCTTTTTACTTCAAATCTATGTTGGTATAAAACGTAAGAACGCATAGTTTTGCGTGTCCTTTTCATAATTATGTGATCCTGATAAGCTGTTCCGGGATTGTCCGGAGTCTTGTCCACTCCCCCTCCCATAGGGAGTGTGGACGTGAATTGTTAGCAATACCAGCCTACCTTTGAATAAACCTGTTTAGAACGTCTGATGGCTTATGACTGCAATTATTTCAAGCTAAAGACAACACTGATAACAGGGTTGGAGCCCTGTTATTACAAGTCGACAGGATAGTTGCTTGCTGAGGAAATCTTTGGACCGGCTGTGACTGCTACGTTGAAATTTTCCATCACCCCCGGAGGAGAAAAAATCGGCAGTGAAAAAAACGTTGAAGGAAGGATGGCGATTTTCCACCCGTACTACTTGTACCTCGTCGCGCCTGAAAAGCTGATGTAGGAAGGACGTTGGCTGGAGATTGTCCCCTGAAACCAGTGAAAGTATCCCATCCGATGACCCTACAATTCCATAGTGCCTCTAAGTTGGAAGAAACATCATCCAAAGTAGTGATTCGACACCGAGTGATCCTACAATTCTTACTACTCAAGTTGTGAAATAAAAAGTGAATGTGCGCGAATCTTAATCATGAATATTCATGAATTGCTACGATTTAAGTGCGCGGAAAAAAAAAAAAGTGATATTTTTTTTCTTTCTCGTCAACGAAAAATGGATGAAGGTCAAAAGAAAAGTGACAAATGAAAAGGATTGACTGTAGATATATATTTTTTTTTACTCTCTCATTTTTATTTTCTTTCTCAATGTTGTGATTAAAAATTTTAGTAATATTAGATATGAGTAGTAATCTAAATATTTTATTTTGAATAATGGAATAGTATATTATTAATGATTAGATTGCATTTCTAGTGTTTATATTGTTTGTTTGTTTTTAAATTATGATGAAGTACTGTATTTATCGTGCATTTTGAAATGTTTTTGAAGAAAAAAAAATATAAATGTGATTCAAACGTCAATTAAATTAGTGACGGCAAACAAAATTAAGTCATTGTTTAAACTTTTGTTTTCTAATGATTTTTCAAGATCTAACCACATAAAAAATTTAATTTTTCAAAACTTTCTTTTGAACCTAAAAATGAAGAGTTTTCACACAAAATGAAAGAAAGTGTAATACTTTTACTTTTTCGGACTTGGTCAAAACTAAAAATTCCTATTTTAAAAAATGTGAAACCCAAACAAACGGACAGTTAACACTTAAACAAATTTGTGAGACTCCCTTATTACGATAGGCGAAATTTTTAACTCAGCAAAGTTTTATACTTGATACTGATTTACCATATGCTTTAGTAGGGTTGTAGACTTGCAGGGATTTTTGTTTGTTTATTGATTGTGTCGGGCCAGTTGTTATTCTATTTGGTAAGAGACTGATCATCTCTGCCAATTCTAAAAGTGACAACTTATATTTACACATTAAACGCAGGATTCTCAAAATGTTAAGGTTAAAAATGGTGAAAAAGATGTTTCAAAAAAAGTAAACATTGAAAAAAGAAAAGAATGATGTTTCAAAAAAGTAAGCATCGAAAAAATGAATGTTAAGGATGTTTCAGTAAAAGTAAACATCAAAAAATAGAAAGAAAGAATGTCCAAAAAGTTCAAATGTTTCGAAGATAGATCTAGGTAATGGATGCGTTTATTATCAGGTTAATATCGACGAAAAAATATGTAAAGGGTAACAAAAACAAAAAATAAAAGGAAAAATAGGAAAAAGAAGAATGTCCAAGAAACTGATTACAAAAACAAAATAAATGAAAAGAAATTTAAGTAAACAAAATTTTGAAAAAGTACATGTATCAAAGCTTAAGAAATATCAAACGACAAATGTTGAAATTAAAGTCTGAAAATGACACTTGTTGTCCAGTTCGTTTGCATAAAAATTTTGAATATTTTTTTCTGAAAAATTTAGTAGAATAGTTATATTTCATCAAGTAAATAATCATTTAACCACACAGAATCTTAAATTCTGATTAAATGACACTTGTTGTCCAGTTTGTTTTGCATAAAAGTTTTGTATATTTTTGTGTGAAAATTTTTTTGAAAATTTTAGTAGATTAGTTTTATAAATGTTTCATTTTTCTTTCTGTTTAGTTGTCTGAACAGATAATTTGCATAATCATGTTGTTATTTTTGTCATGGTAAATAATTTTTTTTTCTTCTTTACTTAATTGAAAAGATGTTGTTTGTAGTAGGGAAAAAGGAACAATCGTACCAACCTAAAAATTTTAAATTTAAAAGTTTTCTAAATTTTTTTTATTTTGGCTCACCAAAGATTTTTTTTGGGGGGGATGTAATACAAAAAGTAAATACTTTTGTATTAATAAAAGAATTAAATCTCTTTCGTTTTCATAAAATGTCTTTGTTAAAGAATAAGCGTAGAGAGATTCTATTTTGGGAATTCAAGGCTGAAAACATAGCATTGAAATATAAATAGATTTATATTTCAAGGGAAGAGTTATTTTTAGAATCGTTCCCTTCTTCAATTCCATATAAGGAAGCAGAAATGATTTTCCTTAATGCGTAAGGATACAAGGAATGTACGAAATGCGCCTTTTTACTTCAAATCTATGTTGGTATAAAACGTAAGAACGCATAGTTTTGCGTGTCCTTTTCATAATTATGTGATCCTGATAAGCTGTTCCGGGATTGTCCGGAGTCTTGTCCACTCCCCCTTCCATAGGGAGTGTGGACGTGAATTGTTAGCAATACCAGCCTACATTTGAATAAACCTGTTTAGAACGTCTGATGGCTTATGACTGCAATTATTTCAAGCTAAAGACGACACTGATAACAGGGTTGGAGCCCTATTATTACATATATATATATATATATATATATATATATATATATATATATATATATATATATATTTATGCATTCTTTAGTACACAGTTTATTATACATCCTTGAACTGTGTTGTTATAGTACCTATTTTGATAATTATACCTTTATTGAATTTATATCACACATTTATTTGCTGTATTGTAGCCAAATAATGAGTCATGATTTAATCCACATCATGCAAAATAGTTTTATAATGTTGTGGAAATTACTTGAATTGTGCAAATAGTCGATATGAAACGAAAATGTTTAAATTCTTCATCATTTAACGGCTGAATTGAAAAGTTCAAATGGTCTTGAAAAGACCGTAAAACTCCACTGTATTGCATGGCGTACGAACAATGTAAACAAACACTTACAATAAATAATTATTATTCAATTTGCTTGAATTGATTGTATAAATTGAATGAATAGTATCCTGACTCTATTTAAGATAATATAAAATGACTTTATTTATGTATTATTTGCAGCAAAATAATTCAAAAATATATCTGTATGCCTCATTTTATTGATTTACATATAAATTACACCATATATAATCTATGCCTTTATTTGCTCGCGTGTTTGTGATCATAACAAGGAATACGTGTATAGCAAATGATCTGAAAGTGACAAAATAAACATTTAAAAATGAATAATTGGAAATATGAAAACATATAAATCGAATTTATGGTTGTTTTTTTTTATCTCCCTGGATCATAAAATCAAAGCTCACAGCAAAGGTTTTTATATTTTTAATTTCCTTTTTACAAGTCAAATGAAAGTTTGAAAATTATTTTTACAGCAATACATGTTTTCGCTAAATTGCGTGCAAACAACGCTAAGCTTCGTGACGCTGTTCATTTGAAATCCTTAAATATTTATTCCGCAAATCACTCATTTGAATGCTCGCCATTATTTTCAGTAATTTTGTCGTCGTGTTAACTGCCGCATCGAACATCACGAATTCCGTGACCATTTCGGGCGTTACTGTACAAAGTTGGCTTCAAAAAGTTTTTTTTTTTTTTTTTTTCTTTTTTCGATAATTTATTTTCCTTTTTCACAGCGGATATTTTCTTGTTTTACTGCACCTTTCCGCTAAACACAGAAAATGATCAACAATTAATATGTTGACTGCGTTTATCAATGGCTAAGGTCACATTTTATGTATTTCTATATCTTGTTGGAAAAGAAATATTTAACTGCTCACTTTGAAAAATATTTCATCTTGACACTAGATGTCGCCGTGATCCATTTTTATGCTCGGCAGGGAAATATTTCGAGTTGTGAATAAGATTCTCATATCTCAGCTATAAAATAAGGATTATGTTTGTGGGTGGTAAAATTATAGTTCTTTAGTTAAGTATTTCTTAGAAACTGCTGTCAAGTTTTTAAGTCGCATAATGGGCAGTTTTCTTCCCTGACTGCGCCGTAAAATATTTCTAAATCCTTAACTACTACACTTAAAATATTTTTTTGAAGTAGAAACCGACATTTATACCTTTATTTAAAGTTTACGTATTTTAAAAAGAGATCGTGTATCACTTTTAACCATTTTTGAGATTCATTAGTTATTCAACTATTTTATTCATGTCTTAAACTATTTTTTGCAAGGTTATTTTTTGAAAGAGGAAGTATTTTTTTACAGAGCTTGAAAATTTGTTTCATTTAAATAATTTAAACTAGACTAGCTTGAAAATGTTTTTCAGTATCGTAACTATACTTATAAATGTTTTTTTAATGGTTACTGCTTGAATTAAAGTTTTTCTTTTTTTTCATCACCGCTTTTTTAAAATGATCTTAATGTTCGAAAGTATATAATAGTTGGAGAAGAGTAAATTTCTTTTAAATGAATCAATTAATCATAAAAGATGATTTTCTTAAATTAGAAAAAATTTAGATAATACTTTTTTGCAATGTAATGTTTATTAATCATAGCCCCTTTTATAAAATATTATTAAAAAATTTATTATTATTAAATAAATTTATAGAATGTCTTAAATGTATAAAAAAACTTTAAACATTTAAATTTGACAAAAAAATAAAGTTCTTTAAAAATAAAATAAATTTCTTTTTTTTTTCTAGTTTTATCGAGAAAAAAATCTGCTTTTTTTTATACAGTATTAAAATAATTTTATTAAAATTTACATTATTAACAATATTTGTTCATCGCGAGATACTATTTAGCCCTCCCCCCCAAAATACGTGTAATTAGGTGTATGAACGAATACCTTTTGGTTTTTAAATATTTTTAATTTAAATTTTTTAATGATTTCCAGATTTTATAATTTTTACGATAAATGCACGTAAATTTGTAATTTGTGAAGGTATTAAGTACTAATACACTTACATGAATTAAACATTTTAAATATGTAAAGACAGTATACTAAATCTTAAATATATGAATGGTAGTAGTAAAAATAGTAAACTTAATGCTTAATATTTAGAGAACTTTCTTATTCTGCTTTCTACATTGAGTAATTTTAAAAATGAACAATTTATCAATATTAGATTAAAAACGGTTAAAAGCATAATTGCACACGCGCCTACTTAAACAATATACATAAAGAAACAACATTCATTTATAGATATAATAATGGTTCATAATTTATATCTGCAAGTAAGTGAAAAGTCAAGTCACATAAATTTTAAATTTAAAATTCGAAGGCTTGTTTGTTGCTCATGAAAAAAATCGAGACAACAAATTAAAAGAGTAGTAAAATAAGGACCTTTTTCGCTTCAAACCCTCACTTTTAAAAACGGAAAACGACAAACTAAAATTAAAATTATACAAGCAAGTTTCATTGCATAAGAATAGTAAATCATAATTTTTTTTAAATTTCAGTATTACTTTGTACAGAAAAAAAATATCTGGTTCTGTTCTGTTGCATTAAAAACTAACCATCATCAATTAGTTAATATTTCTTTATACAAAACCTTTATTTAGAACTTTATATCCAACTCAAGCCTTCATTAATCGAATAATTTTAAGGTAGGGATTCAGATCTCGAAATGAAAACTCAGAAAATATGTCGCTTTCAAAGTAATTTATTGAATGATCACGTAATTGACCATTTATAAAATTCCTTGTTATGATTACTGCATTGTTGATCGAAATCGATCTTTTGTCATCGGTCTCTAAGTTTGAACTATCAAAAATTATCAATCGATTTTATTAACAGTTTTAATTTAGATAAAAATACATTGGATTGAAAATACAAATCTCTCGATTTTTGAAATTGATCATCGGTTTTCGTAAAAAAATACAACGTTATGAACACACAGAGAAATTAAGAATATTAGAACAAAAAGTTATAAAATCATGGAAAAAAATACGACATTCTTTTACCAGGAATTCCATGACAACTACGAACCCTCATATTGATGTTGGTAACTATATCAACCCGTTTAAAAGAGTGACAAGTTTTAAAATTACTTATTTTTTTCTTATCTTTTAGAATATGATAGATATTACGTGTTTAACTTGAAACAAGAATAAAAAGAAGAAATGCACATACTTTTAAATTGTTAGAGCAGAAACGTTTAAATTTTTTTTTGTAAAATGGAGCAGAAATGGCATAAGGTTTATTTATTTGTATTGTTTTTGTAAGAAAAAATTCCTTTACACACATTTTGATGGTAAAACACTGTAAGAACTCACATTATATTTTACTTTTGAATTCTGATGTTTAAAATTTCTATAGTTTACATTTAGTTTTTTTTCCTTTGAAGTTTTTTTATGCTACATTAATAACAAGCATGACTTACCATTTTATCTCCTAAGTTGTGAACTTTACAGTGGAGATAGACAGTTTGACCTAGTTGTGTTGTAATATTTCTTGGCACTGCAGGATCAAAAGTAGGCTGTTCTACTTTTGATAAGAGATGAGAATGTCCTACTAAAATAGGGGATCTTTTTGACTTAGATGCACTTGTATTGTTCGGTAGCGAACACAAGCAACCTGTGTCTTGAGTACTTGCTTCTGGGGAGGAAGCTGTAAAAAATTAAATTTATATGTATTAATATTACTATAAAAAATAATAAATTTAAAGACAATATATTTATATTAGAGAGATTGTAACATTTAAGTAAATTATTGTTCAAAACAGGTGATTATAGCTCATATATGCACTATTAGAATTTTCTTTCTAAAATTCTGTTCGAACAACCAGCAACAGTTGGTCCATCCAATACGGTAAAAACATTTTTTTTTACCTTTACGATTTTAAAGTGTATAAAAATTATACATTATAAAATCATTTAATACAGTTAACTAAGCTTTAAAAATTAAAATATTGTTCTTATTTCTCACCTAAGACTATGCATACATATTTTAACAGCGAACTTATATTTCTATTGATGTATTGCAGTGTAGAAAACGACAAACGTCATGCTAGCTCATTCTGGATCGCAAATAAACTACTGGCGATATCTTTTTGAATATCGGCAGTATTTTTCAAGAAAACATTGATGTCTGTGCATGTAAAAATAATCCATAAATAGTGTAAATGTGCAAGAGTTTGGTGTGAGCTTATTTCATTCTTAGTGTTGATTTAAATTGTATATGAAAGCTCTATTTGGTGTTAACCAGAAATAAAGTGTTCCTTCACACAGTTTATTGGGTTGTTGAACACCATATTAAGAGGGATAGTGCACCACAGGTTTTGCAGAGTGCTAAGAGAGAATATAATAAAAAATTCTATGCAAAATTATGATCATTATAAAGCTTTTCAATGCACTAAGGAAACATCATTTGAAATAAAAATTAGAGTTTGATGAAATGTAATTTTACTAAGGAAAAGCTTGTGCCATGTTTTCCCTATTTCTACCAGTAACAGGTGATTACTTGTCTTAGACGTGTATGTAGCAAGTAAACACAATGCAAACCGATTAAGTTAAACAAAACAACGTGAAAGAATATTATGCAAAGAATCTTGTTGCAACGTAAGAGAATCGTATTGCAATCTTTTTGAACAGTCAAAACTGGAATTTTCTCTCTTGCCTGGTAGTATCTATCTTAGAAATCTCTAAACAGCTTAGGGAATACTTCAAGATTGGAAGGGTTCATAACGTAATCACTCACACATTGCACACAACAAGCGGAAGAAAAATTGCAAGCTCGTACTATTTAATTAATACTTTTCATGCAAAATTTATATAAATATATGGTGGATAATTGATAATACTTATAATTGTGTTACTTCAACTCCTCTCAACGGATTCGTTCTAAGATAATTAATTGTGCAATATTCGTCTTAGGAACCATTTATTGAGACAATTCGTCGTATCTGATATTTAGCGTGGGGACAACTGAAATAGGGTACATTTTTTCTCGGGCAGAAAATTCCATGACGTAAAAAAACATGTTGACATGACATTTAATGTCCGTAATAAATAAATAAATTTAATTTTCATTATTACTAGGTTTTAAACATTTATTTATTTATTTTAATTTCAAAGCCTATAATCAGAAGAGGAAAAAAATCAAGATCATTTTCAGCTTTACATTATTTCGATGTGTAAATGTAGAGCTGGAAAAATCACATTTGAGTTTGATCCATAAACTTTGAGGATTCATCCCGTTATATGCTAGATTTATAATAGTTGCAACTCCTTAGCACTTAGCTTATTAATCTCTTTTAAGCTGGGTGCTTAAAAAATCGTTACCTCCACCGACTCCCCACCCCGCAGCTGTTTTTGGCGTTTATCTTAACGTTGCAATTTGTTTTACTGCACAAAAACTAAAGACATAGAAGCTTGAAATTACTTAATTACTTGAAATGAACATTCGAGAATTAGTTCGAGAATTATTATTTTGTTAAAAAAATATTTTATGGGTCACTCCATAGTATTCAGGAATGCTACTACGGAGTTAAAATTTTGCATGCTGAAATAACCATATTTTATGAACGTAATATAGAATTTATTTCTTTTCGAAATTCCAATTTGTACAAAAATTATTGCAATTTTAAGTGAGATTTTGCTAAATTTTTTCTCACTTACTTTTGTTTTACTTTACCTTGTGCTTTGCTGTTCAAAATGCACGAGACTTATAGACTTGATATTGCAAAGGTGAAGGTGTAAAAAATGTACAAGGAGTTTGATAGAATAAAAAAAAAAATCGATTATAATTTCGAAAATAATTAAGTGCTACAGTTGTAGTAAAAATAATGTTATTCGATCTACTGTCCACTGAAATGCAACAACTGAGTTGAAATTGAAAATGCTGATATGCATTTTTAACTATAATTTTAAGGAGAGTATTTTCTTTCGACTAACCTATTTTTTCGAAAGTAATCGCAATTTATTTCTTTTTAATTCCTTGGTTGGTTGGTGTCGTATTCTCTATTGAATCATATTTCATGGTGTGCTTGAATAGTTTTTGTTATTTCTATGGCATTAAAAGAATACAAATCCTCTTTTGCGGGGTAGTTTAAGAGGTGAAGGCCTGCAGCGACTGCAGGGCAGTTAAAAACATGATATGGTGTCAGTTCCACATTAAGACAGTTGCCACAGTTTTGATATTTTCTAGTCTTATCTGTAGAAATTTTCATGTTTTTATGATGTTTTGTCTTAGTCTGATGAGAGTAGTGGCTGTCTTCCTATCGATGCCAAGATTAGTTATTTGATCGTGGGCTTTGATTTTTAAGGGAGTGAATAGTCTTGACTTTGCAAAAGCATTTGCATCTGCCAACGTGGTTGGGATTGAATTTTGATTTAGATCTCTGGCATTTTTAGCCAAGGAATCAGCTATTTCATTGAACTTTAGGTTCACATGGGCGGGAATCCACTGCAAGAAGCAATTTTTCCGGAGACGCTGAAGTTGTCCAAGTTGTTCTATGATATTCAGGACAAGGCTTGAGGTACCTTTGCTGAGGGCCAGTAAGGCAGACCTGCAGTCGCTGAAGATGGTGATACCACTAAGCTGCTCCGAAGGTTCAAGATTGATGTACGTTTCGATAGCCGTAGAAATGGCTATCAATTCTGCCGTAAAATTAGATGCGATTTTTCCAGCACCAGTTGCGTTTTTAATTCCTTTTAAAGAACAATTATTTATCCATTGTTACAGAAATTTAATCAAATTTTCGTAATTTTCATTTCAGAAACTCATGCTTGAATTGATGTAAAAAAAAGAATAAATAAAAAACATATTGGATGTTGCCAGATATAAATATTAATATTCAGATGGAAGTTTTTAAAAACACCTAGACTGAGTATTGAAAAATTGTTTCCGATGCAAGCTGTCATAAGGATATCGTTAAATATTGTTAACAAGTGAAGTTAATTCTTACATATTCCCGCTTATTAAGCTGCAGAAAATGTGTTTTCTAGAACATTTGATAATTTTTCAAATCCAGCTATCATTTTATTTTGTTGCGAATAAAATCTGATGAAATGATACAGTGATAAAATGCGCTGAATTAAAATTATATTAATTATATATTTTCTAAAAAAAACTTTTAAGAAAATAAAATAGAAAGATCAAGGCGGGCAAAGGTTTATGTCTATTAAGGTATCTGTCTAGTTTCGATAACTTTTATTTTTAAATATTAATATAAAATTTGAAACAAAAATAGTTTATTTGTTTTATTCTAGGTAAAAACTTATAAAACAAGTAAATAAAATTATTATTATTATTATTATTATATAATATGGCCATTTTTAGGTAAAAATAAAGTCCCTTTTTTATTTATACTAAACACTGTAAAAAAAATATCTATCGCCAAAGACTAAAAAAAAAAAAAAAATAGAAGATTTTATTTTGAAGATTACCTATTAGCCTTCAAAATAAAATCTTCAACAATTTTTTCTTCAATTCAATTTCTTCAATTTTTGAACTATTCTCTTAAAAGCAAGTGCATATATTACGAGTTAGAGATCAATGTAGTTAGAGATCAATATGAGTTAGGGATCAATGTAGTTAAAAAGGTAATTTTTTAAAAAATTCGCACTTGTTTTTCGAAAAAACATGCATGAAAAATGAAATTCTACTTTTTTCTCTTAGTCTGTAGTTCAAAACATGTGTGCCATAATCATTAACCTCTCATAAAAAGTTACCGACAGTTACTTAAGAACAACATGAGATATCGTATTTAAGAAGAGGTAAAAAATCTGATTTTGAGATAAACGCATTTAAGGAATTAAAATCATTAGTTTATCCACTGTTATCACCTTACACAAAAACTGTAATAACTTGTTAAAAATTTTTTGAATACAAACAAAAGTAAAGTATTTTTAGAAAGTTACAGGGATTCTAATTTTTTAATAAACTCAGTTTCAAAACTGTTGACCAAAATCATGTTTCTGCACTTGGTCAGATAACTTAAAGCTGATTCAGAGAAGAAGCGCATAATCAGGAATTGTTTTATTTCGAAGCACGTCCCATCTTCACTGAGTAATAACTCTCGGGGTAGTAGGGATACTGATTTTAAATTTTATTGATTTGCCAAAATCTATTCATCGTATTCTCAAAATGCATCAAATGGCAATAAAATCACTTTTTTTCATAAAAGGTACATTAACCTTTTTTTCCCATTGATTCTCAAT
Source organism: Parasteatoda tepidariorum (assembly GCF_982258835.1). NCBI lineage: Eukaryota > Metazoa > Arthropoda > Arachnida > Araneae > Theridiidae > Parasteatoda > Parasteatoda tepidariorum. Next base: position 81,227,044 of record NC_141762.1, read on the forward strand.
GTTGTCTGAAAAAGTAATCACGCAGTTTGGTGAACCTCTGTTTGAACCTGATTATACGGACTCACAGGAAAAAATCATCTTTTTCGAGAAACAGATGTTTTTTAAGACGAATTCAGATTTTTGATTCACATTATAGGGTTCACATTATACTGCCACAAATTGGCAAATGTGGTTCAAAGGAACTTTTTAAACCGTATTTTCTACTCAGATAAAAAAAATATGGTCAAAACTGACAGATCATGGTAAATTTTACTGTGTTTCTGGACTTAAGGGAAAACCAAAGGTGTCGGCAATTTTTAACGAAACGCTTTGGTAGTTGTTTTGGTAAAATAAATGATCAAATATGGTTTCAAAAATATGGTTATGCTAAAATCTTGTTAACGTGGAAAACGTCACTAGTTTTCGTTATAATTTATATTTCGTGTATGTATTTTTCCTCAATGTTTGGTAATATGAATCATATTTATGAATACCAGATTTACCGGTAATTTGTTACCGTAGGGAAGGAAAAATTACAAAATGAATGATTTCAATACCTTATAATTTAGCCTTATTTACCAAACGTAGATTTTTCTTTTCATTTCTATACAGTATGTTACTTATATCGTACTCAGGGGTCTGTTTAGAAGAAATTTTGGGTCCGTTAACGGACCCTTCACAAAATGTTTTTTCATAAAAACGGACCCTTCACAAAATATTTTAACTTAGAAACGGATCCTTCACAAAATAATTTATCTTTTAATCGGACCCTTCTCAAATTTGTTTATCTTCATTATTGTTTTGTTAATCGAACAAACCTCTCCCAGGAAGAGGGAGAAAGACAAATGTAAACGAACTAAGTTTTGTCTTCGGCAGACGCTTCTTCCTTTAATCGTCCGAAATGAATATTCTGTGCTGAGCAGTATAGGCTAAGTACCGAATATTTGTAAGTTGCACATGTAATTTAGTAGCAGAAATTGCTGTTTATTTTTTTAAATTAAATTTTTTTTATCAAAACTTTACAGTGTTGAGCATAATCTTGTATGTCTTTACAATTTAAAAACTCATTGAAAAAGTTTTTTGCAATAACAGGACCTTATTTGCACAAATTCACAAAAGCCGGACTCTGGTTGAAAGAATGTGACTTAACGTTTATTTTATATTCACAAATTACGAGTAATTTCATCACAATTTTACAAAAACGGACCTTTCACAAAATGTCTGGACATACCCCTGGTACTGTATAGTAATTATCCGCGCAAATTTACCTCTTAGCAAAGGAAAATGACTGATCCCATTTTATGTTATTTTTAGTCTCTTTGCACCAAATCTTTATAAATATTTAATCGAATCAGGAAATGCTTAGATTGATTAAAAAATCATTTGTATCCAAGTAAAGTTTAATTTTTTTTAAAAGTAATAAATATAAAATATCTGGCTTATAAAATTAATAAATATTTACATTGTGTTTCATAAAAATTTTGCATTTTCAACAAAAAAAAATCCTTATTCAAGGACTTTTTTTAAAAATTCCAGGAATAAAATTTTTTTTTTCTAAGTGCATGTAACTTTCTAGATAGTCATCATAGTCAAATTAGACTATTCCATAACTTGTAATAAAAACATTATTCTTTCTGTACGTGTGCAACATAAGCACTAATATTTAAATATTAATGGCCTGTTTTTATAAATTCCTATAAGCAACATGTTTTTTATTTTAAAACAGACTAACACAATGTTTTACAAGCATTTATAAACTACTTAAAATTTCCGCTAGGAGAAACATTATACTATAATTGGACGAACTGAGATGCATTAACTACCATTGCACGTTAACAACTTTAGCTGTAATAAAGTTAGTTTCAAAACTAATTTACTTTTTAAATTAAAGAGTAATTTAAAAAGTAGTCATTAGACATTACGTATTATATAAGTACATATTGCGTGTTATAACAATTTTGCAACTTCTCTTTCTGAATAAATATAAGCAAATCGCAAGCCTTCTCCTCGCATGTCTACTTAAGAAAGTCCGAACGCCCTTCAAATTTTCAGCTATTATCTTGACTTTAGCTGCAGATTCCTTTATAGTATAATGATTACAAGAGATTTTGCAATAGAACATGTAAAAACAGTTACCCAATTTAATTATATATTATATTACATGTTTAAGACTCAAATATTTGAAAAATATATTTAAGATTTTAAATAATCCTGAATGCATTCAGAGGAAATAAATGAAAAAAAATTGCTGCACGAAGTAATGATAATTGTATGCCTGCGTAGTGCGAAAAAAGGACATATATATATATATATATATATATATATATATATATATATATATATATATATATATATATATATTATATATATATATATATATATATATATATATATATATTATATATATATATATATATTATATATATATATATATATATATATATATATTATATATATATATATATATATATATATATATATATATATATATATATATATATATATATATTTTATATATATATATATATATATATATATATATATATATATATATATATATATATATATATATATATATATATATATATATATATATATATATATTAATTTTAGTACACATAAATTTAGTACTTTTTGATTTATAAAGATTCCGACTTAAAACGGAAATTAAAAGTTAATAAAAAAATTAAATTATCAAAGAGTGAAAATTATCAACCCTACATAAAACGGTAAGGCATAACAAACAAGGTCAAGGTCAACAGCAAATTGGAGCGACAGAACTCGTAAAGTTGATATAAGTAATAAATAAAACAATGTTTATTTATTTATTTTTCATTATTTGTGGCTCTTCCCGGTGACTTTAAAATATTTAATTAATGCTTTTTTGCTGATGAGTTAACTGTTTGTAGCATCACTTGGCATGTTATTTTTCGTGACCAACTCATGATAGTTAAAATTACCATTATCAAGTAATTTTCTGCAGTACATATCCCTAATGAAGACACTTAATCAAACTCTTATTTTCACATTATCGGTATTAGAACTGCACATTATTAGCATTCTTTTAATTACTATTAAATATAACAATATAGCAATTTATATCAATATTAGCATGTTTTGAGTTTTCTGCGATATACATTTATCAGTGACAAAGTTAAGTCGAAATTTTTAAAATAATAGAATTCTTACTTAGATAAGCACTCTTGCCCTAGATTAGAAAATAGGATCAAAATCTCATTAGAATATGTTAAAATTAAACTGATTTCCGACTTTGGGAAAGCTAAAAAGATTGGTAATTTTTACCGAAACACTTTGTTAATGATTTTGGTAAAATAAACTTTTATAATATACGATAAATTTTGATAAAATTTGTTAACTGTGGTAAAGTTTTGTAATTTTATCATAAGACCTTTAAGTACGGCATATAAGCCTTATATTTGATTCAATTTATTTTTCAGTTTTATATTTTTATATAGGGTAATATGAAATATAATTTTCAAAATTAGAATTTTCGGTAGACCTTTACTTATAAACGAAAAATAGATGAAATTCCTTTTATTTATTTTTTTTATTAACAGGAATTCTGATTGCTTTTTTCTACCAGAAATGTTGTTATTACCATACACTACGTTAATTTTACCCGAAATTTTTTCTCCGTGAGAGCATGACCTTTTCTCTATCTGACATTAAATATACTGTTAAATTATTTATTAGTGGTGGTGGAAAAGGATTTTTTTTTATTCTAATGCATTAAAATGAACTTCAAAAAATTAAATCCCTATCTTTCCTATCACAGGAAAAATATTTTCAGAAACTTCGGAAATTCCGTTAGAGAATTCTTATTATAATTGTACAAATTAACATAATACTTGTACAGATTATCGAAAGTATGTAAGCATTATTTGCGTAGAGCGATTCTTTACGGTTCTCCAAAACGATTCACCAAAGTATCTTTGTTTCATTTACTTTGCTCTTTAGTACACAGGGAATTTTTTTATGTTAATTCTTGCATATCACCAATCATGATTATCCTTTGGTTGATACTTATTACCAACATTGTTTATAGTAGTTATTTAAATCATCATTAACGTCCATAATGGTATGACGATATAAGACAATTCCTTTTCTCCTTTAATTTTGCTTTTTAGTAATTCATTTGTTTCACTTATTAATGTATCTATTATCTAAATTAACTAAGCTTCTTTGGCCTCAATAATAATAAATAGATTTTTTATGTACCTCCTAAATGAATTGTTATCTCTTTTCCACTAATTTTTCCTTTCAATAAATATTTTTGTTTCAGTTTAACTATCGTTGACTTTAAATTCTTTACTTTTACAGAAACATATTTTAAATAATAGCAAAATAAACTATCTGTTTCAGACAAATTTAGAAATACTAATTCGGAAAAGTAGTATTCACACGTTAGCTCCGTTTATTCATTATATCTAGCATAGCGAATAAAACGCAATTAAATAAAGCACAGAAAATAAATTCTTTTTCCCGATCAAATAGATTTATAAGAGAGAAAATATCACTGATGTAATAATTAAAACATTTAAAAAATTAGATTCATATTGAGCTTAGTTTAAGACAATGACTAATGCTTAAACAATCAGATAATGCCAGTTCGTTTTTCGCTCATCTCACTAGAACGGTTCATATTAAAATATTCCAATATCAGCAATAATATTTCCCATGCTTCGAGGTATCAGTATGCCAAATTTCATCGCTGTCGGTGAGTGGTTTTAAAGGACAGACATTCATTTTTATGTGTTGATTATTTTTTTCTACAAAGAAAGGTTTACTTTAACCTACATAAATTCTCCTTATCACGGAATAAATTTTCTACTTTTAATGACTGAAACAAACAAGAACAAATAGTAAAACAAATAAGAAAAAAAATATATATACTATGCTAAGCTTCAAACCATAAGCCTCTAATAAAGGAAAGCTAAAAAATTGAAAAAAAAGCAATAAATTACCTAATGCTGTTTGAATAAAATCACTAAAAATATGCACATAAAAGCTAAATTATTAACATTCAAACCACTTAGGTTATCTTTTGCTTGGACACGTGTTTCTTCCTCACCTAAGAATCATTTTATTCCACTCATCTATTCTTTCTCAATTTTATTTATTCCACTAGAGTCTAGGATAATAAGAGATGAGGCAAAGACGGTGGTACCAGATGCCACGTTTCTCAGAGAACAAAAAAAGGAGTGAACAGAACTTAAGTAGGAAAAATGATTCAAAACCTTTGCTCTTTCCCATACGGAAAAATTGCATGTGAATAAATTTCATTCTTAGCAAATCTTGGAAAGTTATTTGTGAAGACGTGAGAGTATTTTATTATATTTAACTTTCAAAAAGATTAAATAATAACTTTTCTGAATTAAACTACTAATCATTAATTAAATTTAGTTAAAATACAATTTAAACGCATGAAAATGGCTAAAAATAAAAATGCGTCGTTTAGACAAAAACGTAAAGAATAAAAGAATAAAGTTCATGTGCAGTATTCGTAATATATATATATATATATATATATATATATATATATGTCATGCCTCCATGTTGCGATGGCGCTGTCAGCAAATGTAGATGTTGTAAATAAAGGTCGAGAGTTCGCACGTAGCGGCTGGAAAGAAAAGACGTTCTTTTGTTGGTCTAATTATTTATTTGGACAGTATGATATCACAGCACGCTCTCTTTCGAGAACCAGAGCCAAAACATGACCAGTAGACCTAGAGATGATTTATGTAAAGTTATGGATTACAATATTTAATTCTGTGTCTTGAGCGATAGTTTTGGTTTCGTTGGACAACGATCCCGATACAGCGGAAGTGCAATGGCGTTCCCCTTTTGAATAATAATAATTGAGTATGATTTAAGTTGTAGGGGTAAGTGGAATCTTCGATTAATTGTAATTTGTGATGCTTTTAGTTTACTATGTGTATTGCTTTAGAGGAGTTAGTTTACTTTGTTAATTAGTGTTTAGTGAAGAGAATTGCTTTCGATGAAAGCGTAGTGATTAGTTGATTGAGTTACTGATATTAAAGTGTAGTTCTTTTAATAACTAAATATAAAAATGGCACTTAAGTTGAACCTTAAAAAGGATGAGTTAATTACGATTGCAGAAGAATTGGGTTTAATAATTCCCGAAAATGCTAAAATAGTGGATTTAAAGCGCTTAATTGAATCTAGCGATGAATTTAAAAATGATATTGAGTTTTTACGTGATCTAATTGAGAATGTTTTGGAAGAAAAAAGGGAAAGGTTAGAAAAAGCAAAACGGGAATCAGAACAGGAAATAGAGTTAGAAAAGTTAAAATTAGCTCAATTAGAAAAGCAGTTAGAAATTGCGAATATTAGAGGTAACCTAGTTGACACGTCTAAGACTACAGTGACCAGTGAAACGGATTGCGATAATTTAGAAAATTTAATAAAAAGTGTGAGAACATTAACAATTCGAGTGCCGAGTAAGTCGGAAGGGTGGGGCTTTTTTTTTACTTCCTTAGAAAGAGCCTTTAACACAAAAAATATATCCGAGAAATATAAAGCAGAGATTTTACTAAACTTGTTAGAGGAAAAGGCGTCTAATATTTTAACTTATATAACAGAGAAAGATCTAAACAATTATGAGGTGATTAAATCAATTGTTTTGAGAGAATTTGAACCCACAGCGCAGGCAGTATTAGAGAATTTTAGAAGGGCATCAAGAGAAAACGAAACACATATACAATTTGCTTCGCGCTTAACTACGAGTTTCGATTACTATTTAAATTTGAGAGGAGTAAAGGATTTTGAAACTTTAAAGCAATTGATAGTGTCAGACAAACTGTTTCGAACACTAGATCGAGATACAGCCTCACATATTAACGTTAGGCAGGGCGAAAAATGGTTTAAGCCACTTGAGTTAGCAAAAGAATGTGACTTATATTTTACATCTCGAGGAAAAATTATAACTGAAAAGAGAACCGAATTAAGGGCTTATAACAACAATCACAATTCGAATGGAAACCATAAGTATGTTCCGCCTCCTTTCAGAAACTCCCCATTTACTAGAGAAAACAAATATTTTCCCTACACACGCGAATGTTATATCTGTTCTAGTAACTCACATATGGCTAAGAGTTGCCCAAATAGAAGAAATAAATACTATGAGCAATCAAATAAAGCCAGTAATGATATTCAAAACAAAACACGAAGTAACACACAAACGTCTATAAATAAATCCAGTGATAACACTGCAGTGGTTACAAATGTAAATTCGAAACATTTGCAGAGTTCTAAAACTTTAAATGAAATTAATTTGTACCCTTTACAAAAAGTCTCTATTTCTATTGCAAGTAGACAAATAGACGCAATCATCGATAGCGGGGCTGAGATCTCTATTTTGAATACGACCCTACTTCCGTCTTTAGAAATAGAAGCTAAGGGAAAAATAATTTTACAATCCGCATTTAAAGAACAAGTCGAGGCGAAATTAGCAGTATTGCCAGTTTATTATAAAAACCCTGACGATTGTCTATTTTATAGTTCAAATATTTTGTTTGCTTTAACAGATAAATTAAACATCCCTTGTTTAATTACACCGGACGCTTATAATTCTTTGATTTGTCAAAATGATGATTCAGCTGAAATCGAAAACACTTTAGTTTTAGAATTCGACCCGTCAGTAGACGTGGGGGAAGAAATGAATATAAGTTCACCAAGGTCAGAGAATTCATTTTCTCAATCGAAAGAAAGTGAAACAGGGTGCGTTGTTTATTTAATGTCGGATACTAATAAATTATGCAGTTCTAGTGATGAATATTCGGAGGCTAACAAATTTCGAGAAATGCAGAAAGATTGTTTAACTTTAAAGAATTCTTTTCAAGATGCTAGTTTGAAAAAGAATAATTTCTTTTTGCGGGATGATTTATTATTTCATAAAGATAAAATTAGTGGCGATACAATATATCAGTTAGTATTACCTAAAATTTATAGGGATAAAGTTCTTCAATTAGCTCATAATGAGAATCATTTAGGAATACGGAAAACTAAAGAACGCATAAAATTATCCTTTTATTGGCCTAATGTTTCAAAAGATGTTGAAAATTATTGTAAAACCTGCAAAAATTGTCAATTAAAGAGCCCGGAGCGAAAATCTGATAAAATTCCTATAACCCCTGTTGTTAGAGCTCCATATCCTTTTCACACGGTAAATATAGATTTAATTGGAGAAATTGTTCCACCCTCAGGTAGAAAACACAAATATTGTTTATGTTTAATTGATCAAAATTCTAGATGGCCTGAAGTCGTCCCACTAAAAAATTTGTCTGCTAAGACAACATGCGACGCCCTTTTAGAGATATTCATGCGTACCGGAATTCCAGAAGTAATTTGCAGTGACCAGGGTACTAATTTTACGTCGCAATTGACGAAAGAATTTGAAAATAGGTTAGGAGCAAGTCCTCGATTTTCCACTCCGTCTTACCCAGCCTCCAATGGTTTAGTAGAAAAATGGAATAGGGTATTTAAACAGATGTTGCACCATGTTATCCGTTCAGATCCTACCGATTGGGATAAACATATTCCATATTTACTTTTTGCGTACCGCGAAGTACCAAATTGTACGACGGGCATATCTCCTTTTAAACTTATGTATGGACGCGAAGCTAGAGGTCCCTTGTCAGTTTTAAAATCTTCTTGGTCGGGTGAGATTCCACTACCCCTAAATCTTAGCAATTCGGCAGTAGATTATTTACAGGAATTAAAAATAAATTTGGAAAAGGCCGCAGATCTCGCTTCTTTGACTACAACTAAAAAACAAAATTCTTATGCTCATTATTTTAATCGAAGTACAAGAATGAAAGAGTTTAAGAAAGGTGAATTAGTTTATTTACTCATTCCGGATTCTTCGAATAAACTATACGCAAGATGGACGGGACCAGGCGAAATAATAGAACGAGTTAATCCTAATTCATATAAGGTTAAATTACCAGATGGCAATGTGCGACATATTCATGCTAACAAAATAAGACATTTTCATGCTAGAGCACAAACTGTGGGTGTTATATTTGAAGACGATGTTGAATTTGGTGAAATTCATCCTACACCGATTATAACACCTTCGTTAAGAAAAGATGACATTGAGGTAGATGTTAGTCATTTAGAAGAAAGTAAACAAACCGAGTTGCTTGAACTTTTGCACAAGCATGCATCATTATTCTCTGGTAAAGTACAAGTAGCTAATGTAGGTGAACATAAAATTCGATTAATACCAGGTGCTGAGAGGAAGAAACCCTACATTTACAAAATTCCCGAATCTTTAAAGACTGAAGTCGACAAACAAATTTCGGAATTAGAGAATCTAGGTCTTATCGAACACAGCGAAGCAGACATTGCTTACCCAGTTGTCTGCGTGGCAAAGAAGGATGGCAGTATGCGATTATGCATCGATTTCAGACAGTTAAATGCCGTAACAAAACCCTTTGATTACCCAATGGAAAATTCAGCGGACCTCATTAACCAAATTGGGCATGCTAAAATTATATCTTGCCTAGATGTCTTAAAAGGGTACTGGGAAATTCCTTTAGAAGAGGAAAGCCGTGATCTTACTTCATTTAAAACTCATCAAGCCCAATATAGATGGAAGGTAATGCCATTTGGCCTCCGCAACGCAGCAGCTTCTTTTCAGAAAGTGATGAACAGTGCTTTAAGCGAATATCGTGAATTCTGCAAAGCATATCTCGATGATATAGCTATATTTTCTTGTGACTGGGATACGCATCTTAAACAGTTAGATATGGTACTGACCAAATTAACTGATCTGAAATTCACCGTTAATGTCAAGAAATGCGTTTTCGCAAAAACACAAATCAAGTATCTAGGTCATATTATAGGAGATGGTAGACATGAACCAGATCCTGAAAAGCTTCTTGCTATTGAAATTATCGAAACACCTAAAACCAAGTCAGCTTTAAAAAGTGCGTTAGGTCTCTTCAATTATTACAGAAATTATATAAAAAACTATGCTGAGATAGCAAAACCATTGACGGATTTAACCAAAAAGAAAGTTCCAGAGCTTATTCCTTGGACTGACATAGAGGAATTATCATTCCAAAAACTAAAGAAAAAGTTGAGTGAAGCTCCTTCCCTTTATACTCCAGATCCAAAAAAACCTTATGTTATACAGTGTGATGCAAGTTCCTATGGTGTTGGTGCTTGTTTATCCCAAAGAGATGATAACGGTCAACTTTGCCCAATCAGTTTTGCTAGCCAAAAACTGAACAAAGTGCAGCAAAACTGGGCTACTATTGAACGTGAAGCGTATGCTGTAGTATGGTCGATCAAAAAGTTTGAAAATTACGTGTTTGGTGCGAATATTGATATTATAACTGATCATAATCCTCTAATATTTTTACAGAAGTCAGCACCACAATCTGCTAAGTTGCAACGGTGGGCTTTAGCTCTCCAAAGGTACAATATTCACATCACACACTGCCCAGGTGCTCAATTAAAAAATGCTGATGGTCTATCAAGACTAGTAAGTGATTGAATGTTGGTGTGTTTATTAGAAAACAAACTAACATATATAATAATCTGTTTTATAACTAGGCTTCTTTTCATCTGTAAATATACATAATTCAATTGAAATTTAATTTTCATGGTAATATCGAATCTATTGTATCAAGGTTTCTTTTCATCTGTAGTTATATAGAAATATATACCAGTTTTATATAAATTTGATTTGTACATAGTAATTGTATATATGATGCGTTATAACCAAGCAACTATACATCTGTCATATTTCTACTATTTTCATCTGCGTTTTGCATATTTTATGTGTAAGTAATTGTAACAAGTGTTCTATTCATCTGTTTTATTTATAATTAAGTGTTAAATATATTTTTGTATATATATATATATTATCCTATAGTGTGGATCAGATTTCGCTATACCAGGTGTAGCGCAATCTTGTCGGGGGGGTGTCATGCCTCCATGTTGCGATGGCGCTGTCAGCAAATGTAGATGTTGTAAATAAAGGTCGAGAGTTCGCACGTAGCGGCTGGAAAGAAAAGACGTTCTTTTGTTGGTCTAATTATTTATTTGGACAGTATGATATCACAATATATATATATATATATATATATATATATATATATATATATATATATATATATATATATATATCTGAGGTATCTGGTACCAAGCGCTCACCAACTGATCCTGCAATTCCTTCACATTACGAGGGGGTAGCGTGGCAGCACGAATTTGATTTTCCAAGTAGGACCACAAATGCTGTATTGGATTAAGGTCAGGTGAATTGGGGAGCCAAGGCATGACTTGAAAGTCACTGGAATGTTCCTCGACGATTCGACTCTTATGACATGGTGCATTATCCTGTTGGTAAACACCATCCCCCGAAGGAAAAACTGTTGCCATGAATGGGAGAACCTGGTCTGCAACTATGTTCAAGTAGATTACAGACGTCAGGGATTGTTCTATGAGAATTATGGGTCCTAATGTGCCCCATGAAAACATTGTTCCTGGGCGAGAAACCATGAAAACCTCGGCGAACCCATTGTTATAGATGGAGGGTGGTCATAATTTAATGGCTCTTCAGTGTATATCTATCTATCTATATCTATATATATATATATATATATATATCTATCTATCTATCTATCTATCTATCTATCTATCTATCTATCTATCTATCTATATATATATATATATATATATATATATATATATATATATATATATATATGTTGAGAGAGAGAGAGATCAATTTCTTTATGGTTTTCAATAATAATTTTTTTGAAAACTTGAAACAAAAATTTTTTAAATTATTTAACTAAATTAAAATACAATTTTTTTCATTTTTTTTTTAAACTTCTGTTATTATTCTCGACTTTTTATCTGTCGTTTTTCTAAATTGTATTGTTACTCTTAGGTTGTTGTTTTTCATTATAGAGAGGCAGCTAAAAGCTCATTCTTTGTTATAGAAAGAAGGATAAAAGTTCTCTCTTTATTATTTTTTTCCGAGCATTTTTGTTTAATGATAGATAAATCAATTAGAGATTAATCAATTGATAGATTAATCATTTACATGTTTTTCATTTTATTTTCATTGGTAAGTTTCTGTTTATACTCATTTACAATTGCGTTACTATTTGGAGGCATTGTTGCTTTATAGTGAGTCATTTTTATCTTAAGAAAAATCTTCTTTATTTCGATATTCGAAATGCCTCTGCCATTATGTGTTGCTTCCTGAAAAGAACCTTTACGCTTATTCCATCAAGTTTCTATTATATTTCTAATCCCATAGCTCCATGCATCTCAAAAAAACAATTGGTAATAATATAAAATTAACCAGCTTATTCTTACCCAGTCAAATCTCTCAATTACAAGGTTTTTCATTATTTTATCTTTCGACTTTTAATTAATCTTGAGAAGCGTTATTTTATCAAATTTCAACATTTAAATATTACCTTGTTAATTTCTTATGTCATATCCATAAAAGTATTTAAATTTAGCTGAATAAATTCGAAAACACAATTTTAAGTGATTTACATTCACATAATTTCATAACAAGTAAAAAAAAATCGATGCAATTATAATAGGAAGAGTCTAAGTAAGGAAAATGAAAACCGATATTGAATTATTTATTTTTCCAAGGACCATGATTAAATTTAAATTATCAAATACGACGATTCAAGTTGCTGAATTTGTTATTCAACTATCATCTAAGTATTTAAAGAATAGATAAAGGAGAAAGGAAATTGATCGTCTTATCTCTAATTAACACGCAATCAAGAAGCGGGCCCATGTGATTTGCCACTACATTGACTAATTAGGTTCTTGATTGATGATCTTACAGCAATCCATTACCGTACATGCATTTCAGTTAATATTTTACAACGCTCCTAAGACAGGTTTTATCAAACAAAATCCTTCTAATCACTTTTCAAACCATATTCGCAGAAACCTTGAGCTACTTCAAATGTGGAAGCACGTTTTGATTATTATCTACTGTTTTAAATTTTTGACAGTTCCACCAAATTAATAGAATTTCTTAGTACTTCACATGATTAAGTTTAACTTGAAATTGCTTATTTTCTCATTTTTTATTATTACACAATTCTGAAAAGTTTAGCTGACATTAATCAACATAAAGTCGATTGAAACAGTCATTATTTATACACTGTTAGAAATTTCTCGGAAAAAATGGTTAAATAAAAATTTTTTGAATGGTTATTTTACCATATTTAATCAAAACAGTCAAATTACCATAAATAAAATGGTAATCAGACTGCTACGTTTGAGAAAAACTGTTTATTGACCACGTTCACCTAATACGGTTAAGCAACCAGAATTTTATCTCACCAATTAGAACCACCTAATGAAGCTACTTAGTTCTATGCAACGGCGTACATATCATAGCCGAGCGGGCTTGTCTGTCAATCTCATGACCGGCAGAACAGGAGTTCGAGTCCTAGTGGTGACACCACAATATTTCTTCAATTTCCTTCACCACATGGAGAATTTCCAGTATCCGACACTCTCTAATTACCTTACGAAAAACCGAGCTCCTATGCCTAGTTAGATATATTTTTTTTTTTTTACGTTTTTGAAAAATGCTAGTTGTAAATGGTTAAAAAACCGTATAGTTATATATTTATCGTCTTATAACCATACTTTTTGTAAATGGTTTCAAAACCATAAAGGAAAAAAATGTTCTTTACCGTAAACTTTACCGTTAATCGGATGGACAGACAGCTGCCAGTTATTTTACCATAATTTTAGAATGAAAATTTTAACAGTGTATTATAGTTGCTATGTGATAAATATCGTATATGTTGCAGATATTTCATGAAAATTTATGTTAAAGAATACCGTCACTCAGTTTGCTATTATTATGCAAAATAAATTCACATTTACTGAAAAAGTTGCAACAGAAAAAATAATATGAGACCACGCAGTTATATTCAGGAATTTTAACACAAAACATTGGATTCGTATTGCCATTGCAAGTAACTAAATGTATTAACTGATCTTAACTTGAAACCCGATGATCATTTGACTTTTAAATTTGCAATAATTAAAAAATACTAATTAGGAATAAAATACAATAATGACAAACTATTACCAAGATCTATGATAGTACCTGATAATGTTACATCAACGATAGTACCTGATAATGTTACATAAATCAATTATCATTGATGCATTTTAATTAATATCTTATTATGCACCTAAGAAACATTTCACAAAGATCGATATATTTCAGATTTAATATTTTTCTTATGCCTATGACAAGTTTGACATTACCATATCCTGCTCATAATTCTCCTATCCATAATTCTTAATTTCTGACTCTTTAAAATTAAAAAATTGTTAGTAATTTGCATTATTAAGTTGATTCTGCTCCTGTTTTTGTAATTTTGCGATGTTCAACATTTTATGAATTTGGAAAGTTTAATAAACCAAATTTTTTAAGTTTTATAATTTTTAAAAGTTTTCTACAGCTAATTAATCTACCATAAATTACATAGAGTTTGAGCATGACGTCGAAGGTTATTGACAGAAATAGAGAACAAATTTAAATGAAAGACCACGCATTTATCTCCAAGATTTGAACTGGAGGAACTAGGTTTTAATTCTGAACCTAAGAACTTTTATCCCGCCAATGTTCTGAAATTTCAGATAGTCTTATTTCTAATAAACATACAATTAATTAGAGTAAAATTTATGATTTGTTTTACCATTTATTAGTTAGATTCTTAGTTGATTCAACAACTGATACTGCAATCGGTTGCAGTCCTTAATAGCAACAATTTCAGCAAACCCTCACAATCATTTAAGTAATTGATTACGCCAATCCGTTGCTGTATATAAACTTAAGTATAAGTTCTGCATATAAACTTAATACATAACATCATTCTTAAAACAGGATTTATCGAACTGAGTCCTGATACTCTATTTTTAAACAATAGCTGTAGAAGATTTAAGATACTTCAAATGATGAAACAGATTAATCAGGTTTAAATTTCTTGAAACATTTGGAAGGATAAAAAATTCTTCGTCTTCTTTAATGGTCAAATTTATTTTACTTTTAAACTGTGCTTTCCAGGTTAATTGATGATTGGTAAAAGTTAATTTTAACAATTTAAACTAGTTTCCAAAATGAATTGAGTTAAATGTAACTCATAATATAAAAACATTAAGTTTGGATTGAGAAACTAGTTTACTTGTGAAATAGATTTAGTAAAATTTCTTAGTGTTCAACAAACTATCACACAGACATATTCCTTTTCACTCCGAAATTGAGCATAGGGCATCTATCATAGCTTACCATCTCACTCTAATTATGGCCAGATATTTTGCCTCTTTCTATGCATTTTCTATTGTTTTCAATTCGCTTACAATCATATCAAGTATTTTTAGGTGTTCCACTTTTTCTAATGTCGTAAGGGTTCAAATCAAATTATTGTTTTACTTTAAGAAAATTTTCAGGTTTGCGTAGAACATAACCAATCCATTTTCCTTATTTATTTTTTTTAATTTCCAGATCAGTTGGTTTCTGTTTTGCCTTTCTGAGGATTTCTGATTTACAAATGCTATGAAACACTTGATACACAAGATTCTTCTTTAACAGTTAAAAAAAAAGAGTACTTAATATTTTTTCATGTTATTTTTTAATGCAGTGCCATAACTCAGATCCATATTATCCAGGATAGATCAAAAAACTGTAAATATTATCTTTGAAATAATAAATAATACTGTTTCGTCTTACTCGGAACTTTCATTTCTATTAATATAACAGCTCCGTCTAATTAATAAATACTCCGATTAGTTAGTTGAGATTGATTCTCCTGCTAGGCAGTCGTGGCTTCTAAATTGTGAATTGGAGCTTAAAAATATGTATATATATTTTATAGTAAAAATTTTCTCATCCATTAGTTCATTCATTTGTCGGCAACCTGAAATAAAAAAAGCACCGTTGACTCGCATAAGCAAATAATTTTCCTTTAAATTTTCTATGTGAAAGAGAGTTTCAAAAAAGGTTCAAATGAGTTTTCATCGCTTTCAAAGATTAAAAGAAAACGTTAAAATAAATGCCATAGTGATTCATTTTGCGGTTATTCCTCGTTTCGCGAAAATATTAAATTCGAACAACCTCCAACTTCCGGAATTGTAATTTTTAGTAGGGTGTGTACTAATTTTCATCAATTAAATTTCCTCGTGCATTAATATGACTTATACTAAAATTTAATCTGAAATTTGTTATTCGAAAAGTTTTCTTTCATTTTTCAGAAAATAGTGATTCATATTAGTCATCACTAATTTGAATCACAGTTTTATCATCATAAATATTTCTGGCTTTCAAGATAAAGCATGCCCTGTTTATTGTCGGTTTGTTGAATTCAGATAGTGGAGGAGATCTATATTCCGTTAATATTTTATGAGCCAAACTTAGCTAGCATCGTCGGCTTAGTGAGTTAAGTGCTGCACCAAATCTTTGTCACATTTCATTCTACTAATGACCTACATCTGGCTTCTTAAGGGTATTTAAATTTAATTTTAATAAAAAGGAACTTTTCTAAGACAGAGTGGTACTTTTTAATCCAAATATGTGACTGTTTTAAACAAACAACAATTAGTGAATTTCTGTAGGTGTCTTTTAAAAAGAAACTTCAGAGTACTCTTTGAGCAGTACTTCTTATGGAAACTATTATTTTATTTGAAAAATACAACTATACCTGAAATACTCATGTAGGCTGGCCATTTTCACCGGGTATTATATTTCAAATTTAAATTTAGAAAGAAATTAAAAGAATTTAAAAACGAAGAGAGCATCCTAGTATAAGATTAATTTTAGTCCCATAACACATTTTTCATTGATTGATTTGAATTTTATATATATATATATATATATATATATATATATATATATATATATGTAATAATACTGTCGCTTGTAATATCAGGGTTACATCCCTGTTATCAGTGTTGTATTTAGCTTGAAAAATTGCAGTCGTAAGCCATCAGACATTCTAAACAGGTTTATTTAAATGTAGGCTGGTATTGATAACAGTTCACATCCACACTCCCTACGGGAGGGGGATGGACAAGACTTTTGACAATTCCGGAACAGCTTATCAGGATCACATCATGATGAAATGATGAAAAAGGACACGCAAAACTAGTGTTCCTACATTTTATACCAACACAGATTTGAGGTAAAAAGTCACACTTCGTTCATTCCTTGTAACCTTACGTTACGCATTAAGGAAAATCATTTACTGCTTCCTAATATGGAAGTGAAAGAGGGCACGATTCTAAAAATAACTCTTCCTTTGAAATATAAATCTATTTATATTTCAATGGTATGTTTTCAGCCTTGAATTCCCAAAATGGAATCTCTCTACGCTTATTCTTTAACAAAGACATTTTATGAAAACGAAAGAGTTTTAATTCTTTTATTAATACAAAAGTATTTAATTTTTGTATTACATATATATATATATATATATATATATATATATATATATATATATATATATATATATATATATATATATATATATATATATATATATATATATATAAAGAGAGAGAGAGAGAAATATAAATAAAGAATAAAGTTAAAAAATGGAAATGCGTGTCCCCATAATGTCTAGACTGGAAATGGCTAGTAAATAAAAACAGAATTCGGTATTTCGGGACACAAAAAGAAGAAAAAAAGTAAAAAGAAATTTATACACTTCAAATTATTTCTGTCATATCTTCTTAACATTCTGGACAGAACATAATTCAAGAAGTAAAGGAAATCAAGGGAAAGGGAATTTCAATTTTTATACCTACATAGATAGTTTTTTTTTTACTTAACTTCATATCATGACCATAAAAATTTTAAATTTTCTGAATAATTATTATTGTATGCCACAATTTCAGATATTTGTTAAGCTTTTAATTACCTAATTATAATTAAGTACCTAAAAGATAGCTGTAAAGATTTTAAATACCACGCACAGCTTTAAAATGCCAAAATTTATTTAAAGTACCAAGTGTTCTTTGGCTAGGAAATTCCCTGTTCATATGCTAGAAGTAATTGTTCGTTAATTTGGTTATGTTTCAACATATCATTGAAACCATCAAAGAGCATAAATAATTTTAGGTCCAATATTTTACTAACTTTATTACTAACAAAGGCAATGAAAGATGTCTAAACCTACAGTTTAGAAAGAGATATTACGAAATGTTTATATCAAGTTTTTCTGCAGTGTTCATTCACTGATTACTTTAATCTTTATACATCCAGAAATGCTTAAAGCAAAACCAAAATATATTTCAGTTTAAATACTGTTTAAAGGCAAATGAAGTCTAGGTATTTAAACATAAATTCAAAAAAATATATCTCTTACAAACTAATAATAAATTCTGATTATATATGTTTTTGAACAAAAAATATCTTGAATTAAAAATTTTTGCTTCATCAATAAGTTACGAAAAAATTTTATTACCGCATTTTTTTTCTTATCTATATATTTTAAATTATTTTTCTGTTAATGTAGTATTTCGATTAATTAAGTTTTTTTTCATTCCTGTATAAAAGAAATCTACCCTACTTTAATTATTGATCATACTTTATGCTGAACACATTAATCTTAAAATGCATGTATGTTTAAGACTAAATGCGTCTTAGTATTTATTTTCTTTTGAGAAAATAGATGAATTAAATCTTTGGAACAATTATTTATTACTATATATGTTAATATTATGCTTTCCTTATTGTAACATACTTGTATAGAAATATTTCCTAGTTATTTTTAAGTACAAACCTAATTTCTAAAACATTAATGTATAATAAATGTTGTGAGGGAAATAATGTCTTTTTATTTGCTATTTTCAAGAGGAAAAAAATATTTCCACTTATTTGTGGACTTAAATAATTACTCTTCTTAATAATGTATTCTGTCTGATATGCATTTAGAATAGAGAAATCTACAAACATTTATTTTTTACAAAAAAATTTTTTGTCAACTGAAAAAAAAGATTTTTTTGAAATTTTGCTAATATCTTTTGAGAGAAAAAATTAAGTATGGTCTTATAATTTGCTAAGTAGTTTTTTAGTAGCGTACTCAGCATAAAAATGCACACATTTTATGCTTCTAATAGAAATTCCTTTAAAAATAATTCGCAATTTGTTTTCCTATTTATTACGGTTTTAATTATTTACATTTTCCAAGTCTAAATTTACAATTCTCATTTCCAATCTAAGAAGAAATAAATCTTCTTAATAAAAAATGATCAGCACATTAGTAAAAAAAGTTAAGATAAATATATCGTTTATTAATAGTTTATTTTCTAAAGAGATTGCTCTTTTTTCAAAAAATATTGGAGTTTCAATTTCACATTTTTTAAATTAAATTTTATTTTATTTCAGTTGAAAACTTCTATTTTTATTTTTCAAAGTTTTATTTTATATGTACAAGAAAAACAAATTTTTAAATCTCTTTGATAAAAAAATGTATGTTTGGTGTTAGAATTTGCCAAATGAGTAGCTTCAAAAACATCTTAAACTTAAAAATAAAAAAGTAAAAATTTATTTTGCGATTTCATTTAAAAATCTTTAAAAAAAACCTTACAGGAAAAAGAGCACGTATTTTTCTTCTTCTCTGAATTCTTTTTATTTCATCAGACACTCAAAACTCAAATCTTTGGTTAGCATTCAACAAAAGTGTTGCCATTCAAAGAGAAGAAATAATATTAAGCAAAAAAATGCAGCACCATGCACTCACCTGTCTGAAGGTGCCTGATAACGAGTTGAGAAAAAGCTAGAAAAGGAAACTGAAGGAAATCATGGATAAGTATTTTTTTGTACAAAAACTACAGAGAGCTGAATTACTGCACTTTATCTCCAGCCCTTTTTTTAGAATTTTACGAACGTGGTTATTTTTATTTTAGTTAACTTTATCATTTTAGTTTGCTTTTATTTTAGACTCAAGTAAGGTTTGGTATACTTTGCGTATAAAAAAAAATATGTTAAGTAAGAACACCATTTACGATAGAAGGAAAAAAACTGTAAATATTTAAAAGACAAACGCGTTTCTTTCTTTTTAATTTTATTTAACCCAGTCTAAAATAAAATACACCATTTGCTCAGACATAACATACCTCTTCGTATAGACTTAGTGTTTAATATATTCAAAAAAAAGTGTAGAGCTCGAATTTTGCTATATATATATATATATATATATATATATATATATATATATATATATATATATATATATATATATATATATATATATATAAAACTCTTATACACAGCACTATGAATTAACTTTATTATTATAACCGTTATTGAACAGAAGACCCAATTTCGGGTTTACGATTACTAATGTTTGACTGCACAGACTTGTAATTTTGGACTAAACAAAGAATTCAAGGGAAGTTCTGGATCAAGTATTGGAATGAATTTGCCTTCGCCGAGGACTTTTTGATGGAACTAACTTGTATTTACCCTACATGGAGAGGAAAACCAAGACAACCCCTTCGATTTGCATGATGGTAAAGGGAACTATAAACCATGATCTGTCTACTACTGAGGATATTTTCAGTCAGCACTGTGGTCGGTGCGAGCCGAGTGCGGAATTCGTATGAACCAGCTGACTCTAGGTTTCGAAATCAACTTTATTGTAACTAGGAGGTTACCAACATCTATTTGTTATTGCCCTCAAACCACGGATCAGAATTCGCAATCCCTTTCTCTTCGCTTTGCTCGCTCACCAGATGCAAAGTGTAGACAATGTGTTCGTGCTTAGACCACAACGGTATGGAATTTCAGCAGTACTTCGACAACAAACTTACAGTTCTTAAGTTATTTCAGTAGCTATTATATTTAGTTACTTTACATTAGAGCTGAATAATTGGGTATTGGCGATGGTCTAGGAAGTATCTTTGAGTATAATCCGCAGACATGGCATCACATTTATGATCCTGTGTAGAGAAGATGGCTCTTCCATTTTAGAAGCCTGATGCCCAGCGTAGATGCATACGAGGTTGAGTATTTCAATGTAGAACAGTTTAAAGAAGACCGTTACCGCGAACGCGCGGTACTTAAACAGCTTTAACAAGTTATCACCCAACAGTTCGATGATCGTATCCGATTGTTATTTTACTATCTGTCCACTGCATGATAGAAGATTGAAAGTGTTTGATTAAAAGATAGTGATACACACAATGAATGGTTAAAGTAAAGATTAATATTTCTCTATAACATACAAAGTAAAAAGAACGTAATTGTTAAATTCGATGATATGATTTCGGGGTTAAATCATACAAGTGCCTTTAACAAAATATATTTAATAACAAAACACGGATGATGTTCATGATACAGTAGCATGGAGGAAACTGATTACAATTAATGATATGATTTCACATTACTGAGCAGAGCGCCATCTGTTTAGTTTTAGAAATTATTATTATTTACATTGAGAAATATTATTTACAGTGATCCTAACTCTTTTTCAATGAATTTAGACAAAAAAAAAGCTTAGATTTCTTATAAATAACAGGGCCAAGTTCAGAAAATACATCATAGTTATTACAGATCAGAATGGAGCATAATAAATTAAACACATAAATTTATGTTGTTTAACAATAAATAGGAAATAATAATAATAAAAATAAATATACTGATGAGTGGCACTTGTTATTGAATTCACATGCCCCTTTTCTTTCTTATCTTTCTGAAATTCGTGTGGTTTAAAAATTAAGAAAATTTGGGCTATTTCTTTTCAAAGTTAAACATCTTTAGCTCTCCCCTTCTGTGCCTTTACAAGAAAATTTAAGTAAAATGATCGTTTGTAATGCGCTAGAAACGTTTGCACGATAATTTTAAAAAATTGCTAGTTTTTTTTTATTTTTCATTTATAACTACAAACTTTTTCTTACGCGTATTTTAATTTGTACTTGTGTCATCACGTTTAAGACAATGAAGTATTTCTAACAAGTAGTACAAAGTAACTTATTTCATGCACATAACAACAGAAAGAAAATGACTTGAAAGCTATTAAAAAAACTTCTGTTTTTGTAGTTTGCGTGACAACTGTACCAAAACATAAATCTCTGTATGCATGAAAATGTCTGTTAGATTATTTGTTTGAAAAATGTAGCAAAAAGTAGAAGAACATGTGCTAATTATATGGTAATTTTTAAATAAGGTCATTCAAATGGAATACATGTCTTTTGAATGTCCACAATTGTTAAAAGTTTCGTTTTTCTATTTTAGAAATAGTAAAGCACAAATATTCTTTTTGAACTCAACCATGGCATTTCAGATTTCACAATTAGCCTAAAAAAACATAGTTTGTAAGAAATTATGCAGAGGATTAAGACAAAAAGATGTATACAGGGTGTCTCAGTTAAGCGCTTCAGAACTTCTAAGAGGGGTAGGGGGTATCCTGACGACTCGAAATCATATAGCAATGTGGGGTCGGAAATGCTTTCCTGAAGCGGTGACGTACACAGAAGCACCATAAAGAAAGGAGACCGTAAGTGAAAAATCGCTATAATAATACATTGAAAAAATTATATGGCCTCCTCGGTCACCCGACCTATCATGTTTTGACTTCTGGTGTCAAATGAAAATACTGGTTTATGACACCCCTGTTGATAATGCTGGTTGCAAGAATCGCAGTAGCTGCCTGCGAGATATGCCTGGAGTATTGCAGAATGTTCAAATGTCCATGCGCCGGAGATGTGAGGTGTACATTGTAGCCGGGGGCAGAAACTTCGAACACTTACTTTGGCCCATGTACCATATAATTTTTTCAATGTGTTATTATAGCGATTTTTCACTTACGGTCTCTTTTCTTTATGGTGCGTCTGTGTACGTCACCGCTTCAGGAAAGCATTTCCGACCCCACATTGCTATATGATTTCGAGTCGTCAGGATGCCCCCTACCCCTCTTAAAAGTTCTGAAACGCTTAACTGAGACACCCTGTATATATTAGTATATCCAGAAAAAACTAATTAATTTATCAAGAATTATTTTATAGTTTTCTTACAAAACCATTAAAAAAGTAGTTAGATTATTACGAACTGATTTTTTTTATTCCGTTAGGAATGTTTAAAAAAAGTGAAACTTACGGCTAAATATATTTTATAATAAAGCTATGGTATAACAAAACTATTTTACAATAAAATTTTTTAATAATTAAGTTGTTTTAAAATAAAGTTGTTTTGTAATAAAGCTATTCTATAGTAAATTTATTTCATATAAAGCTATTTTATAATAAAACGTAATACTTTTATTAAACATAATGAAGTTTTGATAAAATAAAACAGAAAATGTAATTAGTAGTTTTTAATACGCAAATTTTCTCTCATTCATTTTTGCACTTTTGAAAGGAACTTATTCTAGCAGGTTAAAGTATTTTTATGCTATAAGAAAATCTAGAGGCCTCAGAGTTCAATAGAAAATAGCTTTTCAAGGACTTATTTTAAGCAATTTTAACAAAAATTATTTTTCTTAAATTTGCTTTAATATGTTTGTATGATAAGTATAAATGTTTAGTTCGCCCATTGTTTTTACATGGATTTGCGAGGACGTACGTTTCCCGAACGAACATTACGACGTACGCTGGTTATTGATTGAACCAAAAATAAATTCTACCATCTAAAAACGATGTTGTTTTCATTGAAAATATAACACTTCTTAGTCTAAATCAAACATTCATTGTTTTGTTCAAATCAGACATTCATTGTTAAGTCTAAATCCAACATTCAGTGCTTAGTCTAAATAAAACATTCATTGTTAAGTCTAGATCAAACATCCATTGTTTAGTCTTATCAGGGGTGTCAAACTCGCGGCCATGTTTGGAAGTACTTATCAGTGCGAGCAATTATTTTCGGTTATGCATGGAAATAAATCTCCTGTCCGAAACCGTATAAATAACGCTCATGCTGCGTCAATTTTGAAAGTAGTCTCGGCTAATAAAATTTCTCCCGAAATAGGAAAGATAGTAGCAGTGAAGAGATGTCAAATATCAAACAATAATTTTATTTTATATATGTTTATTACAATGTACTATTCAAAACAAAAAATATTTGCTTCTATGAACACTGATTTTCTTTTCTTTTTTTGCGGCCCACCTAAAGTTAAGCATTGTTTATTTGGCCCAAGTTAGCTTTTGAGTTTGGCACCCCTGGTCTAAATCATATAATTTTTATTGTTTAACTATTTAAAGCTTTATATTGCTCTATTTGAGAAGTTTTTTTTTTATAAAACATGATAATATTTACTTCTTTCATAGTTAGTCGACAAATCATAGTATTTTATTTTATTCCATTGTTTTAATGCAAGTATGAATAAATATATCAATTTTTATTTATGTTTCGCTTTCATGAAGACAATTAATATGCACAGGAATTAAATACTTCTGGCAAATAAATGTACTAAAATTGTGGGTTTCAGTAATTTAATGATTCTAAGCAATGACTGTTTTTTTCTCTTTTTAAACTTGAAGTTTAGGATTTAGTAAATGAATGAATAAGCAACGTGTTTTGCTAAAGCGTAGTTGAGTGTTTTACAAAGAGAGTGAATTATTCATAGATAGCTAAGCAATTCTTTATCTTATTTCGACTAAACTTTTTAAAGATTCTTTACTAATAAAATCCTTGGAAAAGAAAAATAACGCACTAATTTCACAAGTCATGAGAAATAAAATGCTCTGTTGAAGAATCGGGAAAACGAAAGAGGTAAGTATTTTCAGCATCCCATTAATTGATAAAATGCGTGTTTAGGAGAGAAAAATTTCACAAATACATTTTAATTATTCACAAAAGGCAGATTGGAAAACTTAAAAAAGGTTGGAAAACTTAACTTTTCATAAAAAAGAATGATTTGGTGACGAGTTATCTAAACATCAGAGCTTTTGGAAAGCACGATGAACCCCTGCATGTCCCCTATATTAATAAACACTGGTATATCTGGCAATATAACTTCAAAACTCTAGTAACTACCAAATTTTATAAAACTTAATAAGCATACTATAATTAAAAAAATCTTACCAACAACAAATCGACATATTAGGCACACTTTAGGTTGACATATAGAGTAAAATGCAAGTTGATTATGCCACTTTTGAGAAATCTGATAACTTATCAATTCGGTTTGAAAGATTTCCAACAGTGCTTATATCTTTGAGTGTGATGTTACCCTGTTCTTTCATGCTTGTCTACATATACACAAATTTCACTATTCTATTAACTTCGTTAACATAGAAAGAATTCTCAAGTTGAAATAGCTAAATTTAAGATAATATTTATTTTCTACACATTACCCCTAAAAAAGGAATTGGTATTAATGCCAGCTGAAATTTAGTTTTTCATGTGTGTTCAGAATGTATTCCTGTAATTTTGTTTGGTTAGCTATGTAGAAAATACTTCAAGCTGAAACTTAGTTCTCCAAGTGAGTTCAAAACGTATTTCTTTTAGGACTACAGAGTGCATAATTATTTATAGGTAGCTATAAAAAAAATAATGCAAGTTGAAATTTAGTTTTCCACGTATCTGCACGACGTATTCCTTTTAGTGCTACAGTCTGCAAATTTTTGATTAAGTAACTATAAAACTTTTTAATCTAAAAAAATATTTTAAAATAAAGTTAAACAAGCAATTTATCCTCTCAGACATTTAGGTTTTACAAATATAATCATGTTGCTATGCATTTGTAACAAAAAATATGTCTACATATATTACTCACTCCTAATAATTCAAATGATCTATAAATTTCATCACTGAAAATGTAATTAGAAATACTAAACCCTTATAATTATTTTAAAGGAAAAAAACTATATTAAAATTTGCCTCAGAACCTTTTACCTTTTCAAAGTATTCAATTTTTTGCAAACAAAATTGACTTACAAAAGCTGCATAGGCTTTCAAAGTTTCATTAAATTCGCAAAACAGCAACTGTTAAATAAATATTATGCAGTCTATCTAAGCAAACAGCTTTACATTTTTTTTATTCAACACACGTAAATTTTAATTTCTGAAACATCACCTCAAAATTTTGTGCTTCAAAAAAATAATTTTACGAATATTACTTCTTTATGAAACTGAAGCAAAACCTTTAAAGATTTAAATTAAAACGTCGTAAGAAGATGCTAGGAATCAAATTTTAATTAATTCCTTTTTCCTGATATCTAAAGAATAAAATAAACTGAATATAAAAATTTAACAGAAAAGTGAAAAAGTTAGTTATTGATTTTTTTACTTGTTTTAATTCAGCGATTTTAATAAGATAAAAATAAAGCTGCTTTTATAAAAAAATGATTCATAAAAAAGAAGTTCAAAAAAATATCCTAGCAAGTTTGTAAGAGAGTTGCAAAAAATATTTTCAAATACTTTCAAAATATTTTCAAAAATAAAAAATATATTAAAACTTATTGAAAAGCTACACAGCATCCATTTTAGCTCATATCATATTTATTTAGAAAAATTTAATGGATTTTTATAAAGAATAAGTTAATTAATTTGGGTTTGTGACTTTTGATTTTTGTTCAACTTTTTTTGAAATTATGAAAAATACTACAGAAAGCAAACAATGAATAAAATGCTCCAAACGTTAATTATTTTTGTAATAGCAATGATATTTATTCTTCTTTCATAAAAAAACTTAAACTTACTATCATTTTGAAGCATCTTAAAATAAGTTTAAAAAGGAGTTTTATGCAAAACAGTAATTTAAGCAGTATTTCATTCAAGCATTTTCATATTATTCTCTATTACACATTTTTCACTATTACAATTATATACTTAATAAAAAGTATATAAATGCTTCGTTTTTAAATAAATATCATTTTATTCTCAGTTGTATTTTAATGCTTTTATAAATCTGTTGTTAGTTCCTGACTTGGTTAAAAAATAAAAAGTAAAATAATCTTACTGTGCTGACACAGTAAATTATTCTTAGTACAGATGTTGACACAGTAAGTTATTGTAACAGTCTTTCTCTACCTTTATTACCGCCTAAGCCTTTTAACACCAATTCAAGCTTATTCCTATATCAGTTTTTACTGAATATAAGGAAAAATAAGTGTAGAAACTTTCTAAATTAATCTAATGAACAAAAAGAAGATACTTATTTATATTTATATCGAAGCATGGGCATCGCAGAGTATTTTAAAGGTTTACAGAAAATTTATATTTTTTTATTGTACTCTTTAAATACGTGTTGTTTCATAATGAAATTGAAAATAAACAATATTTCAAAGATTATTTTTTAATAAATCTCAATAATCATTATTTAGTTTTTACGAACGAGAAACAAAAAAAGAGTTACCAAGATAATTTAAACTAAAAATATAAAATTTGATTCATTTTATTGAAATACTTTAAACGAAGAAAACTGATATGATATTTCCGCATGAACAAATACAAAACTTCTTTTTAAAATCATACTTTAGATATGACGTTCTAGATTGGGAAAATATATCAATTTTAGAAAAATAAATCAATGTCACTTCGAAAATATATTGTGAAATATTGTGTTTCAGTATCTTAACTATGAATTATACTCTTTCCATTCAAAAGATCATGTTTTATTTACAATCTTTGATATCAATCTTCTTTTTTAAGGTATACCTAGTACGTAAAAGAAGTTAAGTGTGGAAAATTCGAATGAAATTTTTAAAAGAGCACCAAAAACAAAATATTTCAATTATTAGTTTCAATTCAATTCAATTATTCAATAATAGGATTTTCCAGTATATATTTATTATTGAACTCTATAATAATATTTATTTTTATTTTTAAATAGCTTAAGTGAATAAACTATCATCTGAATTTTAATGTTAGTCTCTCTTTGTAGTTAAATGTATATATTTTTATAAAAAAGCATAATGTTATATGGAGCTGTATATATGTTGATTAACCATACTGAACCAATCCGTACAGAAAATTACCATAGTATTATAGTGATAATGACATTTCTGGTAAAAGCAAATAATTCTGGGAATAAAAACCTACCTATTCATTATATAAACCATTCATTTTTTTTTTCATTTTTTTCGTTCATATAAAACAGTTTAACAGTTAGTTTCAGTTTTTCAAAAACATAGTTTTTATAGGACCATACATTTAGTGAAAAATACTAAACTAAAGAATACGTTTAAACAAATAAATGGTTTTTATGCTGTGCTCTGAGGTATCATGATAAAATTACAAAAATGTGCTACTTTCAGCAAATTTTTTTACTTGTTATAAAACCATATTTTAGTATTAATTTTTCCAAATCATCATTACCAAATCACTTCGGTAAAAATTACTGATCTTTTTAGTGTTACCATAGAGTATGAGCAAGCTAAATTGTTCCATATTCTGGAAGCGCACTATATTTGGTGAATACGCATTCAAAGACACGGCGAACTTACCCATCATCTTTAAGACTCTGATTTTTATCCCAAAGGAAAATTTTTTTGGAGGATTTGATAAATATTTCATAATATGAGTGATACTTGCAGCTCTAATTAACCAATTATTAGTTGTATTATAAGTTTTCATAAACTATTGATCATAGATCATTGTATTATAATAAATCTAAAAGTGTGAAAGTATGCTAGAAATTACAATTAATAGCAAAAATAAGTTTAATATTAGGCTTTGTATTTGTATTATTTTTCAATGAAACTATTTTGAAATATTGTCTATTTCACTTATAAAAATTTAAAAATTTAGTCACGTGTATCGATTTTTAGAAATAGTATCTAAAGCATAATTCTAGAAAAATATTTCAGAAGAACTATTTGATTTTTTGATCCAAAGAAATAAAACTAGTTAATTATATTTCTGAATATCATATTTCTGTTATATATAATTTGAAAATATTATGAAATACAGAAATATTTCATCATTTGTACAAAATTTCCTTTCAGCTAAATGAATATTGTTCTTATTTAATATTTAAATTTTTTTAATAAAGAAAAGGAACTTCCAATACTAATCCCGTAATAACAATAAGCAAAAAACAATAGCATCAATAAATTAGATTTCTTAATAAACTTGAAAAATACTTCTAACACAATCACTTTCTAGTTCTTTACTAAATAGTAATAGAATAAAATTTCAGAAAAGTTACATATTTCCCAATATCTCGAAAATTTCTAGGTTGCCTTTTTTAACTTAATGAGAATGAGATTGCAAACAATCACAAACGTAGCAAAACTATTTTTTACGAGTTATTCGCTTTCTTAATTGTTCTACAATTCAAAGAATGTAAATTTTCTACGCTTTTGATTACTAATGTAATACTTGCTTACTACAATAATTCTTAGTATGTATATTGTTTTAATTTAATATAATTAGCATATATTTAATTAAATCATACTTTAGGCAACATGAGCAAATAAAACGAAATTGAAATATTTCTATAAGGGAAAAGTTGGATCTTTCATTAAATAAACGAAAAGAAGATGAATGGTAAGTATAGTTAGAATAAAGAATGTATAGATTTTTATGAAAAATGAAAATATGCGTAAAAAATAACTTGATTCAGAAATATGCTGAATTATTTTATTTAAGGAAATGTAATCAAATAATCCTGGGTTTTATATTCAATAATATTAAGGAAAGTTTTTATACCACTTTTAGTGTATTGCATCTTCTTATCTAAAGAACACTTTCAATTTCTGATTCGAAAATCCTTTTCTTAACTCCCATTCTTATTTTAATCTTTCTTAATCTCTGAATTCAGGACAACGACCTTTGCGAATACTAGAGAATTTATGATACTTCCTTTACCTAAATGATTTCATAGATCTCGTAGACGCATATAAAACTTTTATTGAGATTTTCTTTAGTTAATAAATCGTGTAAGTAGGTATATTATAAGAAATTCATGAATTTACAAGAGTATCTTTCACTTTATTTTTAATTGTTTCGGTCAATAGAGCTAGGCCTAAAATAAGTTAAGATGCATTTAAATGAAAGCTGACTTTCATAGTAAAGAATGCTTTTTTGTTTGCGTAAGAATTTGAACACAGCGACATTCTCAATTTCACAAATGTAATTTTTTGATAATTCTACGTAACAATAAAGTGGAAATATGAAACTAAATTTTAGATACAAATTCTTAACATAAAAATTATGTACATCTGAAAAACATTTCGCTAATTTTATGCTACTTCCGATGCCATCTTTGTGAGAATAAAAAAATAGTTCGTATTACAATTGTAATGAAACATGACGATAATATACCGAATAAATAAGTTCTGTCCGAAACTCGCATATGTATTTAGATATTTAAACAGTAAAATTGTCGTTTTGATAAGATTGATGTCGATTTGATAAGATGATTCACTTATCATATCAAACAATTATATTTTAAGATTAAAAACTTATTTTATTGAAGGAAGAGTGATGCATGTAAAAAATTCATATTTTCATTATTTGAAAAATTTCTTATTTTATTTTTTTATAACATTTGGCTTGACTTTATATTGTCAGGTATTACATTAACATATTATGTACATATTACATTGAATGACTAAAAAGACATTCATATTCCTTAAAGTATAGAATAAATGAAGAAGCAATTACTTTACATAAATATATTTATTTTTTGTGTAAATATTTGAAAAATTAGTCTCTTAATTATTACTACCAGAACATCCGGATTTTGACTTACCTAAAATCGCCATTTGGGGTCAATTTGACCCTCATAAGAAATTGTTGTTATGCAGGAAAATGATTAAGAAAATTATTTTTTAAATGATGAATACTTTTGAAAATACAATATGTGAGAGTTTTCAGTGATAACATTTTTGTTTTAATTTTTTTCTTTTTTAATGACAATGTTACATCAAAATGCGATTTGGTATTACAGATTATTCATCCGCAAGTGCTCAAGTAATAAGGAAATAAACGAACGACATGAATATTAATAATATTCATTAGCACACAGAATGTTATTAGATTTTAATATCCTACACTAGTTAGGTACTAGATTAGGCGTATACACTATATCCACATGACGTGAAAGTTACAACAAAATATCGACAAATTATTTTCTAGCATTTCTCATAGCTTGTATTCATTATATTCCGTGCCTTGCGATGTTAAAAGACATGTTTCTTAAATTTTTGAGACTGAATTTTATTAAGTAGGGGATATCTGACGGGCAAAATACTAATATATAGCACTTATAAAACACGAGAAATAATTCGCAATGAGTAAATGAGGGGGGGGGGTAAGGATTCAAGCAATCAAGTCAGCAATATTACAAACGTTGTTAAGAAATGCAAGACACATGCAAGTTTCACCTCTCGTTGCATCTAGTTTGCAAAGCTTACGTCAGATTTCGTATTGGTATTGTAAGAGGCTGGTATTGGTATTGCTTGGCTTCTATTCTGTGCTTTCGTTTGCTAACACGCTCGCAACACTATTCCGAATTATTACGGTATTATTTCTCTTTTGCACCTATCTGGTAAGTATTGCATTTGAATTTCGCAATACAAAATATAAATGTCAAGATTTAGAAGTGACACTGAAATAAGAAGGGAATTTTCGTTTGAATCCTTGTAAACAGGTTTTTTTACGAGAAAAAAAATTCATCTGCAAGTTATACTGAAGCAACAAACTGCAATTCTGCTGCTCCAGGAATTTAGGTGTGGTTCCATAATTAGAGCACTATACTTTTCAGAGGCCGTAATTCATTTTCTCGTTTTTTTGATTGCAAAAAGAAATTGTAATTTTAAAAAATTTGACTTTACATCTGTTGAAATCAAAGTTATGTGGCTTGAAGGTCATACAATAAATTTGCATTATTATTTACGCGAAAATAACTGTTCCTCTACAATACTTTCTTGTCCAGTTAATGGCAAAGATAACCGCTTAAAATCAGCTTGAACGGTGAGCCAAAAAAAATGAACCACCCTGAATAACTTTGCGCGTTTTAGGACTCAATCTTAATGGCTTGATAGGGACACCTCAAATATGTTAATTATTAAAAGCAGACCATATTTTAAGTTACGTAATCAAGCACAAAAAACGTACTTTCTCTGAATAAACACAACGTTTTTTCGAAGGATTCAGATTCCTAACCCCCAAAATATAGGGGGTAGTTGCAATCTGATAAAATATGGTCCCAGTAGTATGGTCAATAGAGAGCTCCAAAGTTTGGACCCCTTAATTTTAAATTTACTTTTTGCGTATTTCGCTATATCTCGAGAATTTTTTAACATTATTAAAAAATTTACACTTAATTATATAATTCGTTTTTCCATAGATAATTCCAGGAAAAAAGAAGCTTTTTTTATTTTTTTATTTTAATTAAGTTTAATTTAAGTATAATATTTTTATTACTTAATACAAATGGTTGAAAATATTTTAAAATGTAGTGTATAAAGAATGTAATTTTGCATCGCAGAATACAAATTTTGAGCGAAATTGGTTCAATAATTCAAAAATTGAATTTTAAAAATGTTATTTTTTCAAATCTCGATTTCTCAGGAACTATTCCACAGAATTCGCTCAAATTTTTATATTCGCAAAAAGTAAAATGAACATTTAGGGGTCCAAACTTTGGAGCGTTCTCCTGCCCATACTATTGGGACCATATTTCCCAGATTGCGGATACGCCCTATTTTTTTTTTGGGGGGGGGGAGAGTCAGAAATCCAAATCCATCGGAAAAAAGGCCTGTTTATTCTCAGAAAATATATTTTGTGTCAGATTTCGTAAATGAAAATATCGTCTGCACTTATTAATTAGCATATATGAGATTAGCACATCGAGCCATTAATAACGTGAAAATCCGATCATTAGATCAAAACTTATACAGTGTGGTCGATTTTTTTGCGCACTGTGCTTGGTTTTTTTTTTGGACGCAATAAGGAAATTATAATTTAATAGGCACTCAACTAAGTTACTTCGATAATCGAATGTGAGTTACCATATAATTTCACGAAAAATGTTGAACGTGACATATTATAACTCGGTTGACTCTAATTTCAGTTCGACATTTCATCTTTATAATATATGCAGTTCTTCAAAATCAAAAACCGACCAAAAACTTCGAAA